>NC_044038.1:176633773-176942069 GCF_901765095.1 Microcaecilia unicolor | reverse complement strand
GCGGAAATACATAGAGCAACTGTTGAGTCGGCCACGGGAGCACTAACGCGTCGATGCCCTCGGCCCGAGGATCTCTTCGACGACTGAAGAAGCGAGAGACCTGAGCGTTGTCGGCCGATGCCATGAGATCCAGCACCGGCCGACCCCACTCCAACACCAGTCGATTGAACACTGAGGGATGGAGGGACCCACTCCCCGGGGTCTAATGTGTGCCTGCTTAGAAAATCTGCCCTCACGTTGTCCACCCCTGCCACGTGGCCCGCCGAGAGACCCTGAAGATGAGCTTCTGCCCACAACATTAACTCTGCCGCCTCCACAGCTAACGCTTGGCTCTTCGTTCCCCCCTGCCGATTTACATATGCGACGGCCGTGGCATTGTCGGAAAGAACCCTGACTGCCTTGCCTTCTAACAGGCTCTGAAAGGACCGAAGAGCCAACCGAATTGCTCGAGTCTCCAGGCGATTGATGGACCAAGATGCTTCCTCCAACGTCCTTGGGCTACCTGACCCAGGCAATGCGCTCCCCAGCCCAAGAGACTCGCATCTGTGGTCAGCACCGTCCAATTGGGAGTGTCCAGCGGCATGCCCTTCGCTAGATTTGGAGAGTGGAGCCACCAGCGAAGGCTGCGAAGGGCAACCCCCGACAGAGGGAAACTCTCCTCCAGGTCCTGAGACTGAGGAGACCAACGAGACAACAAAGCTCTCTGTAATTCTCTCATATGGGCCCTGGCCCAAGGAACCACCTCTATTGTTGCTGCCATCAGACCCAACACCTGAAGATACGCCCGAGCCGAAGGCGCTCTCTGCGCTCGGAGCTGACGGATCTGTCCCTGCAGCTTGAAGATGCGAGGAGCTGTCAAAAACACCCGGCCCTTCTTCGTGTCGAAGCGAACTCCCAGATACTCCAGGGACTGGGAAGGCACCAGGCGACACTTTGCCAGATTGACCACCCAACCCAGCGACTGCAAGAAGGTCACCACACGGCCGGTGGCCTCCTCGCTCTCTGACCTTGATTTGGCCCGAATCAACCAGTCGTCCAGATACGGATGAACCAAAATGCCCTGCAAGCGCAGCGCCGCCGCCGCCACCACCACCTTGGAAAAGGTGCAAGGCGCAGTCGCCAGGCCGAATGGAAGCGCACAAAACTGAAAATGTCTCCCTAAGACCACAAAGCGAAGAAAACGCTGGTGCGCCTCTAGAATGGGAATGTGTAAGTAAGCCTCTGTCAGGTCTAGAGAAGTCAGAAACTCTCCTTCTTGCACCGCTACAATAACTGAGCGTAATGTCTCCATCCGAAAGGAGGGAACCTTTAGGGCTGCATTGACCTTCTTGAGGTCTAAAATGGGCCGGAAGGCACCCTCTTCCTTCTTGGGCACCACGAAGTAAATGGAGTAACAGCCCATACCTCTTTCTAACCTGGGAACAGGTACCACCGCCCCTAAACTGATTAGACGCAACAGAGTGGCCCGTACTGCTCTTGCCTTGCATCTTGAATGACAGGGAGACATGAGAAAGAAATCGGAGAAGGGACTGTCGAATTCTAGGGCGTACCCGTCTCGCACTATCTGCAGTACCCACTGGTCTGACGTGATCTGGACCCACCTCTAGTAAAACAAGCGTAAGCGAGCCCCCACGCGAACCAGAGGCTGGGTCCCCAAACCATCATTGAGACACACGGGACGTACCGGACGCTCCCGAAGAGGAGCCTCGCCCCCCGCGACGGCCACCTCAAAAGGACTGGGTTCTCTGGAAAAACCGACCCCTAGTCCCCCCAGAAGACCTACCGGGCCGATACCGCCGAGCCTCCTGAAAACGCCCCCGCCCTGCAGCCCCCTTAGACACCTTGGGACGAAGCTCAGGAAGCCGAGGGGCCTTAGCATCACCCAGACCCTTCACCAACTTATCCAATTCCTCCCCGAAAAGCAAAGAGCCTCTAAAAGGAAGGGAACAAAGTTTAGCCTTGGAGGCGGCATCGGCCACCCAGCCCCGCAACCACAGGGCCCGCCGAGCCGCCACCGCAAAGGTCATGTTCTTAGCAGACGCCCTCAACAAATCGTACAGCGCATCCGCCAAGAACGACGACCCCATCTCCAACTTGGCCAGATCTTGAACAAGAGAAGCCCTATCAGCCTGCGGGCTATCCAGAAGCCTCTCAGCCCAGCGAAAACAAGCCCAAGCCACCAGACCTCCACAAATAGACGCTTGCAGCGCCAAGGCAGACAGATCAAAACTCCGCTTTAGGAAGGTCTCCAATTTCCTATCCTGAGGGTCCCGCAACGCGGCCCCCCCCATCCACTGGAATAGCAGTAGCCTTAGTCACTGCCGTCACCATGGCATCCACCGTCGGGGGCCTGAGAGAATCTCTGTCCTCCTGAGGAAGAGGATAGAGCTTGGTCATAGCCCGAGCCACCGGCGAATGCCACTCCTGCGTGATCATATCTCTCAAGTCCGCATTCATAGAGAAAGAGCAAGAGACCCGCCTGATCCCCTTAACCAAAGGATCCACCTGCTTCCCATCCCCAATGGGAGCTGCCGCAGGATCAAACCTTAAAGTGGCAGACACCTGCTCAATGAGTTCAGATAATTCATCCCTGTGAAAAATCTGAACCACCGAGGGGTCTTCCCCTGGCAAAGTCAGGTCCCCATCCTGCCCTGCAACCGACCCCTCTCCTGTTCCAGGGGGCTAAAATCGCCCTCAGAATCCGGAGAAAAAACCTCTACATCTTCAGAGCACTCCACTCGTGGTCTTTTAGCGGTAGCCCCCCCCCAACCTAGGACTAAGGGACTCCGCACCCGATGGGCCCGCCTTCCAAGCCTGAAACAAACTCCAAACAAACTCTGGAGGGAACCCCATGCTGCCCGAGGCCTCCCCCCCAGCGGGGCTCGAAATCGGGAGAGACTGCGGCCCCACGACCGTCTCAGCGCCCAAAAGACCCGAATCCAAGATGGCGGCGGTTCCCGCCAAAATCGGAACCGCCGCTGAAGCGCCAAACTGAGCCGCACAAACCTCCTGCGATCCCGCAGAAGGAACCTCCGCTGCTAACACCGGTGGCGCGAGGGATAGGGCCTTGGGCTCTCCACAAAACCGGCAGGGACCGCCAGCCACGTCTACACCCCGACGCGCACACAGCCGGCAACGAAGCAACTTCCCCGACATACTCGCGCCTCAGAAACAGCTGATTACAACAACCGGCGAAAACAAAAGAAAAGAAAAAACACTCACCGGCGCTTAATTACTGGCTCAGCTCTCCCAGACCGGCTGAACAACTCCGGAAACACCGGAGTGCAGCTCCTGCAGCTCTCCACATGAGGTGTGCTCCTTTTTTTTTTTTTTTTTAACTTTATTTGAGCCCTGCTGCTATAATCTGTATGGCACTCAAGGCTGCAGGATTAACACTGCAGCCAAGGCACAACGCTGCCCAAAACGGGAGAGCCAGTCGGGGGGAGGGACCCGGCCACCCGGGTGTGACACCCCAGAGGGGACAATGGCAGGCCCCACCGGACCTACCAACCCCTTGCACACCACAAAATTCCAGGCTCAGGGATTAACACTGTTCTTTCACCAACTTATCCCCAGAAAACAACTGAAAATTAACTAATCTCACAACAAGGAACCTAAATCCTACCAGACCGGACAAGCTGCATGTCTACCCTCTGCTGAGACTGAGAAAATACTGGAGATAGAGGGCTAGCACAGGTTATATGTACTCAGTTTGAAGTTAGTGTTCTCAGTCTCCCTCTGCTGGTAGACATGCATAACCCAAGCGTCTTGACCGGTCTGGAGGGTTGCTGAGGAATGGATATTTCTCTGTCCCAGGAGGGCTCACAATCTAAGTCTGTACCTGAGGCAATGGAGGGTTAAGTGACTTGCCCAAGATCGCAAGGAGCAGCAGTGGGATTTGAACCGGCCACCTCTGGATTACAAGACCGGTGCTCTAACCACTAGGCCACGCCTCCACTCCACTTTAGGTATGAGCAGCTCTGTAGCCGAGGCCTGTTGGACCACAGCAGAGTTATTTTTATTTATAATGTCGTCTGTATGTTATAGATTGCAATTTTACTTTCTATTATTTTATGAACACCACTTTGAAGGTCTGACCCTAAGCAGATAATCAAATAAATACAGCCTCTGAATATGATAAATATGCATAAGGTGAAATTAGATCTTACCTGCTAATTTTCTTTCCTCTAGACCCTCCAGACCGGTCAAGACGCGTGGGTTATGTCCTCCTACCAGCAGAGGGAGACTGAGAAAACACTAAGCTTTTGAAGCCTGTATATATAACCTGTGCAGAACCTCCACTAGCCAGTATACCCCTAACAAAGCAGAGAAACAAAAAACACTAACAACAACTAGCAACCCTGTACGTGGTCACAGTAAACTGCAAAAACAAGAAACATCTTCCGCTTGCTCTTACGGAAACATGTTCCTTTGCCTTTGATAAAACAGTTGGGCTTCTACAGGTGGACTATCAAAGAAGAGCCCCACCTGTCCCGGACTCCTATCACAAAACAGAAATAAACAGTCTGCAATTAGAGAAACAACAATTTACAGCAGCCAAGAATTATCCAACAAACACACCTCCTGGCCTCCAATACAGACAGGGCGGGCTCTTGACCGGTCTGGAGGGTCTAGAGGAAAGAAAATTAGCAGGTAAGATCTAATTTCACCTTCCTCAGCGACCCTCCAGACCGGTCAAGACGCGTGGGACGTACCAGAGCAGTAACTAACTTATGGGAGGGACCTACTAAGGCCAGAGGTCAAAATTGCTGCGCCAAAGCGCACCTCGTCCTTTGCATGCACAGGAATCCTATAATGCTTCACAAAGGAATGCAACGAAAACCAAACCGCAGCCCGACAAATATCTAACAGAGAAATCATACTATTCTCCGCCCACGAGGCTGCCATTCCCCTAGTGGAATGAGCAGACCAGCCCCTAGGCACCACAGGACCCTTCACCAAGTAAGCAGATGCAACCGCCTCCTTCAACCACCGTGCTATGGTCACCTTAGGAGCCGCTGCACCCTTCTTTGGGCCACCATGAAGAACGAACAAACGGTCAGAGGCTCTGAAGTCCTGAGTTCCAGAGAGATAACAACTCAAAACTCTCCTGACATCCAGCTTGGCAATACCACGCTGCTCCGAATCTCCAGCCATATCACCCAACACTGGCAGAGAGATGACCTGATTAACATGGAACTCGGAAACCACCTTGGGCAAAAAAGGAAAGCACCGTTCGCAACGAAACCTTTCCCTCAGAAAGGACAAAAATGGTTCCCTAAAAGACAAAGCCTGAAGCTCTGAAACACTCCGTGCTGAAGTAATCGCCACCAACAAGACCGCCTTTAAAGATAAATCCTTACAAGATGCCGATACCAGAGGCACAAACGGAGGCCTGATCAAAGCATCCAAAACTAGCTTCAAATCCCACGGAGGCACCATCCGTCACTGAGGCGGACGCAGCAACTTAACACCCTTCAAAAAACGCACTACCTCAGGCACAGACGCGAAGGACTTTCACTGAAGCTTCCCACGAAAACATGACAAAGCTGCCACCTGAACCTTCAGTGTAGACAAGGCCATACCTCTATCAACACCATCGTGCAAAAATTCCAAAACTTCCGCCACCGAAGAGTGAAACGGCCGAACTCGATGGTCTTCACACCAGTGCTCAAAGATTCTCCAAACCCGGACATACGCCAAGGAAGTGGATCGTCTACGGCAACTCAACATCGTAGCAAAGCCACTGGACGAAAGCCCCTTCTTCTTCAACTTGTGCCGCTCAAGAGCCAAGCCATAAGCGAAAACCGAGCCGGATCCGGCATGATTATCGGGCCTTGACACAGAACTGATCCCAACAAAGGCAGGGCCGCCGCCCCTGCCAACCGCACCAGGTCTCCATACCATGGTCGACGCTGCCAATCCGAAGCTACCAGAATCACCCGACCGGAGTGATGTTCGATGCGCTATATTACTCGACCGACTAACAGCCACAGAGGAAACACATACAGTCACTCCCGAAGCCAAGGCAACAGAAGAGTGTCGATTTCCTCCGCTCAAGGGTCTCTTCAGCGACTGAAAAAAAAAAATCTCTGAACTTGCGCATAGCGAGCCGTTGCCCTAAGATCACCGAAAGTCCCCAGACCGACACAACTCACTGGAACACTGACCGAAGAAAAGACCACTCTCTGGGATCTAGAGTGTGCCTGCTGAGATAATCTGCATCTATGTGACCTACCCCGGCCACATGCGCTGCCAAGAGAGCCTGAAGATGAGTTCAACTGCGCCGCCAAGGCTCTTTGTTCCCCCCTTGACGGTTGACATATGCTACTGCCATGGCATTGTCACAGAGCACTCGGACTGCCTTGTGGCGAACCACCGACGTCAAGGCCTGGAGCGCCACCCGAATGGCCCGAGTTTCCAGCCGGTTGATGGACCACTCTGCTTCTGCCTGAGACCACCGGCCTTGAGCTACCTGACTGAGACAATGTGCCCCCCAACCTTGCAGACTGGCATCCGTGACCATTACCAGCCCCTGTGGGGACTCCAACGGCATTCCTTTCCCAAATTGCGCGGACTGAGCCACCAGCGGAGACTGAGACGAGGGGCCACCGACAGCGGACAACACATTTCCAAGTCCTGCGACAGAGGGGACCAACGACTGAGCAGAGCTGACTGTACCTGACGCATGTGCGCCCTGGCCCACGGAACTACCTCTATGGTCGCCGCCATCAGGCCCAGGACCTGACGATAAGTACGGGCCGTCGGCGCCTTCTCTGCAAGGAACCGACGAATCGGACCCTGTAACTTGGAACCAAAAGGCTGCACAAAGGAAAGTGAAGATAAGCTTCCGTCAAATCCAGGGAAGTGAGAAATTCTCCTTTCCTGACCGCACCAGTGACCGACCGCAACGTCTCCATCCGGAAAGAGGGCACCTTGAGTGCCGCATTGACCCTTTTGAGATCTAAAATGTGACGAAAAGTGTCCTCTTTCTTGTGGACCACAAAATAGATCAAATAGCACCCTGAGCGTTGCTGATCTGAAGGAACAGGAACCACGGCTCCCAACGCGAGCAGCCACCGCAGAGTGTCCCTCACTGCTGCCCTCTTGCTCCAAGACCGACAGAGGGATTCCAGAAACACTTCGGGAGAACAGCTTTCGAATTCCAGCGCACATCCGCCTCGAAACACCTTGAGAACCCACTGATCTGACCTGATTTGGGCCCAACTCTGGTAAAACAGACTCAGCCGAGCCCCAACATGCACCAGAGCCTGAGCCCGCACACCTTCATTGGGAATTGTGGCCTGAATACTAACCTCCCGCGGAAAAGCCACGCCCTCCGCGACGACTCTCACGAAAGAACTGTGTGCGGTGGAAAAACCGACCCCTAGAGGTCCTACTACTATTAAACATTTCTATAGCACTACTAGACTTATGCAGCGCTGTACAAATTAACATGAAAAGACAGTCCCTGCTCAACAGAGCTTACAATCTAAATTGGACAAACAGACAGCTAGGGGTAGGTCCCACTCGATCTGCCCGGCCTATACCGCTGAGCCTCCCTAAACCGTCCCCGAGAGGAACTAGTTCTGGCCCCTGCCTTGAACCGAAAATCTGGAAGCCATAGAACCTTGGTATCACTAAGACCTCACACTAACTTGTCCAAATCTTCTCCAAAGAGCATAGCTCCCTTAAGTGGCAGAGACCCACAACCATAGCCATATTTTTTGTCTGAAGTAGGCAACAAATCATAAAAGCCTCAGACAAAAAGGATGAACCCATGTCCAAGTCGGCTAACTCCTGACCCCCAGAAGAACCAACATCTACCGAATCATCCAGGAGCTTCTCGGCCCAACGAAAACATGCCCGAGCTACCAGACCCCCACAAACCGAGGCCTGCAGGGCTAGAGCCGACAAAACAAAACTACGCTTGAGAAAAGATCCCAACTTCCTATCCTGAGGATCACGGAGAGCCGTTCCTCCATCAACCGGGATAGCCGTAGCTATAATTACTGCCGTCACTACTGCATCTACCGTGGGAGCCTTAAAGGAATCCCTATCGTCCTGAGGGAGGGGATAAAGCCTCGCCATTGCCTTTGCCACCTTACACGGCAAATCCCATTCCTGACAAATCATCTCCCGGAGATCCTTGTTCATAGGGAAGGATCACGCCTGACGCTGAATGCCCTTCACCAACGGATCCTGGACAGTTTCCCCCAACGCCACCTCAGGACCAAACTGAAGGGTGGACGACACCTGATCTATGAGTTCTGACAGCTCATCTCTATGGAAAATCCGCACTACTGAAGGATCCTCTCCAGGAATCCAACAATCCTGCTCCTGAGAGCCGTCAATTCCATCTGACTCCCCCAGATCACTAAGCGCAGCTTCTGCAGCTACAGGAGAAAAACATTGCCTGTCCTCTAACCACTCTAACCGTGGTCTCTCAGCCAAGACGGAAATAGCCCCCTCTTCCAATTGGGGGGGGGGAGGGGGGGGGTCCCGATCTCCAGGCCTGATACCGTGTCCAGACAAAATCTGGAGGAAAGCCCACCATTCCTGGACCGTCATTAGGCCCTTTTGTGCCAAAAACGGAGGCCGCAGGCCCAAAACCAGCCGGCTCCATGGGCCGCGTCAGACTCAAGATGGCGGCTGTTCCCGCCGAAACTGTTCCTGCTGACAGCGGCCATGCCTACGCTCCCGCTGACCCGGAGACTCCCGACACCATCGATCCCTCCGCGGTCAAGTCGGGGGGTGCCGCAGCCACCTTTATAGGTGCACCGCAAAGCTACACTGAGCGCCCGACGCCTCTACCCCTCGCCACGAGCACGCGCGACATCGGAGGAGCTGGGCCGCCATAAACCACGAGGGAAGGGAAAAGCTGTTCCGCAAACGCGCCAAACCAAAAACTCACTCACACTGCAAAAGCACTGGAGAAAGCGCTGCTCTCTCGTTCCAGCAAGGAATCAAAACCCCCGTTCGGTCCGCTAAAAATAAAGAAATAAATGCCCTTAAAGGCACAGTACTCCAACTCTGGCAGCTGGAAATTGTAAGGCACTCAAGGCTACAATACTGAGAAAGCAGCCGAGGCACAAAGCTGCCAAGCAAAACGAAATAGAATAACTGACCTTAAAGGCACAGTACTCTAATTCTGGCATCTGGAAATTGTAAGGCACTCAAGGCTACAATACTGAGAAAGCAGCCGAGGCACAAAGCTGCCAAGCAAAACGAAATAGAATAACTGACCTTAAAGGCACAGTACTCTAATTCTGGCATCTGGAAATTGTAAGGCACTCAAGGCTACAATACTGAGAAAGCAGCCGAGGCACAAAGCTGGCAAGCAAAATGACATAGAATAACTGACCTTAAAGGCATCGTACTCTAACTCTGGCATCTGGAAATTGTAAGGCACTCAAGGCTACAATACTGAGAAAGCAGCCGAGGCACAAAGCTGCCAAGCCAACAGAAATAGAGAGCAGCACAGGGGGAGGGACCCAAACATAGGTGTAACACCCCAGGGGGAAAAACTGGGCCCCACCAGACCCAGGGCCCCAAAGCACTTTTTTTTTTTTTTTTTTTTTTTTACACACACGTACAGGGTACTGCAACAGAATAAAGTTTGGAAGGAAAAAATCCTACGACCCAATGACAAACTACCTCACCAGATTATTGGAGACTGCACAGGCTGTCAACTGCTACCTCTGCTGAGACTGAGAAAATACTGGCCAGTGGAGGTTCTGCACAGGTTATATATACAGGCTTCAAAAGCTTAGTGTTTTCTCAGTCTCCCTCTGCTGGTAGGAGGACATAACCCACGCGTCTTGACCGGTCTGGAGGGTCGCTGAGGAAAGTGGTGTTTTGTTTTTTTTTAAGCTTCGGCTTCCAAGAAAGAAAGATTTCTCAGATAGCACTAAATGCCCATGTGATATTCGGTTCATGTATGTGTGCATGCCCATCCCAATAATTTTTAAAAAGCTAAACTGAGCTGTATGTGTAGAGACTGTCTTGGGCAGACATGTGGACTTTCTGGTTTTCAAAGTTTTGGAGTGATGTGATGGGAGAGTGCACAGGAAGGTGGCAAAAATGGAGAATTCCCTCCATGTGTTTACCATGGGAAAATTGAAGTGCTTAGTTAACCAGAACCATTGGACTTACTGGAGTAAAACCTGGTATTTGGAATGTATTTGAATGCCATGACATTGTCCAGTTCTGGAATGATTTTGGTGAGAGAGGCTCAAAAGGGGAGGACAAAGTGCTAATTCAGCCATGAAAAATGCACTGGGGAACATTCAAATCCTTAGAATGGATCTAAATAAAAATAAATACTGGGATAAGAGCACGAGGAAGTTTACTTACACAAAATGAAAGTTAACAGTTGGAGGGTGATTTAGATGAGGGCAAACCAGCACCTTTGAAAAGAAATGCATGGGAGGAATTGAACTGAGGCTCACTACATTTCAGTTTTGCATTCCCAATACATCCTTTTGGCAAAGACTTTTTTCTGAACAACATGTTATAATAAATGCTCTACAACACTTACTGGAAGTGATGGAAATTACAGTCTACATGAAAACATGGTCTAGTGATGATAAATACCATGGAGTGCCAGGAATTGGTGCAGTAGCCACAGGCTTTGCTCTCTGAGCAGCTTTTTCTTCCTCAGTCAATTCTTCCTCTCTTGGCTCCTGAAAGAAAAAAGGTCATGTGCCATTTACGACAAGTATTGGTGTCCTAAAATTTTCACAAGTACCATTTTAACTAGTTTTTAAAGCTGTGTATGTAATGCAGTGAACGCCACTGTATGAGGCACGTCTCACTAGAAACTGCTGATTGACTTCTATAACTGAAGTCAACAGCTGCTGCTGTGGGAAGTGAAGTTGCAGCATTATGGTTCAGACCTCTACCCTGATGAAGAAATCGAAATCTGGCCATGTCGGCAGAGGGTTTGATTTTCAACAGCTTTTGACAGCTAAGTAGCTCAAATTATTTTTAATGCGATTTAAGAATCAATTTTCTATGCTTTAAAGCTTTCAATATATGACAATTTAAAAGTGAAAGTAAAATGATACAAAAATGGATCGATGACGAGTGGGCAGCGTTTGCATTAAAAAAGTTATATGAACTCAGTAGAGCAATGTTTCTGAGGATCCACAAAAATTAAGAATTGAATGAATGCATAATATAATTGATGACAGACGTAAGTTAATTGTTTGTTTGCTATGAGTTATTTTGTTGATTAATTGATGGTCCCTACATATCAAGTTTAGTCCCTTTAAGTGGATGTTTCAGCTATCTGCAGTTCTGCAGATAAAGCACTGTGCCAGTTAGAGAATTACATTGGCAAAATCCAAAAGGAAAGACTGACAGTTCTTTACCTATCTGTACACCTTAATACCTTCTGTATAGGTCAGTCAAATGCAGAGGGACAAGTGAAAGAAACCTAAAACAAACTGGGAAAGTTTCTCTTTATCTCCACTACCCTCCAACAAAACTCATTCTTGTTGGAAAACTGAGCTTTAGTTGAGCTGGGGATACCTTTCTAAGTTTAAGCTCCTTCAACAATAAGAAAGCAAGATTATTTTGGAGCCGGGGTATAACTCAAAAGGCTCAGAGTTCCCTCCTCCCTCCTGAGTCTGAGGTAAAACTGAGTCTCAGTTGAGCTATGACTTTAGTTAGGGTGGACTCCATTCAGCAGAAAGAGGAAGAAGAAAGCAGGGATGATTTTAAGTAGAACTGCAACGCTAAGGTCACTGACAGTCAGAGGAGGGTTGTCTTATGGGTGCCAGAGGCACCTGCATTTGTCTAATTCTTTAAATGGCTTTCTAATATATTCTCACTCATTCCTTCTACTCACTGGAATTCTTGTCCAAATTTAAAGATGGGGGCAAACTCTGGACACTTACTTTCCTACTTCAATACTTTCTACATATTTGGGTCTGCTGATACTAAGTATGCCTGGAGCCCTATGCAAACTATAGTTCTATAACATCCATTCCTCCTCCAGCTCTAGGAATGCATACACAGAATCTTATGAGCTATATTGTGAGCATGGAGGAGTTTTCTTGTTCATACATTCAGTTTTTCGAGATCTTTATGAGGCCAGTCTATAATTCCAAAGATGCATCAGAGTACAGGAAATAATTGATTAATGGCTTGTATCTTATACCATGCTATTAAAGCACTTTTCAGTATCAATCTCCTGTAATATTTCTTTATGATCTTTTCTCTCAGTGATTTATGCTGTACAGCTGCTTTCTCTATATCTAAATATTTATATATCTCTTCCTGTTAAATTCCTTTATGACATAGTAGTCAGAGAGATGTTTTCAGTTTTGCTCAATTTTCATCTAACGTGGAATTCTGACTTGGTCTGGAACATTTATGACCAAGAAATAAAGTAAGGTGAAATTAGGCCTTACCTGCTAATTTTCTTTCCTCTAGATCAGTGATGGCGAACCTATGGCACGCGTGCCAGAGAGGGCACGCAGAGCCCTCTCCCTTGGCACGCACGCCATCACTGGTCCGCCCACTCTCCCTCCCTCCCAGCACCAGGCCTGCCTCCCGCCCTCCCTCCAACCAAACAAGCAACCATCAACCCACCCGCCCGCCCGTCCGTCCTCCCTCCCTCCCAGCACCAGGAACCCCCCCCCCCCTTCTCCTCTTAAATTTTAAAAGCGTACCTCCTCGGAGTTCATTCAGGCGGCGTGTGTCGGCAGACCAGAGCTTGAGAGACAGAAAGGAAGGCGCGCCGAGCGAAGAACACGCGCTTTGCTGCCGCTGTCGACGCACGCCGCCTGAATGAACTCCGAGGAAGTACGCTTTTAAAATTTAAGAGGAGAAGGGGGGGTTCCTGGTGCTGGGAGGGAGGGAGGGAGGACGGGTTGATGGTTGCTTGTTTGGTTGGAGGGAGGGCGGGAGGCAGGCCTGGTGCTGGGAGGGAGGGAGGGAGGTAGGCCTGGTGCTGGGTGCTGCTGGGTGGGAGGAGGGCCTGATGTTGGGATCTGGGTGGGAGGGAAGCCTGATGGTGGGTGCTGGGTGGGAGGGAGGCCTGGTGCTGGGTGGGAGGGAGGCCTGATGGTGGGTGCTGGGTGGGAGGGAGGCCTGGTGTTGGGTGCGAGGGAGGCCTGGTGTTGGGTGCTGGGTGGGAGGGAAGCCTGATGGTGGGTGCTGGGTGGGAGGGAGGCCTGGTGCTGGGTGCTGCCGGGTGCTGGGAGGGAGGGCAGGGGGGAGAGGAGGGTTGCTGGACATTTGTGGCTGGAGGGGAGAGGAGGGTTGCTGGACATGGATGGAGGGCAAGAAATGAAGAAGAAAGGAGGAAAGTAAAGAAATAAATGGAAAGGAAGCCCTGGAAACAGAGTTAAGAGAACAGATAGGGAGCAGCAGAATCAGCGACTAGAACCAATATGGATAGAAAAACAAAATCACCAGACAACAAAGGTAGGATAAATCATTTTATTTTCATTTTAGTGTTTGGAATATGTCGAATTTGAGAATTTACATCTGCTGTCTTATTTTGCACTGGATATACTGGAGCTGTAACAGCTTACAGAAATGATTTATAATGGAAGAAAATCATGTTATTTTTTTCTCCTATACTAGTATAATATTTTCAATGATGTCTGTTTATATGCGCCATGGCTGGTGTAAGGGGTGTGGCTATCATAGGGGTGGAGTCATATGTGGTGACCCCGCCCATAATGAGTACCGGCACTTTGCGATAAATAATTCGATTTTGGGTTGCTGTTTGGGCACTCGGTCTCTGAAAGGTTCGCCATTCACTGCTCTAGATCCTCCAGACCGTTCAAGACGCTTGGGTTATGCACTCCTACCAGCAGAGGGAGACTGAGAACACTAAAACTTCTTATACAAGTAGCCTGTGCAGACCTTCTACTAACCAGTAAAACAGAAACAAAGTAGAGGAATAAAACACCTCCACCTAAACAAAACCACTGAATCCAAACTCAGATCTCCTCCCCTTAAGACGGGGGAATTCAACTGCAGATGGACACAAAACGTACCGCAAACTGCCCTTAGTAAAACTCCAGGACCCAAATCACAGGAGCTACTAGAAATATCAGCAACTGAAGTCTAAAGAAATTATCATACTGAACTGTCCGATACACTGGGTGGGCTCTTGAACGGTCTGGAGGATCTAGAGGAAAGAAAATTAGCAGGTAAGGCCTAATTTCACCTTCCTCAGCAATCCTCCAGACCGTTCAAGACGCTTGGGACGTACCAAAGCAGTAAACACACCTAAGGGTGGGACCTGCGAAGCCCAGAGGACAGGTCTGCAGCTCCAAAACTGGCATCCTCCCTTGCCTGTACATCCACTCTGTAATGTTTGACAAAAGAATGCAGGGAGGACCACACCGGCGCTCCACAAATGTCCACCGATGGAACAAAATTACTCTCTGCCCAAGAAGCCGCTATCCCCCTACTGGAACGTGCCTTGAGCCCCACCGGCACAGTACGGCCATGCAATATGTAAGCCGAAGAGATGGCATCCTTCAACCACTAAGCTATAGATGCCTTAGAAGCAGCCGCTCCCTTCTTGGGCCCCCCCATGAATGACAAATAACCTGTCCGAAGACCTGAATTCCTCCGACCTGCGCAAGTAAACCTTCAACACTCTGCGCACATCCAATTTCGCCAAATGACGCTGAGAAGCATCCCCCGTCCGGTCCCCCAAGACCGGCAACGAAATCACCTGATTGACATGAAAGCGAATGCTACATACCTGTAGAAGGTATTCTCCGAGGACAGCAGGCTGATTGTTCTGACTGATGGGTGACGTCCACGGCAGCCCCTCCAATCAGAAACTTCACTAGCAAAGTCCTTTGCTAGTCCTCGCGCACCCATGCGTACCGCGCATGCGCGGCCGTCTTCCCGCCCGAAACCGGCTTGTGTTCGTCAGTCCCATATGTAGCAAGACAAAGACAAGGGAAGACACAACTCCAAAGGGGAGGCGGGCGGGTTTGTGAGAACAATCAGCCTGCTGTCCTCGGAGAATACCTTCTACAGGTATGTAGCATTCGCTTTCTCCGAGGACAAGCAGGCTGCTTGTTCTCACTGATGGGGTATCTCTAGCCCCCAGGCTCACTCAAAACAACAAACATGGTCAATTGGGCCTCACAACGGCGAGGACAGAACTGAGATTGACCTAACAATTTTTTCAACTAACTGAGAGTGTAGCCTGGACCAGAATAAACATGGGCCTAGGGGGGTGGAGTTGGATCCTAAATCCCGAACAGATTCTGAAACACCGACTGCCCGAACCGACTGTCGCGTCGGGTATCCTGCTGCAGGCAGTAATGAGATGTGAATGTGTGGACAGATGACCACGTCGCAGCTTTGCAAACTCTCTTCAATAGTGGCTGACTTCAAGTGGGCTACCGACGCTGCCATGGCTCTAACATTATGAGCCGTGACATGACCCTCAAGAGCCAGCCCAGCCTCGGCGTAAGTGAAGGAAATGCAATCTGCTAGCCAATTGGATATGGTGCGTTTCCCACAGCCACTCCCCTCCTGTTGGGATCAAAAGAAACAAACAATTGGGCGGACTGTCTGTTGGGCTGTGTCCGCTCCAGATAGAAGGCCAATGCTCTTTTGCAGTCCAATGTGTGCAGCTGACGTTCAGCAGGGCAGGAATGAGGACGGGGAAAGAATGTTGGCAAGACAATTGACTGGTTCAGATGGAACTCAGACACAACCTTTGGCAAGAACTTAGGGTGAGTGCGGAGGACTACTCTGTTATGATGAAATTTGGTGTAAGGGGCCTGGGCTACCAGGGCCTGAAGCTCACTGACTCTACGAGCTGAAGTAACTGCCACCAAGAAAATGACCTTCCAGGTCAAGTACTTCAGATGGCAGGAGTTCAGTGGCTCAAAAGGAGGTTTCATCAGCTGGGTGAGAACGACATTGAGATCCCATGACACTGTAGGAGGTTTGACAGGGGGCTTTGACAAAAGCAAACCTCTCATGAAGCGAACAACTAAAGGCTGTCCTGAGATCGGTTTACCTTCCACACGGTAATGGTATGCACTGATTGCACTAAGGTGAACCCTTACAGAGCTGGTCTTGAGACCAGACTCAGACAAGTGCAGAAGGTATTCAAGCAGGGTCTGTGTAGGACAAGAGCGAGGATCTAGGGCCTTGCTGTCACACCAGACGGCAAACCTCCTCCATAGAAAGAAGTAACTCCTCTTAGTGGAATCTTTCCTGGAAGCAAGCAAGATGCGGGAGACACCCTCTGACAGACCCAAAGAGGCAAAGTCTACGCTCTCAACTACCAGGCCGTGAGAGCCAGAGACCGGAGGTTGGGATGCAGAAGCGCCCCTTCATCCTGTGTGATGAGGGTCGGAAAACACTCCAATCTCCACGGTTCTTCGAAGGACAACTCCAGAAGAAGAGGGAACCAGATCTGACGCGGCCAAAAAGGAGCAATCAGAATCATGGTGCCTCGGTCCTGCTTGAGTTTCAACAAAGTCTTCCCCACCAGAGGTATGGGAGGATAAGCATACAGCAGACCCTCCCCCCAGTCCAGGAAGAAGGCATCCGATGCCAGTCTGTCGTGGGCCTGAAGCCTGGAACAGAACTGAGGGACTTTGTGGTTGGCTCGAGATGCAAAGAGATCTACCAAGGGGGTGCCCCACACCTGGAAGATCTGGCGCACTACTCGGGAGTTGAGCGACCACTCGTGAGGTTGCATAAATCCTGCTCAACCTGTCGGCCAGACTGTTGTTTACGCCTGCCAGGTATGTGGCTTGAAGCACCATGCCCTGATGGCGAGCCCAAAGCCACATGCTGACGGCTTCCTGACACAGGGGGCGAGATCCGGTGCCCCCCTGCTTGTTGATGTAATACATGGCAACCTGGTTGTCTGTCTGAATTTGGATAATTTGGTGGGACAGCCCATCTCTGAAAGCCTTCAGAGTGATCCAGACCGCTCGCAACTCCAGAAGATTGATCTGCAGATCGCGTTCCTGGAGGGACCAGCTTCCTTGGGTGTGAAGTCCATCGACATGAGCTCCCCACCCCAGGAGAGACGCATCCGTAGTCAGCACTTTTTGTGGCTGAGGAATTTGGAAAGGACGTCCCAGAGTCAAATTGGACCAAATCGTCCACCAATACAGGGATTTGAGAAAACTCGTGGACAGATGGATCACGTCTTCTAGATCCCCAGCAGCCTGAAACCACTGGGAAGCTAGGGTCCATTGAGCAGATCTCATGTGAAGGCGGGCCATGGGAGTCAATGAACTGTGGAGGCCATGTGGCCCAGCAATCTCAACATCTGCCGAGCTGTGATCTGCTGGGACGCTCGCACCCGCGAGACGAGGGACAACAAGTTGTTGGCTCTCGCCTCTGGGAGATAGGCACGAGCCGTCCGAGAATCCAGCAGAGCTCCTATGAATTCGAGTCTCTGTACTGGAAGAAGATGGGACTTTGGATAATTTATCACAAACCCCAGTAGCTCCAGGAGGCGAATAGTCATCTGCATGGACTGTAGAGCTCCTGCCTCGGATGTGTTCTTCACCAGCCAATCGTCAAGATATGGGAACACGTGCACCCCCAGCCTGCGAAGTGCCGCTGCTACTACAGCCAAGCACTTCGTGAACACTCTGGGCGCAGAGGCGAGCCCAAAGGGTAGCACACAGTACTGGAAGTGACGTGTGCCCAGCTGAAATCGCAGATACTGTCTGTGAGCTGGCAGTATCGGGATGTGCGTGTAGGCGTCCTTCAAGTCCAGAGAGCATAGCCAATCGTTTTCCTGAATCATGGGGAGAAGGGTGCCCAGGGAAAGCATCCTGAACTTCTCTTTGACCAGATATTTGTTCAGGGCCCTTAGGTCTAGGATGGGACGCATCCCCCCTGTTTTCTTTTCCACAAGGAAGTACCTGGAATAGAATCCCAGCCCTTCTTGCCCGGATGGCACGGGCTCGACCGCATTGGCGCTGAGAAGGGCGGAGAGTTCCTCTGCAAGTACCTGCTTGTGCTGGAAGCTGTAGGATTGAGCTCCCGGTGGGGAATTTGGAGGTTTGGACACCAAATTGAGAGTGTATCCTTGCCGGACTATTTGGAGAACCCACTGGTCAGAGGTTATGAGAGGCCACCTTTGGTGAAAAACTTTCAACCTCCCTCCGATCGGCAGGTCGCCCAGCACTGACACTTGGATGTCGGCTATGCTCTGCTGGAGCCAGTCAAAATCTCGTCCCTTGCTTTTGCTGGGGAGCCGAGGGGCCTTGCTGAGGCGCATGCTGCTGACGAGAGCGAGCGCGCTGGGGCTTAGCCTGGGCCGCAGGCTGTCGAGAAGGAGGATTGTACCTACGCTTGCCAGAAGAGTAGGGAACAGTCTTCCTTCCCCTATAAAAACGTCTACCTGTAGAGGTAGAAGCTGAAGGCTGCCGGCGGGAGAACTTGTCGAAAGCGGTATCCCGCTTGTGGAGCTGCTCTACCACCTGTTCGACCTTTTCTCCAAAAATATTATCCGCACGGCAAGGCGAGTCCGCAATCCGCTGCTGGATCCTATTCTCCAGGTCGGAGGCACGCAGCCATGAGAGTCTGCGCATCACCACACCTTGAGCAGCGGCCCTGGACGCAACACCAAAGGTGTCATACACCCCTCTGGCCAGGAATTTTCTGCACGCCTTCAGCTGCCTGACCACCTCCTGAAATGGCTTGGTTTGCTCAGGAGGGAGCTTGTCCACCAAGCCCGCCAACTGCCGCACATTGTTCCGCATGTGTATGCTCGTGTAGAGCTGGTAAGACTGAATTTTGGCCATGAGCATAGAGGAATGGTAGGCCTTCCTCCCAAAGGAATCTAAGGTTCTAGAGTCTTTGCCCGGGGGCGCCGAAGCATGCTCCCTAGAACTCTTAGCCTTCTTTAGGGCCAAATCCACAACTCCAGAGTCGTGAGGCAACTGAGTGCGCATCAGCTCTGGGTCCCCATGGATCTGGTACTGGGACTCGATCTTCTTGGGAATGTGGGGACTACATAGAGGCTTGGTCCAGTTCGTCAGCAATGTCTTTTTTAGGACATGATGCATGGGTACTGTGGACGCTTCCTTAGGTAGAGAAGGATAGTCCAGGAGCTCAAACATTTCAGCCCTGGGCTCGTCCTCCACAACCACCGGGAAGGGGATGGCCGTAGACATCTCCCAGACAAAGGCCGCAAAAGACAGACTCTCGGGAGGAGAAAGCTGCCTTTCAGGGGAGGGAGTGGGATCAGAAGTAAGGCCATCAGACTCCTCGTCAGAGAAATATCTGATGTCCTCCTCCTCCTCCCACGAGGCCTCACCATCGGTATCAGACACAAGTTCACGAACCTGTGTCTGAAGCCGTGCCCGGCTCGACTCCGTGGAACCACGGCCACGGTGGGAGCATCGAGAGGTAGACTCCCTTGGCCGCCCCGGCGAAGCTCCCTCTGCCGACGGGGAGCCTTCCTGGGAGGCAACCGCAGTCGGTACCGCAAGCTGCACCGATGTCGGAGACCTCACCCCGGGCAAGGGGCCAGCCGGCGCCTCACTCGACGGTACCGGTGGCGCAAGCACCCCCGGTACCGGAGGGGAAGGGCGCAACAGCTCTCCCAGGATCTCTGGGAGAACGGCCCGGAGACTCTCGTGCAGGGCGGCTGTGGAGAAAGACATGGAAGCCGATGCAGGAGTCGAAGTCAGAGTCTGTTCCGGGCGTGGAGGCTGTTCCGGGCTGTCCAAGATGGAGCGCATCGACACCTCCTGAACAGAGGGTGAGCGGTCCTCCCGGTGCCGATTCCTACTGGGTGCCGACTCCCTCGGCGACCCAGAGCTCTCGGTACCGACGCGGGAAGGAGACCGGTGTCGATGCTTCTTTGACTTTTTCAAACGAAGCATGTCACCGGAGCTTCCCAGTACCGACGAGGACGTAGAATCCAACCGTCGCTTCCTCGGGGCCGAGGCCGAAGAAGGTCGGTCTCGAGGGGGCTGTACCGCAGGAGCCCTCAGGGTAGGGGGAGACCCACCTGAAGGCTCACCGCCACCAGCAGGGGAATGGACAGCCCTAACCTGCACTCCAGACGAAGCACCACCGTCCAACGACATCAGCAGAAGCGGAGGTCCCGGTACCACCGACGCCGACGCAGCCTTCCGATGCCTCGGCCCCGACGATGCAGAGGGTCGATGCCTCGATGCAATCGATACCGTCGCGGCCGAGGGCGGAGGTGTTGACGCTGTCGACGTCGACGCACTCGATACTCCCGGTGCCGATACCGACGAAGAGCCCGAGAACAAAACGTTCCACTGGGCCAATCTCGCTACCTGAGTCCTTTTCTGTAAAAGGGCGCAAAGACTGCAGGCCTGCGGGCGGTGCCCAGCCCCCAGACACTGAAGACTCGACGCATGCCTATCAGTGAGCGAGATTACCCGGGCGCACTGGGTGCACTTCTTGAAGCCGCTGGGAGACTTCGATGACATGGGCGGAAAAATCACGCCGGTGAAATCAAAACTCGTAATTGCGGTAAGGCACCAAAAAGATGGGGAGAAAAAAAAAACTCGACCCAAGGCCTCAAAGGGGCCTACCCCGAAAAACGAAAGAAAACTTAACGGGGCCAAAAACTAGAAATAGGGGAAAGGGAAAAAGACCAAAAGGCCCTTCTCCGGAATCCTTTTTTTTTTTTTTTTTTGCGAAACGTCAAAAAGACGCGCGAGGGTCAACTTAAGGGGCGCAAACGGCGCAAAACACGACCGTACCGAGCGCGGACAAAAGAAGACTGACGAACACGAGCCGGTTCGGGCAAGAAGCCGGCCGCGCATGCGCAGTGCGCATGGGCGCGCGAGGACTAGCAAAGGACTTTGCTAGTGAAGTTTCCGATTGGAGGGGCTGCCGTGGACGTCACCCATCAGTGAGAACAAGCAGCCTGCTTGTCCTCGGAGAAAGGAGGATACCACCTTAGGCAAAAACGAAGGCACTGGACACAGCGAAACCTTTTCCTTAGAAAACCACAGAAACGGAGGCCTACATGAAAGAGCCTGAAGTTCTGAAATCCAGCGAGCAGACGATATAGCTACCAAAAAGACCACCTTCATAGTAAGGTCTTTTATCGAACAAGACTCCAAGGGCTCAAAAGGAGAACCCGCCAAAGAGTCAAGAATGATATTAAGATCCCACTGAGGAACTACCGGCCGCTGAGGATGACGAAGCAACTTCACCCCCCTCAAAAAACGGACAACATCCGGGGAAGACTCAACCGACCTGCCCTGCACTTTACCCCGAAAACACGCCAAAGCAGCCAGCTGCACCTTCAAAGATGACAATGAAAGGCCCTTCTCAAAACCATCCTGCAAGAAATCTAAAATGCACGACACAGAAGCTGATGACAGAAGCTGACGAAGGGACACACGCCCGGTCCTCACACCAATCTTCAAATATGCGCCACACACGCACATAGGCCAAACACGTCGAACGTTTACAAGACTGCAGCATCGTCTGAATCACCTGATGGGAAAACCCTTTCCTTCTCAACCGTTCCCTCTCAAGGGCCACACCATAAGAGAGAACCGATCCAGATCCGGCATGACAACTGGACCCTGACACAACAGCACCGAGCCCCCCAGGCGTAGAGGCTCGCCTTCTAACAAGCGCATCAGATCCCCGAACCACGACCGACACGGCCAATTCGGAACCACCAACAACATCGGGCCCGCATGACATTCTACCCTCTGTAGGACTCGACCTATCAAGGGCCAAGGAAGAAACACTACAGCAATACCCGCTGAGGCCACGGATCCCGACGCCGACTGAAATACCGAGGAACCTGAGCATTCTGTGCCGACACCATGAGATCCACTACTGGCTTTCCCCACTTTAGAACTATCTGGTCAAACCAACCGGTGCAGAGACCATTCTCCATGGTCCAACATGTGTCTGCTTGGAAAATCTGCGTTCACGTTGTCCACCCCGGCCACGTGCACCGCCGAAATCTGCCTTTCTGCCCAACTCATGAGCAGAGCCGTCTCGACTGCCAACCGCGGACTCTTTGTACCGCCCTGCCGGTTGACATAAGCTACCGCTGTCGCGTTGTCGGACATGACTCTTACCGCCTTTCCGACCACACTTGAGCGAAACGCCAACAGAGCTAGCCGAATCGCCCTCGTCTCCAACCGGTTGATAGACCACTGAGTTTCCTCCGTCGACCACCGCCCCTACGCGGACCGACCGAGACACTGAGCTCCCCAGCCCAGCAGACTGGCATCCGTTACCAGAATCACCCACTGAGGAGGTTCCAACGGCATGCCCTTTTTCAGATGGGCCGAGCACAGCCACCACTGGAGACTGCGCCGAGGAGCCCCCCTCAATGGCAACCGCAAATCCAAACTGTGTACCTGAGGAGACCACCGGGACAACAGAGCCGCCTGAAGCTGACGCATATGCGCCCTGGCCCATGGTACTACCTCTATTGTCGCTGCCATGAGGCCCAGAACCCAAAGGTACATTCGAACCATCTGACTCCGAACGGACATTAACAGCCGGACCTGCTGCTGAAGAGAGGCAATCCAAGAATCCGGCAGAAAAACACGACCCACTGCCGTGTCAAACCGCACTCCCAAGTACTCCAGACTCTGCGATGGAATCAACTGACTTTTGACTACATTCACTACCCATCCAAGCAATTCCAGAAATGCGACCACTTGAGCCGTTGCCGCCACACTATGAGCCCGAAACTTCGCATGGATCAACCAGTCGTCCAGATATGGATGCACCAGAATTCCCTGCCTCCGCAAGGCCACTGCTACCACCACCATTATCTTGGAGAAGGTGCGCAGAGCCGTTGCCAGACCAAAAGGCAGAGCACAGAACTGAAAGTGCCTCCCTAAAACAGCAAAACGAAGGAAACGCTGATGGGCCTCTCGAATCGGCACGTGCAGATACACTTCCGTGAGATCCAGTGACGTGAGCAATTCTCCCTGATGCACAGCCACTATGACCGAGCGCAGAGTCTCCATGCGGAAGGATGGCACCTTGAGCGCCCCATTGACCCTCTTGAGATCTAAAATAGGTCGAAACTGGTCCTCCTTCTTCGGCACCACAAAGTAAATGGAATAACAACCATTCCCAGCTCGTGCCGAGGAACGGGTACCACAGCTCCCAACTGGATTAAGCGACCCAGAGTCTCTTGAATCGCCTTTAACTTGACTCGAGAGTGACAAGGAGAGGGAAGAAACAGATCCGGCAGTGGGTGCTCGTTGCGAACGACCTCCAGCACCCACTGATCTGAAGTAATTTGGGTCCACCCCTGATAAAACAGAAGAAGTTGCGCCCCGACCTTCACCAGAGGCTGGACCCGCACACCTTCATAAGGAGGACTTATTACCATTTCCAGCACCTCCGGAGGAGTCCCGACCTCCTCAACAACCCCCTCGAAAGGACTGCGTCCGCTAGAAAAACTGGCTTTTAGAAGGAGACACAAATCTGCCCGGCCTGCACTGCCTCGCGTCCTTAAACCGACCTCTAGCCGAACCACCTCGACTATCCGCTTTAGGCCGTAACTCCGGCAACCGTGAGACCTTGGTATCCCCAAGACCACTCATCAGTTTATCCAAGTCCTCTCCAAACAACATGTAGAGAACACAACTTTGCTTTAGAGGCCGCATCTGCCACTCAGCCCCTAAGCCAAAGAGCCCTGCGAGCCGTCACCGCCAGAGCCATATTCTTAGCCGAAGCCCTTAGCAAATCATAAAGGGTGTCTGCCAAAAACGAAGACCCTATCTCCAATTTGGCCAGATTCTGAACCAAACTAGTCCTATCTAACGCAGGCTCATCCAAGAGCTTCTCCGCCCAACGAAAACAAGCTCTGGCTTCCAAGCCCCCACACACAGAGAGGCTTGCAAGGCCAAAGCCGACAATTCAAAGCTGCGCTTCAGAAAGGACTCTAGCTTCCTATCCTGAGGAACCCGTAAGGCTGTACCGCCATCCACCGGAATGGCCATAGCCTTGGTAACTGCCGTAACCACCGCATCCACAGTAGGTGGTTTCAGCAGAGCCAAATCTTCCGGAGGCAAGGGATACAGCTGCGCCATAGCCCTAGACACCTTACCAGCAGCCTCCGGCACAGACCATTCCTGAAAAACCATGTTCCTAATGTCTGAATTCATGGGAAAGGAACGGGAGGCTCTCCGAATCCCCTTAACCAAGGGATCTACCTGGGGTCCCTCCGCAAAGGGAGTGGCCGCTGGAGCAAACTTCAAAGTAGAGATCACCTGATCAATGAGCTCTAACAACTCCTCCTTATGAAAAATGCGAACCACTGAAGAATCTTCCCCAGGCCTTAGCCCATCCTGATCCTCAGACACATCTAAGAGATCCTCCTCTCCTGAGTCACTCCAAACGTCCGACCTAGGCAGAGAAAGTATCTCCATAGGCTCCGAACTATCCACCCGTGGGTGCTTAACTCCCACTGAGCTAGCAGCATCCGGGAAACAAACAGCCTGAGAGGGGCCAGCTCTCCAGGCATTAAACAGAGACCAAACAAACTCAGGGGGGAAGCCAGACCTCCCCCCCCCCCCCCCCGACACTGCTGAAGCCCCAACAACACTTCCCGCAGTCTCCGTGACGGACCCCCCTCGCTCCCGAGGCGGAAGGTCCATCGCGTGATCCGCAGCTAAAATAGGCGCGCTTCCCGCCACACACGGGTCCCCCGGCGCCAGTACAGAATGCGCGGCCAAAATGGCCGCGTTTCCCGCCAAAACCGGCCCCGCCGTTGCTGGCCTGGAATGTGCAGTCATATCGCCGCCCAACACCTCTGCCGACTCAGGGGAAAGCACGGGGGGCAAGAGCGCTGGCAACGTAGGCTCCCCACAAAATTTACATTGGCCACTTTCACTTCAACGCCGCACTTCGCGCAAAACAGACACCTCGCCAGCTTACACATAATGGCCGCGAACACAATAAAAACAAACAGTTGCTTTGTGCTCTGACAGACTAATAGGCAAAACCGCCTAAGGCAAGAACGCCCTTGAAGATGTTTTATCTCTGGACTGCCACAAGGACAGCCAAAATAGCTGCCTTTTAAAAACGTTTATTTATTTTTATTAAAACCTCGTTACTGATGCCTAAACGCCTTAAGGGTACAGAACGAGGTCTGTAGCCGAGGTGAAGCAGTCCTCCAGAGGAAGAGCACAGGGGGAGGGACCCAGCCACCCGGGTGTGACACCCCACAGGGAATAAGCCCCCCCTTAGGACTTACACCCCGTAATAGAGATCCAAGTGTGGGTTCTCTAACATTTACAACCCAACCTAGAAACCCCAAACGGGCCTACCAGACTGAGTACACTGCACAGGCTGCACACATCTACCCTCTGCTGAGACTGAGAAAATACTGGTTAGTAGAAGGTCTGCACAGGCTACTTGTATAAGAAGTTTTAGTGTTCTCAGTCTCCCTCTGCTGGTAGGAGTGCATAACCCAAGCGTCTTGAACGGTCTTGGAGAATTGCTGAGGAAAATAAAATTTAAAAAAAAAGTTTTAAGGAAAGAGATAACGTCAAACACACAAAGTGGGGGGAAAAACAACTCTTAAATATGGGAGAGCTTTGGCTTTGCATTCAGTTTTTAAAGCAAAAACAAAAAACTGAAGGGACTGAGGAGACTGCTAAACACAAGAAGGGCTTTACACTTAGTTCTGAGCTCTGGGAGGGCTCTTCTGTCACCTAATTGCGGGCCTGACTCAATCCTGTTTGTCAACAGAAATTAAAAATGCAGAAAAGGGGGGAAGTGACGTCACGAGGCTTAATGGATGCCTGAGATCTTAGCTCGAGTACTTCCCTGCACTTAATTTGCGCCATCTGCCGCCATCCGTTCCTGTTTTCTTCTCCGATTATCCAAAGGGGCTTGCGGTGAGTCCGAGATTGAAATGAGAAAAAATTCAGCGTCGCAGCACAGGGAGGGCGAGTGTTGCTCGGCGAAATAGTTGGCTAAGGGCCTTTCGCGCCATGTGTCTCCTGCGTTGGGCCGATCATCTGGGTCAGATTCAGCTTCCTCCCACATGGATTTGCGTTGACCGGTCCCTAAAAGAGGTTTCCCGAAAGAGTTGGCTAAATGTTTGGAGGAGATCAGAGCAGACATTAAGGCTTCTAAACTTGAAATTCTAGAACACATGGACGCAATTAGTCTCAATCTCCGGAAGCTGGGGGGCTGGGTGGATGTTCTGGAAGAGCGTGTTGATGAGCAGGCCGAGACAGCTGCAGCGGCAGACTCACTTTTCCCAGCTGTTTGAACAGACGGAGCTGCAATATAAAATTGAAGACTTGGAGAATCGAGGTCGGAGACACAATCCCTGGTTCCGTGGGGTTCCGGAAAACGGTAATATGGATGACGTCCCAGCCATAGTGCGTTATGTGGGAAAATTCTGGGAGAAAGTTTGGAGCCAGAGGCAGTAGAAATGAATCGGGCACACAGAGCACTCGGGAAAACATTGGACAACAGACCTAGAGATATCATAGTGAGATTCTCTTCTTATGCTTTTAAGGAGAAAATATGGTTGACAGCGCGTCAATTATCATCATTGGACTATAATGAGGCGAGGGTAACAGTTTTTCAAGATCTGTCACTGTTTACCTTAGCCCAGAGAAGTGCAATTAAGCCAGTGTTGGAGATCTTGCTTAGAGAAAAACTCTCTTACAGATGGGCTTTCCCTTTTGAGTTGTATTTTGTGATCAACGGTAAACAGGTTAGGCTCTGCAGACTCTCTAAGGCTTGGAAGATTCTACATGAAGCGGGCCTGACCACATCTGCTGTTCCGCTGGGTCACTTGGCTCCCCCGACGAGAGCTAAGTTGCAGAAGTGGAAGAGGGTCACTCAGAAGACCAAGAAACAAGGGGACCAGACTTGACTTTGTTTCTCTTTATCCTTCTATTTCTCATGTTTGCCAGGCTGGTGATTCTGCTGCCTTTGGGCTGTGTTTCTTTTGTTATGGGGTATTTGCTTTCAAGTATTAGGAGAAAACGTAATGTGTGGTTAATTGAGGACTGATAGATGGTACAATTTCTGATGATAAAAGTCTGGATGGGGGTGCGATGTTGGGGCATGTGTGTTGTGAGGGGGTCCATTTGGTCTGGGGGGTGTCCTTTCCGAGTTTCCCATTCAGGGCCATATGGTGCTATCTGGTGGGGGTATGTTTGAGGAGAGGGTTGTGATTGGGGGGAGGAGGGGGGCTAGGGGGGGAGGTTTTCTGAGTTTTCTCTGGGGGGGGGGGGGTGTTTGCATTGCTAGTAGTTTTGAGGGGGTCCCATGTTTGGGTGTGTACGTTGCATGCTTGCCTGTTGGATGCCTGATATGAATAAAGACCTAAAAGTTTTGTCTTACAATGTGAAAGGCCTGAATTCTCCACAAAAACGCCAGAAGTTGTTCAAGAAATTACTGCACTTTAAACCACAGGTGGTATTTCTCCAGGAAACACATTTGAGAAGAGACCATGAAAAGTTTTTATCACATCCTCAATATCCCTCTGTTTTCTGTGCATCGGCAATGGATAGGTCTAAGAAAAGGGTGGGCAGGGGGGGCATTCTGCTCCATTCCTCATTACAGCTTCAGGTAGTGAAAATTCAGCGGGATAGGGAGGGGCGATTTTTACTTTTGAGTTTACTGTTGGGTGATCTGTTACACTGGCTTCTATTTATGCTCCCAAAGACGCACAGAAACGGTTTCTGAATAAGCTGGTAGGACAATTTACTTCCTGCCCTCCTGGGAAATTGATTGTGGGTGGAGGGGGGGACTTCAACGCCACACAACACCCGGCGCTCGATAGATCGGACTCGCCCTCTGGGATGGATGTTTTGCTTTCCCAAGCTTTAAACAGGTTTGTTAGAGATCTTGGTATATCGGATGTGTGGCGCATTTCTCACCCGGGGGTCCGTGATTATTCGTTTTATTCACATTCTCATGATACTTATTCCAGAATTGACTACATCTCTGTAGATATTTCTTTGACACATGCTGGATGGACTTCAGATATTGGAACTGCTACTTTATCGGACCATGCTCCGGTCTGGGTTAGGTTTCCCTCGCTTTGTGGGGAGGAGAAGGAGAGGAGATGGTCATTGAATACCACCTTGTTAAAAGAGGAGAAAATCCTGGCTGGCTATAGAAAGATACTACAAAACTATCTGGAGTTGAATGTGGACTCAGGACCTTCATTGGGGGTTGTTTGGGATACGCTTAAGGCTGTTTCTAGGTGTTTCTTCCTTCAAAAGGCTAGTTATCGGGCTAGGCAGCAAAGGGCCAAGGTAGCTAAGTGCTTAACGCAATTGAATCTTTTGTCGGAGCGTCACAAATTTTCTCATTCGGTTGCTACTTTGAGGGAAATTCAGGCACTTCGTTTGAAGTTGGATCAGATATATTCCGATCAGTTACAATTTTTTCATGATCAACAGCGGCACTCTCATTTTGTCTTCAGTAGGGCTTTGGCGGTTGAGACAGTTAAGGGTGGACAGAACTATTCTTAAAGTGTGTGATAGTATGGGTAAGTTGGTGACCACTTTGAAGCAGATTCGGGAGACATTTCAGTTGTTTTACCAAACGCTTTATACTTTGGACATTTTGCCGACCCCTGAAGCAATAATTTTCTGTCATCGTGCTCTTTTCCTACTCTCACAGCAGGAAGCTTTGGACGGGCGGGTCTCAGTTGAGGAGGTTTCTAATGTGATTAAAGCTCTTCCAACTGGGAAATCGCCTGGACTGGATGGGTTGCCCAATGACTTCTATAAAACTTTTTTGGGGGAATTGGCACCCATATTGACAGAGCTTCTGAATGAGATCTTAGTGGGAGATGAGTTTCCTTCTTCAATGATGGAAGCCTGGATAGCGGTTATGCCAAAGCCGGGTAAAGATACGACTTAATGTGCTTCTTATCGTCCCATTTCTACATTAAACTCGGATACAAAAATTTTGGCGAAAAGTTTTGGCTAATCGTCTTGCAAAAGTTATTCCTGATTTAATTCATCTAGATCAGACGGGCTTTACTCCCCACCGTCAGGCAATGGATAATGTCCGCCGAATGGTTAACTTGATCCATACATCTAAGAGGTGGGATCTTCCAGTTTGTTTATTGGGGTTGGATGCTGAAAAGGCCTTTGACAGAGTCCATTGGCCTTTTATGTTTCAAGTTTTGGATCAATTTGGAATTGGACCAGGCTTTCGTAGATGGATTCAGGCCCTTTATACTTCACCTAGGGCATGTGTTCAGGTCAATGGCAGTAATTCCCCGATGTTTTCTTTGTTCCGAGGCACTAGGCAGGGATGCCCTCTTTCGCCACTGTTGTTTGCATTGGTCATGGAACCTCTTGCGGTCTGATCCTAATATATCTGGAATTCTTGTCGGCAATAGGGAATTATAAGTTGGCACTTTTTGCTGACAATGTGCTCCTCTCTTTGACTAAACCGTTAATCTCGCTACCCAATCTGATGAAGTGCTTGTTGGTTTATTCATCAGTTTCAGGTTAGTGGGGTTGGTTTAATTGGGTGGGTTAGGTGGGTGATGGGGAGGGGGGTGAGGGTATTCCCCTAAAACTTTATAAATTTGGGGTCATAGTTTGAGACTTTGGCAGCATTGAATTTGACAATCCTTTAGGTTGTTTTTATGTAACTGGCAGGGCTTTATATTGGGGCAATACTGCTTATTTTGTATGACAGCATGCTGTTTCCCTCATGTAGTACCTTCTGTATAATGGTTTTTCAACGCTCAATAAAGCGAATGCTACATACCTGTAGAAGGTATTCTCCGAGGACAGCAGGCTGATTGTTCTCACTGATGGGTGACGTCCACGGCAGCCCCTCCAATCGGAAACTTCACTAGCAAAGTCCTTTGCTAGCCCTCGCGCGCCCGCGCGCACCGCGCATGCGCGGCCGTCTTCCCGCCCGAAACCGGCTCGAGCCGGCCAGTCCAGTATGTAGCAAGACAATACACTTCAAGGGAAGACACAACTCCAAAGGGGAGGCGGGCGGGTTGGTGAGAACAATCAGCCTGCTGTCCTCGGAGAATACCTTCTACAGGTATGTAGCATTCGCTTTCTCCGAGGACAAGCAGGCTGCTTGTTCTCACTGATGGGGTATCCCTAGCCCCCAGGCTCACTCAAAACAACAACATTGGTCAATTGGGCCTCGCAACGGCGAGGACATAACTGAGATTGACCTAAAAAATTTACCAACTAACTGAGAGTGCAGCCTGGAACAGAACAAACAGGGCCCTCGGGGGGTGGAGTTGGATCCTAAAGCCCAAACAGGTTCTGAAGAACTGACTGCCCGAACCGACTGTCGCGTCGGGTATCCTGCTGCAGGCAGTAATGAGATGTGAATGTGTGGACAGATGACCACGTCGCAGCTTTGCAAATTTCTTCAATGGAGGCTGACTTCAAGTGGGCTACCGACGCAGCCATGGCTCTGACATTATGAGCCGTGACATGACCCTCAAGAGCCAGCCCCGCCTGGGCGTAAGTGAAGGAAATGCAATCTGCTAGCCAATTGGATATGGTGCGTTTCCCTACAGCCACTCCCCTCCTATTGGGGTCAAAAGAAACAAACAATTGGGCGGACTGTCTGGTGGGCTGTGTCCGCTCCAGGTAGAAGGCCAATGCTCTCTTGCAGTCCAATGTGTGCAGCTGACGTTCAGCAGGGCAGGAATGAGGACGGGGAAAGAATGTTGGCAAGACAATTGACTGGTTCAGATGGAACTCCGACACGACCTTTGGCAGAAACTTAGGGTGAGTGCGGAGGACTACTCTGTTGTGATGAAATTTGGTGTAAGGGGCCTGGGCTACCAGGGCCTGAAGCTCACTGACTCTACGAGCCGAAGTAACTGCCACCAAGAAAATGACCTTCCAGGTCAAGTACTTCGGATGGCAGGAATTCAGTGGCTCAAAAGGAGGTTTCATCAGCTGGGTGAGAACGACATTGAGATCCCATGACACTGTAGGAGGCTTGACAGGGGGCTTTGACAAAAGCAAACCTCTCATGAAGCGAACAACTAAAGGCTGTCCTGAGATCGGCTTACCTTCCACTTGGTAATGGTATGCACTGATTGCACTAAGGTGAACCCTTACGGAGTTGGTCTTCAGACCAGACTCAGACAAGTGCAGAAGGTATTCAAGCAGGGTCTGTGTAGGACAAGAGCGAGGATCTAGGGCCTTGCTGTCACACCAGACGGCAAACCTCCTCCAATGAAAGAAGTAACTTCTCTTAGTAGAGTCTTTCCTGGAAGCAAGCAAGATGCGGGAGACACCCTCCGTCAGACCCAAAGAGGCAAAGTCTACGCCCTCAACATCCAGGCCGTGAGAGCCAGGGACCGGAGGTTGGGATGCAGAAGAGCCCCTTCGTCCTGCGTGATGAGGGTCGGAAAACACTCCAATCTCCACGGTTCTTCGGAGGATAACTCCAGAAGAAGAGGGAACCAGATCTGACGCGGCCAAAAAGGAGCAATCAGGATCATGGTGCCTCGGTCTTGCTTGAGTTTCAACAAAGTCTTCCTCACCAGAGGAATGGGAGGATAAGCATACAGCAGGCCCTCCCCCCAATCGAGGAGGAAGGCATCCGATGCCAATCTGCCGGTGGCCTGAAGCCTGGAACAGAACTGAGGGACTTTGTGGTTTGCTCGAGATGCGAAGAGATCCACCAAGGGGGTGCCCCACGCTTGGAAGATCTGGCGCACCACTCGGGAGTTGAGCGACCACTCGTGAGGTTGCATAATCCTGCTCAACCTGTCGGCCAGACTGTTGTTTACGCCTGCCAGATATGTGGCTTGGAGCACCATGCCGTTCCGGCGAGCCCAGGTCCACATGCTGACGGCTTCCTGACACAGGGGGCGAGATCCGGTGCCCCCCTGCTTGTTTACATAATACATGGCAACCTGGTTGTCTGTCTGAATTTGAATAATTTGGTGGGACAGCCGATCTCTGAAAGCCTTCAGAGCGTTCCAGATCGCTCGTAACTCCAGAAGATTGATCTGTAGATCGCGTTCCTGGAGGGACCAGCTTCCTTGAGTGTGGAGCCCATCGACATGAGCTCCCCATCCCAGGAGAGACGCATCCGTGGTCAGCACTTTTTGTGGCTGAGGAATTTGGAAGGGACGTCCCAGAGTCAAATTGGTCCAAATCGTCCACCAATACAGGGATTCGAGAAAACTCGTGGACAGGTGGATCACGTCCTCTAGACCCCCAGCGGCCTGATACCACTGGGAGGCTAGGGTCCATTGAGCAGATCTCATGTGAAGGCGGGCCATGGGAGTCACATGAACTGTGGAGGCCATGTGGCCCAGCAATCTCAACATCTGCCGAGCTGTGATCTGCTGGGACGCTCGCACCCGGGAGACGAGGGACAACAAGTTGTTGGCTCTCGTCTCTGGGAGATAGGCGCGAGCCGTCCGAGAATCCAGCAGAGCTCCTATGAATTCGAGGTTCTGCACTGGAAGAAGGTGGGACTTTGGGTAATTTATCACAAACCCCAGTAGCTCCAGAAGGCGAATAGTCATCTGCATGGACTGCAGGGCTCCTGCCTCGGACGTGCTCTTTACCAGCCAATCGTCGAGATATGGGAACACGTGTACTCCCAGCCTGCGAAGTGCCGCTGCTACCACAGCTAGGCACTTTGTGAACACCCTGGGCGCAGAGGCGAGCCCAAAGGGTAGCACACAGTACTGGAAGTGGCGTGTGCCCAACTGAAATCGCAGATACTGTCTGTGAGCTGGCAGTATCGGGATATGTGTGTAGGCATCCTTCAAGTCCAGAGAGCATAGCCAATCGTTTTGCTGAATCATGGGGAGAAGGGTGCCCAGGGAAAGCATCCTGAACTTTTCTTTTACGAGATATTTGTTCAGGGCCCTTAGGTCTAGGATGGGACGCATCCCCCCTGTTTTCTTTTCCACAAGGAAGTACCTGGAATAGAATCCCAGCCCTTCTTGCCCGGATGGCACGGGCTCGACCGCATTGGCGCTGAGAAGGGCGGAGAGTTCCTCTGCAAGTACCCTCTTGTGTTGGAAGCTGTAAGACTGAGCTCCCGGTGGACAATTTGGAGGCGAAATCAAAGTCCGAAATGACGGAAAAAGAGCACCAAAAACTTTAGAGGGAGAAAATCTCGACCGAGGCCGAAAAGAGGCCTACCCCGACGACGAAAGAAAACTTATCGGGGCCAAAAGCTGGAAATACGGGGAGGATTGAAACGGAACCCGGTGGAGGGGTTCCGGAGCACTTCCTGAGTAGAAGAAAAGCTTTTCCGAAGAAAAAACACGTTCAACAATATGGACGCGCGAGGTCGACTCTCCGGGGCTCGACACGGCGAAAAATACGACCGTACCGAGTGCGGACAAAAGAAGACTGGCCGGCTCGAGCCGGTTTCGGGCGGGAAGACGGCCGCGCATGCGCGGTGCGCGCGGGCGCGCGAGGGCTAGCAAAGGACTTTGCTAGTGAAGTTTCCGATTGGAGGGGCTGCCGTGGACGTCACCCATCAGTGAGAACAAGCAGCCTGCTTGTCCTCGGAGAAAGACTTCATACAAATTTTTTTTTAATGCAGAACAGTTTCAATTATCCGACAGATCCCTGGTGGTGTCATGTGGCTTCTCTTTTCATTTTCCAAACCGAGGACCCTACTTTTACCACCATTGTGGTGAGACGGGACCCTGCTTTTACTACCCTTGCTTCTGATTGTTTGAGAGGTTACCATTGTTTTCCGTATTATCCGACTTTTCATTTATCCAGCAATGGGTTGGTCTCTTTAGGTCGGGTAAACACTTTACTGTACCACAAAAGCACCAGTCCCAACTGTGAATACTACTGGCCTGCTTGTCCTCAGAGAAAAGAAAATTCTTATCAGAAGAACAAAAGGAAAATATTGAAGTATCCATAAATACACATCTACCACTCAAAACTGGTCCAAGTTTTTCTGTTGGTGCTCATCTATCCACTAGCTGAAAGTTTTGAGACCTTACATACCTTCCTACACATACTGCCCATCCCCTGTAAGCATATAATTGAAAATGACAATACTAAGAAATGAGCTGCAGTCTTTTACCTCCTTTATCTCTTTGGGAGGTTCTTCTTTTGGCTCTTCTTCTTCCGTCTCCATGGGTTGAGGTTCCTCCACAACTGGTTCCTTTACTGGCTCTTTATTTTTCTCCACTTCTTTTTCTGCAACAATGTGATCAAATTTACTTTAAACGTGCAAAACTGAAAACATTATCCGTTTGCTTTTTTTGCTCAATTATGTAGTTCCTGATATTGCTATATATGTTAAAAATGCTTTATCTATAAATTTACCCTGCAAACAAATTTTGAAATAATCTGACGTTTCTGCTCTGCTGATAACCAGATGAAAACACTCAGAAACAACAATGTATTAACTCCCACGGAGACATTTTTGGAAATTATATATAGCTGAAAAAACAATACACATGGGACCTAGAATTAAACTGATTTTAAGTAGAAAAAGGGGAGGAAGACAAATGACAGAATGTTTATTTACAACAGTATATGAGAGTGTGTGTGTGTGTGTGTATATATATATATATACATACATACAGTGCACTCCATTTAAGTGCACATCGGATAAGTGAATGCTCTGTTTAACTGCATGCTGTACTTCGGTCCAGTTTTTGGCGCCATCAATTTCTATGGGGGCAAACTTCGGTTTAGCACACCACTGATAAGTGCAAGATTCGCTTATATGCATGGTTTAAGACCGCTCCTCTGCAGGAAAGACTCCGCATAAGCGTGCGCACGGAATATGGAAGCCGATTGGCGCGTGACAACCAACGAGATTTCAAATTTACCACCCCTTTAACTGCACAGGCAGAATAAGCGAAAGAATGTTGTTAGAGCGTACACTGGAGTCGTTGTCGTCGCAGCAGAACTGTAAGACTTTAACACTGGCTGAACAAATAGAAGTTCTTAAAAAATTAGAAAACAAACAAAGTCAAGCACCTATTGCTAAAGATTATAGTGTCAATCCCAGTCAAATTTCACGTGTCTTGAAGCAGAAAGATCAGTTTCTGGAAGACTGGCAAAACAATACAAATCCACACAGGAAACGTAAACGGGCGGGAAAAGCTGAGGAGGTAGAAGATGCTCTTCTTTGGTGGTTTTCTCGAGTCAGGAGCAGTGTCCTGTCAGTGGTCCACTGCTTATAGAGAAAGCTAACCAGCTAGCTGAAAGTTTTGGACTAGCTGAATTCAAAGCCACTGTTGGATGGTTGGAAAGATGGAAGGAGAGGAACATAAAATTCAAGAAACAGCATGGTAAGAAACAAGACGCTGATGACGTTGGTGCTGAAAATTGGTTTGTTTCAGTTCTTCCTACCTTCTTGAACAAGTTTGCACCTCGTGACATTTTCAATGCTGACGAACACGGTCTCTACTGGCGAGCAATTCCTGATGGAACAATTGCATTCAAACATGCCGAAACTACTGGAGGTAAAACGTCGAAGGACCGACTGACGATCCTCCTTTGCTGCAATATGGATGGGAGTGAGAAGTTGGAACCCCTCGTCACTGGAAAGAGCAAACAGCCCCGTTGCTTCAAGAAAGTTAAGCGACTTCCTGTGTCACACGAGGCTAACGCAAATTCATGGATGACTGGGGAAATTTGGAAGCAGTGGCTAAAGAAGTTAGATACTAGACCGTGGGCACAAAAGCGTCAGATTTTGTTGCTTTGTGATAATTGTGCTGCACACAGGGATGATGTCAGGCTGTCTAACGTCAAGGTGGTCTTCCTGCCACGAAACACTACCTCTCTGATCCAACCTATGGATCAGGGCATAATAGCCAATTTCAAACAACATTATTGGGCTCTTGTGCTATGTCGTCTGATGAGCGTTATGGATGACCAGACTGGCAACGATAAACGTGCTGTTGAACTGGCTCGTAATCTATCACAGTTGGATTCCCTACATATGCAGAAAAAAGCCTGGAATCATGTTACACAGGCAACCATTGTGAACTGCTACAAGCAGGCAAGCTTTGTTAAGGATGTGGAGAGGGACAAAACAGATACAGCTGTTGCAAACGCATCAAATGAACAAGTTATTGACATCCCAGCCGGTGTTACTGAAGAGGAGTTTCATCGCTACGTAGCTGTTGATTACGATCTACAAACAACTGACGACAGCACTGATGTCGAGATATGCGCCTCCACACAGGCAACAACAGCTGATGATGAAACAGATGATGAAATGAGCAGCGAGGCACATGCTGAAAAAATTCAACAACCTCCTTCTGTCACTTTTGCAAGAGCGCTGGAGAGTCTCAACACCGTGAAGGCCTATCTGGAGGCCACTGGATGTCAGTGCTATGACAGTTTTTACCGTCTGGCAGAGGTAGTCTATGGAACTCACAGACCCAATAGTGTACAGAGGATTATTATAACTGATTACTTCAAGTAAGCCTAACGTCAGTTAACGGAGACTGTATACTGTACGTATAATAATAAACAGTACTGTACATATGTCTATCAGATGTCAAGCTTCTTTGGGTCACAACAATTAAGTGCACGCTCCAGTTAACTGCATGCATTTCTTTGGTCCCAGACCCTTGCACTTAAGTGGACTGCACTGTATATAGATACACAAATATACATACATATACACATACACATATACATACAAATCTCCCAGTAGTTATACTGAGGAGCACTATATTTATGTAACTTTCCCTGAAATCCCTGCCAATTTTGCGGCTGTACTTAGCGTATGAATTATACAGGCCAAAATAAAGTTTGCTAGGCTAAGTGTTAATAAATACTGTGTGTGTATGTATATGTGTGTATAGCGAATGCTACATACCTGTAGAAGGTATTCTCCGAGGACAGCAGGCTGATTGTTCTCACTGATGGGTGACGTCCACGGTAGCCCCTCCAATCGGAATCTTCACTAGCAAAAGCCTTTGCTAGCCCTCGCGCGCCGATGCGCACCGCGCATGCGCGGCCGTCTTCCCGCCCGAAACCGGCTCGTGCCGACCAGTCTCATATGTAGCAAGACAAAGAGAAGGGAAGACACAACTCCAAAAGGGGAGGTGGGCGAGTTTGTGAGAACAATCAGCCTGCTGTCCTCGGAGAATACCTTCTACAGGTATGTAGCATTCGCTTTCTCCGAGGACAAGCAGGCTGCTTACTCTCACTGATGGGGTATCCCTAGCCCCCAGGCTCACTCAAAACAACAAACATGGTCAATTGGGCCTCGCAACGGCGAGGACAGAACTGAGATTGACCTAACAATTTATCCAATTAACTGAGAGTGCAGCCTGGAACAGAATAAACATGGGCCTAGGGGGGTGGAGTTGGATTCTAAACCCCGAACAGATTCTGAAGCACTGACTGCCCGAACCGACTGTCGCGTCGGGTATCCTGCTGCAGGCAGTAATGAGATGTAAATGTGTGGACAGATGACCACGTCGCAGCTTTGCAAATCTCTTCAATAGTGGCTGACTTCAAGTGGGCTACCGACGCTGCCATGGCTCTAACATTATGAGCCGTGACATGACCCTCAAGAGCCAGCCCAGCCTGGGCGTAAGTGAAGGAAATGCAATCTGCTAGCCAACTGGATATGGTGCGTTTCCCCACAGCCACTCCCCTGCTGTTGGGATCAAAAGAAACAAACAATTGGGCGGACTGTCTGTTGGGATGTCCGCTCCAGATAGAAGGCCAATGCTCTCTTGCAGTCCAATGTGTGCAGCTGACGTTCAGCAGGGCAGGAATGAGGACGGGGAAAGAATGTTGGCAAGACAACTGACTGGTTCAGATGGAACTCCGACACAACCTTCGGCAAGAACTTAGGGTGAGTGCGGAGGACTACTCTGTTATGATGAAATTTGGTGTAAGGGGCCTGGGCTACCAGGGCCTGAAGCTCACTGACTCTACGAGCTGAAGTAATTGCCACCAAGAAAATGACCTTCCAGGTCAAGTACTTCAGATGGCAGGAGTCCAGTGGCTCAAAAGGAGGTTTCATCAGCTGGGTGAGAACGACATTGAGATCCCATGACACTGTAGGAGGTTTGACAGGGGGCTTTGACAAAAGCAAACCTCTCATGAAGCGAACAACTAAAGGCTGTCCTGAAATCGGCTTACCTTCCACACGGTAATGGTATGCACTGATCGCACTAAGGTGAACCCTTACAGAGTTGGTCTTGAGACAAGTGCAGAAGGTATTCAAGCAGGGTCTGTGTAGGACAGGGGAGAGGATCTAAGGCCTTGCTGTCACACCAGACGGTAAACCTCCTCCATAAAAAGAAGTAACTCCTCTTAGTGGAATCTTTTCTGGAAGCAAGCAAGACACAGGAGACACCCTCTGACAGACCCAAAGAGGCAAAGTCTACGCTCTCAACATCCAGGCCGTGAGACCCAGGGACCGGAGGCTGGGATGCAGAAGCGCCCCTTCGTTCTGTGTGATGAGGGTCGGAAAACACTCCAATCTCCACGGTTCTTCGGAGGATAACTCCAGAAGAAGAGGGAACCAGATCTGACGCGGCCAAAAAGGAGCAATCAGAATCATGGTGCCTCGGTCTTGCTTGAGTTTCAACAAAGTCTTCCTGACCAGAGGTATGGGAGGATAAGCATACAGTAGACCTTCCTCCCAGTCCAGGAGGAAGGCATCCGATACCAGTCTGCCGTGGGCCTGAAGCCTGGAACAGAACTGAGGGACCTTGTGGTTGGCTCGAGATGCGAAGAGATCTACCAAGGGGGTGCCCCACGCTTGGAAGATCTGTCGCACCACTCGGGAGTTGAGCGACCACTCGTGAGGTTGCATGATCCTGCTCAACCTGTCGGCCAGACTGTTGTTTACGCCTGCCAGGTATGTGGCTTGGAGCACCATGCCGTGACGGCGAGCCCAGAGCCACATGCTGACGGCTTCCTGACACAGGGGGCGAGATCCGGTGCCCCCCTGCTTGTTGATGTAATACATGGCAACCTGGTTGTCTGTCTGAATTTGGATAATTTGGTGGGACAGCCCATCTCTGAAAGCCTTCAGAGCGATCCAGACCGCTCGCAACTCCAGAAGATTGATCTGCAGATCGCGTTCCTGGAGGGACCAGCTTCCTTGGGTGTGAAGTCCATCGACATGAGCTCCCCACCCCAGGAGAGACGCATCCGTAGTCAGCACTTTTTGTGGCTGAGGAATTTGGAAAGGACGTCCCAGAGTCAAATTGGACCAAATCGTCCACCAATACAGGGATTTGAGAAAACTCGTGGACAGGTGGATCACGTCTTCTAGATCCCCAGCAGCCTGAAACCACTGGGAAGCTAGGGTCCATTGAGCAGATCTCATGTGAAGGTGGGCCATGGGAGTCACATGAACCTTGGAGGCCATGTGGCCCAGCAATCTCAACATCTGCCGAGCTGTGATCTGCTGGGACACTCGCACCCGCAAGACGAGGGACAACAAGTTGTTGGCTCTCGCCTCTGGGAGATAGGCACGAGCCGTCCGAGAATCCAGCAGAGCTCCTATGAATTCGAGTCTCTGCACTGGGAGAAGATGGGACTTTGGATAATTTATCACAAACCCCAATAGCTCCAGGAGGCGAATAGTCATCTGCATGGACTGTAGAGCTCTTGCCTCTGATGTGTTCTTCACCAGCCAATCGTCAAGATAAGGGAAACACATGCACTCCCAGTCTGCGAAGCGCCGCTGCTACCACAGGCAAGCACTTCATGAACACTCTGGGCGCAGAGGCGAGCCCAAAGGGTAGCACACAGTACTGGAAGTGACGTGTGCCCAGCTGAAATCGCAGATACTGTCTGTGAGCTGGCAGTATCGGGATGTGCGTGTAGGCGTCCTTCAAGTCCAGAGAGCATAGCCAATCGTTTTCCTGAATCATGGGGAGAAGGGTGCCCAGGGAAAGCATCCTGAACTTTTCTTTGACCAGATATTTGTTCAGGGCCCTTAGGTCTAGGATGGGACGCATCCCCCCTGTTTTCTTTTCCACAAGGAAGTACCTGGAATAGAATCCCAGCCCTTCTTGCCCGGATGGCACGGGCTCGACCGCATTGGCGCTGAGAAGGGCGGAGAGTTCCTCTGCAAGTACCTGCTTGTGTTGGAAGCTGTAAGACTGAGCTCACGGTGGACAATTTGGAGGTTTTGAGGCCAAATTGAGGGTGTATCCTTGCCGGACTATTTGGAGAACCCACTGATCGGAGGTTATGAGAGGCCACCTTTGGTGAAAAACTTTCAACCTCCCTCCGATCGGCAGGTCGCCCGGCACTGACACTTGGATGTCGGCTATGCTCTGCTGGAGCCAGTCAAAATCTCGTCCCTTGCTTTTGCTGGGGAGCCGAGGGGCCTTGCTGAGGCGAACGCTGCTGACGAGAGCAAGCGCGCTGGGGCTTAGCCTGGGCCGCAGGCTGTCGAGAAGGAGGATTGTACCTACGCTTACCAGAAGAGTAGGGAACAGTCTTCCTTCCCCCCAAAAATCGTCTACCTGTAGAGGTAGAAGCTGAAGGCTGTCGGCAGGAGAACTTGTCGAAAGCGGTGTCCCGCTGGTGGAGCTGCTCTACCACCTGTTCGACTTTCTCTCCAAAAATATTATCCGCACGACAAGGCGAGTCCGCAATCCGTTGCTGGATCCTATTCTCCAGGTCGGAGGCACGCAGCCATGAGAGTCTGCGCATCACCACACCTTGAGCAGCGGCCCTGGACGCAACATCAAAGGTGTCATACACCCCCCTGGCCAGGAATTTTCTGCACGCCTTCAGCTGCCTGACCACCTCCTGAAATGGCTTGGCTTGCTCAGGGGGGAGCTTGTCCACCAAGCCCGCCAACTGCCGCACATTGTTCCGCATGTGTATGCTCGTGTAGAGCTGGTAAGACTGGATTTTGGCCACGAGCATAGAAGAATGGTAGGCCTTCCTCCCAAAGGAGTCTAAGGTTCTAGAGTCCTTGCCCAGGGGCGCCGAAGCATGCTCCCTAGAACTCTTAGCCTTCTTTAGGGCCAAATCCACAACTCCAGAGTCGTGAGGCAACTGAGTGCGCATCAGCTCTGGGTCCCCATGGATCCGGTACTGGGACTCGATCTTCTTGGGAATGTGGGGATTACTTAATGGCTTGGTCCAGTTCGCCAGCAATGTCTTTTTGAGGACATGATGCATAGGTACTGTGGACGCTTCCTTAGGTGGAGAAGGATAGTCCAGGAGCTCAAGCATCTCAGCCCTGGGCTCGTCCTCCACAACCACCGGGAAGGGGATGGCCGTAGACATCTCCCGTACAAAGGCCGCAAAAGACAGACTCTAGGGAGGAGAAAGCTGCCTTTCAGGGGAGGGAGTGGGATCAGAAGGTAGGCCATCAGACTCCTCGTCAGAGAAATATCTGATGTCCTCCTCCTCCTCCCACGAGGCCTCACCATCGGTATCAGACACAAGTTCACGGACCTGTGTCTGAAGCCGTGCCAGGCTCGACTCCGTGGAACCACGGCTACGGTGGGAGCGTCGAGAGGTAGACTCCCTCGCCCGCACCGGCGAAGCTCCCTCCGCCGACGGGGAGCCTTCCTGGGAGGCGACCGCAGTCGGTACCGCAAGCGGCACCGATGTTGGAGACCTCACCCCGGGCAAGGGGCCAGCCGGCGCCTCACTCGACGGTACCGGTGGCGCAAGCACCCCCGGTACCGGAGGGGAAGGGTGCAACAGCTCTCCCAGGATCTCTGGGAGGACGGCCCGGAGACTCTCGTGCAGAGCGGCTGTGGAGAAAGACGTGGAAGCCAATGCAGGTGTCGATGTCAGAGTCTGTTCCGGGCTGTCCATAGTGGAGCGCATAGACACCTCTTGAACAGAGGGTGAGCGGTCCTCTCGGTGCCGATGCCTACTGGGTGCCGACTCCCTCGGCGACCCAGAGCTCTCGGTGCCGATACGGGAAGGGGACCGGTGTCGATGCTTCTTCGACTTCTTGGAACGAAGCATGTCACCGGAGCTTCCCGGCACCGACGAGGAGGATGTAGAATCCAGCCGTCGCTTCCTCGGGGCCGAGGCCGAAGAAGGTCGGTCTCGGGGGGGCTGTACCGCAGGAGCCCTCAGGGTAGGGGGAGACCCACCCGAAGGCTCACCGCCACCAGCAGGGGAATGGACAGCCCTCACCTGCACTCCAGTCGAAGCACCACCGTCCGACGACATCAGCAGAAGTGGAGGTCCCAGTACCACCGACGCCGACGCAGCCTTCCGATGTCTCAGTCCCGATGCAGAGGGTCGATGCCTCGATGCACTCGATGCAGTCGCGGCCGAGGACGGAGGTCTAGACGCTGTCGACGTCGATGCACTCGATACTCTCGGTGCCGATGAAGAGCCCGAGAACAAAACGTTCCACTGGGCCAATCTCGCTACCTGAGTCCGCTTTTGTAAAAGGGCGCACAGACTGCAGGCCTGCGGGCGGTGCCCAGCCCCCAGACACTGAAGACACGACGTGTGCCTGTCAGTGAGCGAGATTACCCGGGCGCACTGGGTGCACTTCTTGAAGCCGCTGGGAGACTTCGATGACATGGGCGGAAAAATCACGCTGGCGAGATCAAAACTCGTGATTGCGTAAGGCACCAAAAAGAGGGGGAGAAAAAAATTCGACCCGAGTCCTCAAAAGGGCCTACCCCGAAGACGAAAAGAAACTTACCGGGGCAAAAACTGGAAATAGAGGAAAGGGAAAAAGACCGAAAAGGTCTTCTTCCGAAATCCTTTTTTTTTTTTTGCGAAAAGTCAAAAGAGACGCGCGAGGTCAACTTAAGGGCGCGAACGGCATAACACGACCGTACTGAGCGCGGACAAAAGAAGACTGGCCGGCACAAGCCGGTTTCGGGCGGGAAGACGGCAGCGCATGCGCGGTGCGCATCGGCGCGCGAGGGCTAGCAAAGGTTTTTGCTAGTGAAGATTCCGATTGGAGGGGCTGCCGTGGACGTCACCCATCAGTGAGAACAAGCAGCCTGCTTGTCCTCGGAGAAATATATATAGATAGATAGCTAAAAAATCTATCTTTCTAACCCTGAAAGTGAAGGGCTTTAGGCACAATACAAAAGTCCATCGATATACCTATATCTGTTCTCATATCAAAAGCTGCACTTTTTTCCTTTAGCTCATGAGGCTTTTCCCACGTTGATTCCAAAGTTCTGTTGTTATAATAATAAGTTTTCCCATCTGCTGTTCTATACTCAGACCATTCTGAGACTATCGTTGCACCGGCTAAAGTAGCAGGAGAAGCAGCAATAGCAACTTGAGGATGCATCATTGGTACTATAGGAGGCGTCATTCCTGGCAATACACCTAAATAGACAAAAACAAATACACAAGAAAAAACAAAACAATGCCAAAGCACACTTTATTGAAGACAATGCAAAGACATGAAAACAGTTTAATCAGTTTCAACATAAATTCAATTTACAAGGGCCTATTGGTAATGCAAGGATTGAGTTTCCTGTTTTCATGTAATGCACAGTACTCAGCTTTGTTTGCTACTCATTTAGCTCAGTCACAGTGAAGTGCACTATATAACAACTTATGTTTCTGTCACACACCCACTGGCTTGGAGAACTAAATAATGATGAAAATCACAGAAAGAAACAAAAACACTACTGAATGGGCAGCTGTTATTCTTGCACCTCATCTCAACAAAAAGTGAGGATTTAGGTCTGTTGCAGACCAAAGCTAATTTACAGCAAGTACAGACTACCTACAGATTCCAACAATCTTTAGGTTTTATTGGCGTTCTCTAACAGCATTCGACATGCAAACAATCAAAAACTGACACAATGACATAACTTTATCAGCTTCAGCAGTGTCAACTGTCTTATATGGATATAAATGCTGAACAAATCTGATTGCCTGCGGTGTACGTGACTAACCCAGAAGAACAAAGATGTTCTGGTGAATACCGACACCCATTTCTCAGAAAAGTGCATAAAATAAGAATATGAGAGCAGGATATATCTAACGAACAGCAGATGGCAGTTTGGTGAAGACATCTCTCTCTATCTATATGGAAAAATTATGTTCTTACCTGATAATTTTCTTTCCTTTAATCATACCAGACCAGTCCATATTAATGGGTTATGACTATGTCCATCTACCAGCGGAATGAGACAGAGAAAATAGTTCCAAGCAAACCGCCCCTTAAGGGTATAGTGCAGCCTGGAATGTTCTGTATTTCAAATAGCCAAGCAATGATGCTCTGAAGTCTAGAAGAAAACACAGTTAATACCAAACAGGCAAACTCTTGGAGCCAATATGCAGAACCTCACTGTTCCTGCTTGGCCAAAGGCAACTGCAACCTCCCCTCACAGTAAAGTAAGCGGGAGGGAATGGTCCATACTGAGCTTGCTCAAGCACATAGAGATCAACCCCTGAATCCGGGGAAAGAACTCCATGATGCCAAGTAACATGAGTCATACAGAGCTGGCACAACAACAAGTGGCAGGAGATTGACTAGAGAAGATGAAGTAGGCAGTGCTGTAGGACATCCCAGCGTATTGAAGCGTCGTGGAACAGCCAGGGATATCTAAAGGAAACAACACTCTGACAGACTTTAGCCAGGGAGGGCATCTGGACTGGTCTGGTATGATTAAAGGAAAGGAAATTGTCAGGTAAGAACATAATTTTTCCTTTCTTGTCATCTATACCAGACCAGTCCAGACTAATGGGATGTAGCAAAGCAGTTTCCCAAAGAGGGGGGAGAAAAGAAGAATGCAGAAGGTTGAAAAATCAACGAAGCTATACACACAGCAAAAAAACTGATCAGCAGAAAAGGATTTGAATATCCGAACCACCAGGCTACCAAAATGGAACAGAGTTAGACACTAGAAAAGGAATTGAAGCCGTAGGACGTAAAACAAACGTCCTGAGCAAAAGAAAAAATACATACCCCTGTCTTGAGTCCAGTATGGTCGGATAAAGTGACCATAACAAGTACTAGGAGTACGCAACCCCAAACAGTGCACCACACTTCACAGAAGAAAGGAAGCAAGGCCCAGGAACCACCCAGACCCGTGCCTAGTGAGAGAATCAAACTCCACAGAACAAGAAAAGACTCCAGACTCGAAAGAACCAACTAACTGGAGTGCTAGTCTCTCCAGGAGAACCATGAAGAAAAGGGCAGCAGGATACCAAGGTACAATGGTAGAAAGAGTACTCCTCAACCAGCTCGCTCTGGACTTAGGGATCAGTGCCAAGAGAACAAAAGGAGACAAAAAGAAAGAGAGTCGAGATCCACACTGTGGAGAAAAGACCCCCACAAGGTGCCAAGTAGCCACAAAAGGAGCAGAGACTAATTCAAACTCCAGCAATGGAGAAGCTTCTCGCCAGCCACCAAGAGGCTACGGCAAGAAAAGGTGCCACAGGAATGGTGGCTAACAGGAGACAAGACAGCCTTGTCTAGCAGTCTAAACAGCGGCATGCCACAACCGCTGAAAAGTTACTGTATCCAACCCACAGAAAAAAGCTGGGGTTGACCAACAAGGTGAAACAATGCCCAACAGACAAAGGAGAAAATATGCTCCACAGAGAGACTAAACTGTGCTCAAGGGATAGAAAAGAAGCTGCGCTCATCAGGCAGGCAGAGAAAGATCCATGCTCAACGAGAACAAACGGATTTGAAATCAAAGCACACAAACTGAGCCACGCACCACGGGCAGAGAAAGAGTTGCACACCTCTGGCAAAGATAGAAATGCCCTGAACAAGCACAGACGAAGCTGAGAGTAACAGACAGAGGATGAGCAGTGCCCCACTGAAAGAGCTGGATGTTAGAGGTACCTGCAGAACTGAAGCTGCGGTAGCGATGTAACTGTGAATAAAACGCAGACAAGGAGCTGCTTTCCATACGCAAACAAGGAGCTGTGCTCCTGACACCGGCAAGAAACTGCGCTCCAGATGCCAGCAAGGAGCAGCGCTCCACACGCCGACAAGGAGCTATGCTTCCTACGCAGACATGAAGCTGTATAGCACCTACAGTCACAGAGCTGTGTTCCACCACCCAATTTGCAGAGAAGAGTTGAGCTAAACATGCAGAGATAGAGCTAAACTCAACAGGCGGTGGAGCTGTGCTCTGCACACAGACAGGGAGCTGCGTTCCATATGCAAAGAGAGAGAGAGCTGCAAGGAGCTGTGCTCCACAGGCAGACACAGAGCTGTGTTCTACACGCAGACAGGACTGTGTCCCACGCTGAGACCTGCAGAGAAAGAACTACACTCAACATGTGACAATGGAGCTGCGTTCAATACGCAGAGAAGTTTGCAGAATAAGCAGCGAAGGAACTTCACGCAACATGCCATGATAGAGCTGTCCTCAACATACAGCGATGGAACTAAAACCAACCTGGAACTGTGGAACTGTGCCCAGCATGCAACGAAGGAGCCGTGCCCAACATGGAATGGTGGAACTGCTTGGAATAATGAAGCTGCGCTCAACATGCAGTGATGGAGCCGCGCTCAACATACAGCGATGGCGCCGTGCTCAAATGTAGCGATGGAGCTGTGCTCAACAAGCAAAATGCATAGATGGAGTCCCGGGGAACAGCCAGAGAAGAAGGTGCTGCCAGGATGTCAACAGGAAAAGAGCACAACTTGTGGAAATGCAGACCTGGCGCTGCACTCCCCTGGCCCAGAGGGACTAAAACTACAAGAAGAGAAAGCCCCATGCCCCAAGAGACACTCTCGGCCCTCAAGTGGTCTCTGAGACACAATGACCGCCCTCCTAGGTAACTGATACGGAGCAGCAGTCAACGTAGAGAAAGAACTCCCACCAAGAGGGAGGTAAGCATCATGGACCTGGAATCCTCAGACCATAGGGAGCAAAATGCAGCCGGCAAGGCAGTGAGGAAGAAACAACTCTCGCCAGGCCAGGAACAAAGAGGAAACTGGCCATTAACACCAAACTGAGGAAAAACCAGCTAAAGGAGAGTCAAACTCCAGACCTAGAACAGAGCCACTTCCCTGCAGAAAAGTAGAGAAAAGCACAGAGCTAAGAGGCGATAATCCAGATGCCCAGCAATAGATCTGCTCAGTAGGAAAGAACTGCTTCCCTTACAGAAAAAGGAAGGAGTGCAAAATGTGCCAGGAGAGAGGCGCCTAAAACTAGAAAAGGCAAAATCCGCCTGTGCCAGGCCAAAACTCCTGCCAGAAAGCAAGGGAAGCAAGGAAGAGCTGTGGCAAACTAGTCCTAAAAAGGCACATTCCCGTAAAGAGACAATGAACTGAGTCCAAGCAAAAGACTGGCAAGAATGGCGCTCCCGAGGGTACTCAGAAGAGAGATTTGAGCTAGCAGTTGCGCACCAAGGGCAACTCGGACCCCCCATCAGAAGGAAAGTACCCTGCAGACAAACCACAGCAGACAGGAGGGATCCACGGGGACGAGAGAACCAGAACCTCCCTAAGGAAGGGAGGAAAAACAGCTGCCAAAACAAGAATCAAATAGCAGGGGCGTCTCAAGCAAGATGCTAGAAGCAGCAGAGACCAGAAGGTCTGAAAAAGAACTGACCAACAGCCGTGTAAGGCTGACAGGAATGAAAAATTAGCCCTGGACTAAAAAGATCGAGCCTGCAGTCAAACGGAGCCAGCGAGAGACTTCCCCCACTTTGGAAATGGCAGACTAAGACCTCCGAACCGCAAAGGTACAAGTTCCAGCAACGGGGCCGCCCTCTGAACTAGCCGCCATCTAAGACCGTGAAGAGGAGAAAAACAACTGAAGTTCATGATCCAGGCACGAGCCATGCCCCACAAAAAAAAATCAAAGCAACTGGTACCAGCTCAGAAGGATCCAAGATCAGAATCAGACGCCGGCCAGCGAAATTCAAAGAAACTTCGCAAGCGGCCTCCTAGAATACATTGCCAAAGGTGGGAAAATAAATCAGGTAACAGGCAAGAGAAAGAAGGAAAAAGAAAGTTGTTTCTTCTTTTTTTTTTTTTTTAAAACAACCTTCTTCACTAGTGACAGGAATTAAAAAAGGTTTACCTCAGAGGCAGAAAAGGAGGGGAAAACAGTTTCCTTTTTTTATAAACAACCTTCTTCACTAGTGACAGAAATTAATAAAGGCTTACCTCAGAGGCAGAAATTCATATATACCTACCACCACAGAACAGAAGAGAAGAACCCCACAGGGAAGACAAGTTACTTCATGCCACAATCAACCATCACCCTGCTAGAAAGACAGCCAGGGGAGGAAGGGGAAGGGAGGGAACCAGGGTCACTGGATATCACCCCAGCTGGCAGATGAGGAACTCAGGACCACTGAGTATCATCTAAAACTAGCCCCAACAAGGCTACCAGCACACCCCTGGTTTCACTGTCACCAGAAGAATCTGGGACAGGAGCTACCAGCCAGCAATCCAGAGCAGCTGAACAATCCGTCCACCATCCGCTAGGAGACAGAGAAAATACTGAACATTCCAGGCTGCACGATACCCTTAAGGGGCGGTTTACTTGGAACTATTTTCTCTTGTCTCCTTCCGCTGGTAGATGTACATAACCCATTAGTCTGGACTGGTCTGGTATAGATGACAAGGAAATCAGCATTAACACTTAGAGGTCTTTACGAAGCAGCACTAGCGGCTGTCCATGTGCTAGTGCTGACATGGCCCATTCAAAGTGAATGGCCTGTGTCGGCACTAGTGCATGGATAGCTGCTAGCAGTGCTTAGTAAACCGTAAATGCTTAAAATGAAGTCTCCAATATACAATAATCAAATTTATAATTGTTAGCTAAGATCCATTCTATACTGTATATAGACAACACATTTTCTAATGTGGAGGGGTGGACGTAACTAAATATGAAAGATTTTTAAGCATTATAACATTACAATGGTCTTATAATAATTTAGATTATAATATATACATGCATAAACATGCAAGCAGAGCTGTTCTAGCTTAACACGTGGAAGTGGAAAAAGATTAATAAAATAAAATACACACTAGAAAACAAATTCACAATTACAAGTCTGAAACAGTCAAGATGTTAACCAGAAAGAAAATAATTTAATCTTAACTTGTAAAAGTTTTACATACAGAGATAATCCGGGTCAGAAAAGTGATTATCTATTTTTTATACTACCAGAAGTTAGGGATGTGCATTCATTTGAAACAACATGTCATCTCATGTTGTTTGTAGCCCGAAATGAAAACCCCTGAAATTTTTATTTTTTTCCCCTTCTATCGCAAAGAATATGCACCCTTCACAAACAGTGCACACTATTAATGACACTGCCAGCCCCAAAATAAAATCAGAAAAACTAAACAAAATTAAACAAAAAGTACTACAAATGAAAAGGGAAACTAAGCAGAAAGGAGAATTTTTGCCCTGCACACCCCTATCAGAAGGTAAACAAAAAGGTTCACAAAATCGGGCAAATAAAAAGAACATTCACTACCATGCCAACTTACAGACAAAACAAAGCTAAGATTGTAGTAAAATTACCGGTCTTGGTGGTAGCGACTGTCTTTACATACGGGCAGCTGACTATTTGCATCATTGCTACACCTGTAAAACGGATAAGCAAGCATGTTGGAAAGCTGCCACTGTTTGTCTACTACCACTGGGATGAAGAAGGCATCAGAGAATAACACTGTCAACTCAAAAGTCCTTTTCCAAAGGAAAAGAAATCACGGATAAATAGATTATTTCTTTGCAAATTATACTTTAAAGCTAAATAATGCCTCCTACATGATTATAGGAAAACAAAGAGATTTCATTTCTGCTCTTTATTTTCAAATGTATAGTATAATTAAACAAATGACAAGGCATAAACTAGGTCAGTGCGTAATAAAGCAAGTTTTAGCTCTAAGCTATGCTACTGAGCAAGGAAAAATTTGGTCTTACCTGTAAATTTTCTTTCCTTGCGTCCAGAACGTATGGGTTATGTCTGTCAGCTAGCAGACGGGGACAGAGACCAATGAGCAGCAAGCTCTGCACTATAAAAAGCATCCTACAGTCACAGTTCATCAGTATTCCTGTTAACAAAGCACACGAGGACTAGTCAAACTAATTTCTCTATACAAAAAATTCTAAGAGGAGAACGCAGGGCTCCAAACTAGCTAAGTGCTTCCTTGAGAAAACTCCCAGAACTAGCCAGAAACCCTGGGTAGAGACAGTACCAGATATACATAAAGGATCCCTTTCTCCAGCTAAAGGGTGGGCTTTTGGATTGGTCTGGCTAGACTCAAGGAAAAATAATTAGCAGGTAAGATCAAATTTTTCCTTTCTTTTCATCCTAATCAGACCAGTCCAGAACATATGTCAGGTAGCAAAACAACAGTTACATCAGGCATGAAGAAGAACCTCCTGCCGCCAAGACTCCAGCTCCAAACACAGCTGCTTCCCTTGCTCTTACACCAAGCCTGTAAAACTTGGCAATGGAATGCAAGGAAGACCAAGCAGCAGCTCTACAAATCTGTTTCTGGGATATGGACTGCAATTCAGCCTAATAAACCGCCATTCCTCTGGATGAACATGCCCTGAGAAATTGAGGAACTACTTGACCTTTGAGAAGACAGGCCAAAGCAATTATCTCTTTCAGCAAACATGTAATAGTTGCCTTCGTAGCTACCTTTCCTGACACCACCAAAGAGCACAAACAAATGGTCAGAGATGCAAAACTTGTACTAGTTACTTCTAAATAATACAACAATTCTCTATGAATATCTAAAAATTTCAGAAGTTTATACTCCTCCTTCCAATCTTCCCTTTGAAAGGAGGGCAAAGGGACTAACTAATTTAAATGAAAATCCAAAACTACTTTGGGAAGAAAGGAGGGAACCATACAAATTGAAAGGTTTCCACTGCCTGCAAAGATCATTCCCACAAGCTCCTCTCTCCAAAACCGGGCAACCATGAGGTCATATACTTCTGTCACCAAGAGTTCTCCCTCCTCCAAAGGCTCTGACAAGTGAGGAATTCCTCTCCATGCCATTCATTATGCTCCAGTGGCTCACACTAAGATCCCCAGAAGCAACAGAAAATACTTCAGCATCTTGCAATATGACCATCCTTGACCTAAGAAATGACAAAGGCTCAAATTGTTCTCTGAGACCCAAAGTCGCCAGGCTCCCTCGTGACTACCATAAAAGAAAAGCTTTGTGAAGTAGGAGGACAAACTAAGGGGAAAACTAACAGAGTTCCTACTGTTGTCCAGAAGTCCCTTCCAAATCTAGCATAGCAGTCTGGGGCGGCATAGCCCGAGAGAGGGAGTCCTCCAAAGCTGGGAATGACAAGGACCCCACCCCTTGCATATCAACAGACTGATGCCATGAAATGGTCACCTCTAATGCCATTTTATAAGATACCACCTAAGAAGTAGTAATAGAATGTGCCTTTCAAGATTATTCCCTCTGGAATTTTCTGGAAATGAACCATACTGCAGCTCCCTAGGCAGAGACTGAACTACCTCAAGGAAATTATATGTCTGGCCCAACAGAACTTAACCAAGTCAGCCAGAGCTTCCATCAAAGTGCCTCAATGCTGTTCAAGGCTATTCCTTCCAAAGCACCACACTCAGAATTTGTGCCTGCAGTGAGAAACAAGAGGACCACACTTTATGAGAACAGGCAGTGCTGCTCTCAGAGGCGAAAGCAATTTAAAAATTAAAGCAAGAACAGATGCAGCACTGCCTGGATGCACCCGACCAGGCAAGCTCGAGCCCAACACTATTCAAGGAAAAACCAACAGCTGGCAAAAGACATTACTGCTCCTGGCACTCAATGAAAACAAAAGCGTAGAGAAAGCTGATAAAGAACCTATAGCTCCAAGGTACGAATAACCAATTAGGGGAAGGAAAGAGGGGGATATGAAAGAACTAAACAATTGAGGCGCTCCTCCTGCTAAAATATCCCTTTAGCAGTGTGGAAATAGGGACTCCTTTTAGTAATGAAACTTTCCTCTATTCAAATTTGTTTTCCTCAAAGTTACACACTGTTACTGTAAAGTTTGATAATATGTAAGCCACATTGAACATACATGGTTTTAACCTCCACCTTAACCATATATCATATAGAAATCATTCATATGTTTTTTATGTTTTTTATCGCCTCAGCAGTGCACATGACCAACTTCACTCTTTTATTGGACATTCAATAGCACCCAAATCCTCACTGGCGATAATATTTTATTAAACTGTTTCTTCATTTACTTATTTAACTGTTTATTTTACTTTTTAATCTCTAAGTTACTTATAAGCAATACTCAACTTGCACTGAACGGTCAGACCAGGGGTTCAACAATGCCTTGGTAGGGGAGTAGTTACAGTTGAAGGGCTCTTAAAGAGAGAGTTAGTAGTGCCAAGTACATGCAGCCACATTGAACAAACATGTTTTTTGAAAATGTCGGATATAAGATGAAACAATTTGTGGGGGGACTAATCAACCCTAAGTTACCCAGCTCGCCTGACAGCAGATGGACCTGAACTCCTCCAGATATCCCCCAAGGCTCAGATGACCTGAATTCCTCTGTCTAGCAAAGTTCAATCAGTTCTCCAACTGGGCCCAAGAGCTGCCTCACCAGCCCAATCCAGAGACACACGGAATGCTCATTAACATCTGCTGGAGACAGAAAATACTGATGAGCTGTGCAGCATGTTGCCTTTTATAGTGCAGAGCTCACAACTCATTGGTTTCTATCTCCACCTGCTGGCTGATAGGCATAACACATATGCTCTGGACTAGTCTAATCTGGATTAAAATGAAACAAAATTAGATGAAGATATGCTTAGCGACCCACACAAATAATATGTGGAAATATTACTGGTATATAAACACACAAGAGTAAGAGTAAAATCAGGGTAATAAGATGGGAAGGTTTTTGGGGTTTTTTTTTTTTTTTTATACTGGTTGAATGAAAAGGAATGCATCACTGACTAAAGGACAGACACATCAGCCCTAGTCTACATCACAGGTCATACTATGCATCAGTGAGAAAAACCTGGGCAGATTATTCTTGATGATCTTCCTTACGATAAACCAGGAGGTCGATATGCAAAGCAACTTAACCAGCTAGAAATGGCTCCTGGCCAATTAAATCACTTGTTCAGGGCTAACCAGTCAGTTTCAGCAGCACTTAGCCAGTTAATGCTGTTAAAAATGACTGGTTAACACCTAAAGCAAAACCAGCTATTTTGAGGGTATTCCAGGGGTGAAGTCAGCACTTACCCGGTTAATTGCAGATATTTACCTCTTAAACAGCTAAGATCAAAAATTAAACAGGACCATATAAAAGTTAGTATTATCTTTATTCGGTGCCCCATAGTTGATTACGTGCTGAATAAAGCAAAGATACTTACCTGTAGCAGGTGTTCTCCGAGGACAGCAGGCTGATTGTTCTCGAAGGTGGGGGACACCTTGGATGTCGACCCATTAGTGAGAACAAGCAGCCTGCTTGTCCTCGGAGAATGCGCTTAACTGGATATGGTTTAGCCAGCTCCGAAAAACCTGAAATTCAATGCTGGATTCTAGACAAGCCCAGCACTGAATTTCTGGGCACCCCAGTGGCAGTCATCAAAATGCTAAATGATGCTGGCTGAAAACTGACCACCAGATTTTAAGATTCTTTCCACAAACTGTTGTTTTAAAAGCTTCTCCCTTGAACAAGTTTCAGCATTCAGGACTGTGGGGAATGTATCAATTTAAAGGACCTACTGCAGAAGGATTTCAAAAAGGTCAATATTTAAAAAAAAAAACTCTGTGGAGAGCATTTCATTTAAATGCCAACAGATATTCAGCACCCACCATTCTCCATATAGCAGTGCTGAATATCCCACCAAAGTTATCTGGATAATGGCAATATTTAGCTCCGCTATCCAGATAAACTATCTGGACAACTCAGTTTTCTGCACAGAGGTATCCAGATAGTGATGCTAAATAAATCGCCACTAACCAGATAATTCTGTATTCTACCCCAGTGCTACTGGAGGAAAGGCAAAGATCTGGAACTGCTGGACTGGAAGAAGGATCCAACTGAAAATAACAGAATGGGAAGTCAAATGCAAATCGCTGATAAGGAAGGCAAAAGAGAGACTTTAAAAAGAAGATTGCGTTGGAGGCAAAAATGCATACTAATAATTTTTTTAGGTATATTAAAAGCAAGAAGCCAGCAAAAGAATCGGTTGTACCGCTAGATGACCGAGGGCAAAAGGGGCTGCCAGGGAAGACAAGGCCATAGTGGAGAGATTAAATGAAATTTTTTTTTTGCTTTGGTCTTCACCAAGGAAGATGTGGGAGAGATACTGGTGCCAGAAATGGTATTCAATGTTGACAAGTTAGAGAAACTGAATCAAATTCTCTGCAATCCTGGAAGATGTAATGGGGCAATTTGACAAATTAAAGAGTAGCAAATCACCAGGACCAGACGGTATACATCCCAGAGTATAGATAGAATTGAAAAATGAACTTGCAGAACTATTGTTACTAATATGTAATCTATCTTTAAAATCAAGCATGATACCGGAAGATTGGAGGGTGGCCAATGTAACACCAATTTTTTAAAAGGGTTTCAGAGGTGATCCAGGAAATTACAGACTGGTGAGCCTGACATCAGTGCTGCGCAAAATGGTAGAGACTATTACAATGAACAAAATTACAGAACATATTCAAAAGCATGGATTATTGAGACAAAAACAACATGGATTTAGTGAAGGGAAATCTTGCCTCATCCATCTACTACATTTCTTTGAAGGAGTGAACAAACATGTGTATAAAGGTGAGCAGGTCAATACTGTGTTATCTGGATTTTCAAAAGGCATTTGACAAAGTACCTCATGAAAGACTACAGAGGAAATTGGAATGTCATGGGATAGGAGGTAGTGTGTTCTATTGTGGATTAAAAACCAGTTAAAGGATAGAAAACAGAGAGTAGAGTTAAATGGTCAGTATTCTCAATGGAGAAGGGTAGATAGTGGGGTTCTGCCGGGGTCTGTGTTGGGATTGCTGCTTTTAACATATTTATAAGTGATCTAGATATGGGAATAACAGTGAGGTAATTAAATTTGCCAACGACACAAAGTTATTCAAAGTTGTTAAATCGCAAGAAAACTATGAAAAATTGCAAGACGACCTTACGAGACCGGGCATCCAAACGGCAAATGATGTTTAATCTGAGCAAGTGCGAAGTGATGCATGCGGGAAAGAGGAACCCAAACTACAGCTACTTGATACAAGGTTCCACGTTAGGAATCACCAACCAGGAAAAAGATCTAGGAATCATCACTGATGATACTTTGAAACCCTCTGCTCAGTGTGCTGCGGCAGCAAATAAAGCAAACAGAATGTTAGGTATTACTAGGAAAGGAATGGAAAATAAAAATGATGATGTTATAATGCCTTTGTATCGCTTCATGATGAGACCGCACCTTGAACACTGTGTGCAATTCTGGTCATCGCATCTCAAAAAAGATAAGGTGGAATTAGAAAAGGTACAGAGAAGGGCGATGAAAAGATAAAGGGGATGGGACGACTTCCCTATGAGGAAAGGCTGAATTGGCTAGGGCTCTTCAGCTTAGAGAAAAGATGGCTGAGGGGAAATATGACAGAGGTATATAAAATGAGTGGAGTGGAACAGGTGGATGTGAATTGCTCGTTTACTCTTTCTAAAAATACTAGGACTATGGGGCACACAATGAAGTTACAAAGTAGTAAATTTAAAATGAATCGGAGAAAATATATCTTCATTCAACGTGTAATTAAACTCTGGAATTCGTTGCCAGAGAATGTGGTAAAAGCAGTTTGCTTAGCGGGGTTTAAAAAGATATGGACAGCTTCCTAAAAGAAAAGTCCATAAGCCAATATTAAAATAGACTTAGGAAAATCCACTGCTTATTTCTAGGACAAGCAGCATAAAATGTAGTGTACTGTTGGAAACAGAATACTGGGCTTGATGCACCTTCGGTCTGTCCCAGTATGGCAACATTTTTGTACTTATGGCACCAAATAAAAAAGAAACCAAAAATCATAGGAGGTCTTTTACTAAAGTGTGTTAAGTTTTGCACCCTAACAGTAGAAATACATAAGTGGAATTAATGCATGGACATGTGCATTAGCACACAAAGAACTTGGTTGGAATTAGTACGACTGCACTTAGCACCTCCTATTGAGGAGCTGCTAAGAAGCCGTGCTAACTGCACAAAGGAAAGTTAGCATGCACCACTTTATACAGTCCAGACCCTTTCATGCATAACCTACCTAGTTTCTGCCGCCAACTCAATATGCTGTTAACATGTGAATTAATGCATGCAAACCATGATGCCACTGTGTTAGCTGTTAGAGTGCTTCTGCGATAACAGTTAACGCATCCTAATTCACACTTCACAGTTTAACACACTTTAGTAACACACCCATAGGAGCACAAAAAAATAAGTAAGAGTATTATCAAAGGATAATATACAGCAACACAGTACAAAATATTAACAAAAAAAATCATGCACTGTCTACAAAACATCATACAAATTATTAGTCATTAGATTACTAAAAGCCTAACTAAAGTATGCTTCTCAATACGGTTCTTGGAGCACACCCAACCAGTTTGGTTTTCAGAATACACACAATGAACATGCATGAGAAAGATCTACATTCTGAAGAGGCAGTGCATGCAAATCTATCTCATACATATTCATTGTGGTATCCTAAAAACCTGATTTGCTGGGTATGCTCTGAGAACTACTACAAAACAAGGTATTTACTAGCAAGCTAAATATTACTCAGACTTCCATACCAAAATAGTGGAGCATAAAGGAAAAGGTATATGACAACAAAATTAATATTGTGGATGTTACTCAGGACTCAGCTGGTAGCCAGTGAATGAAATTCTAACAGTACAGGAGAAATATGATCAAAGCATTAGGAGTTAAACCATAGTTAAGCATTTGCAATTATCCTTCAAGGTATATGAGTATGCCTAAGCCTGCCCAACAAAAAAAAGTCTTTTCCAGTCTGTATTATGTGCGCTTTTTTCGGAAGCCTTCCAAACACTGCACTATCCAGACATAAAAATGAAGTAGGTATTTTTTTTATTATTTTATACAATTTGCAAATGCTATTTGCTAGCCCCAAACTATAGAGGAATAGTCCGCATATTTTAACCAAGAAATGGACACAAGCATAAATACATTGACCACATGAGCAGCTGGCTCACTTACCAGGAAGTGGAATAGGCATGCCAGGAAGAGGGACACGAAATGGAGGTACCATTACTGGTGGAAAAGCTGGAATTGTTGTAGCTGGCTGAGGAACTGCATGAGACAGAGTCTGGGAAATTGGCTGGGGAACAGTTTGTACAGTACTGGCCATAGGGGCAGATGTTGAAACACTAACTGAAGATACTGGAACTGAAACAGAAACAGAAGAAGCTGGACTCTGCTCTTGTGTAGTAGATGCTGTTAAAAAGAAAAAGGAAAAAAAGTGTCACATTTGTTGTAAATTGGACCAAATATTATACAAGTCATGTTTTCTATCTGTATATTCTACATATACCCCTCCTTCACCTCAAAATAATGCCCTAGGTGAAAGGAGAAATTTGGTCTTACCTCCTAATTTTCTTCTCTTGGGTCCTACCAGACCAGTCCAAACATATAGATTTTCTCCTCAACCAGCAGATTGAGAAGAAGAACAAAAGTTGAAAAGTTGTGAGCTCAGACCTATAAGCTACCCATGCAGCCTGTGCCTCTTCAATATTTCATACCAAAGCAAGTGGATCCTCCCAAATCAAACATATAAACGACGAGTGACCAAACTCACTTGCAAATGTGCAGTAAAGACCCTCTCTGTCCCGCCCCCGCGTCAATACGTGATGACGGGGGCAGGACAGAGAGGGTCTCTACTGCGCAAGGGGAGGGACGAAACCGCTGTCGCTACCGCTTCCCCCCCCCCCAGGTCGCCGCCACCACTCCCCCCACCCGAAGTCGCCGCCGCCACCCACCCTCCACCCGGGCCGGGCTCTCGCTCCGCTATAGAAACAGCATCAACGCAGCACACAGCTCAGCTGAGCTGCCGTCGGCCTTCCTTCCCTGCCTGTGTCCCGACACAGGCAGAGAAGAAGGACGGCAGCTCATCTGAGCTGTGTGCTGCGTTCCTGCGCTGTTTCAATAGCGAAACGAGGGCCCAACCCAGGTGGAGGGGTGCCAGTGACTCCGGGGGGGGGGGGGGGGGGCGTAGCGGTGACCTCGGTGGGGCAGCGGCGAGCTCGGCGGCGGGGGGGGCCTTGCAGCGGCGAGGAGAAGGGGCCTTTCAACCCCCCCCCCCCCCGTCCTATACAAGCCCGTATTTACGGGCTCAACGGCTAGTTTATCATATAGACAGAGAGAGGGGAGAATCCCCTAGCTGAGAACTGTACTTAGAACTGGTACTTCACAAAGGAATCCAAGTACCACCAAGTAGCAGCCCTACAGACCTATGAGACCAAACAGTATCCATCAGCCCTCAGGCCCTCTGAAACCACAAATCCCTTAAGAATAAGCTGACACAACCATCTGCTTAAGCCACCACGCAATTGTCAACTTGGTTGCCTCTTCTCCTTTCCTTGATGAGGACAAACAACTTGTCAGACTTTCAAAATCCAGTGGTAATCTCTGAACAGATCATTAGTGTACTACTCACATCTAGGTGATGCAAGGTCCAAAACACTACAGCAAAATCCACCCTTTGAAAGTAGGGCAAGAAAATCAGCTGGTAGAAGTGAAAGGATGATACTAGTTTAGATCATAAAGAGGGTACTCTTTGAAATGACACTCCTGCTTTAGTAAGTTTCAAAAAAGGATCCCTACAAGATAAAGCGAAAGCTACATACCTGTAGAAGGTATTCTCTGAGGACAGCAAGCTGATTGTTCTCACTGATGGGGTGACGTCGACGGCAGCCCCAGAACCGGAATTCTCCCTAGCAACAAAGAGTTTGATTGCCTCGCGCTCCCGTGCTCATCGCGCATGCGCGACCGTCTTCCCGCACGAACGCGAGCGTGCTCCTCAGTCCAGTAAAAAGCAAAGAAAGAGAAGACACAACTCCTAAGGGGAGGTGGGCGGGATTGTGAGAACAACCAGCCTGCTGTCCTCCGAGAATACCTTCTACAGGTATGTAGCTTTCATTTTCTCCGAGGACAAGCAGGCTGCTTGTTCTCACTGATAGGATATCCCTAGCCCCCAGGCTCACTCAAAACAACAAGCACTGGTCAATTGGGCCTCGCAACAGCGATGACATAACTGAGATTGCCCTAACTTATCCAACTAACTGAGAGTGCAGCCGGGAACAGAACAAAAATGGGCCAAGGGGGGAGGAGTTGGATTCTAAACCCGAAACAGATTCTGCAGCACAGACTGCCCAAACCGACTGTCGCGTCGGGTATCCTGCTGTAGGCAGTAATGAGATGTGAATGTGTGGACAGATGACCACGTCGCAGCTTTGCAAATCTCCTCAATAGTGGCTGACTTCAAGTGGGCCACTGACGCAGCCATGGCTCGAACATTATGAGCCGTGACATGACCCTCAAGAGTCAGCCCAGCCTGGGCATAAGTGAAGGAAATGCAATCTGCTAGCCAATTGAATATGGTGCGTTTCCCCACAGCTACTCCCCTCTTGTTGGGATCAAAAGAAACAAACATTTGGGCGGACTGTCTGTGGGGCTGTGTCCACGCCAGAAAGAAGGCCAATGCTCTCTTGCAGTCCAATGTATGCAGTTGACGTTCAGCAGGGCAGGTATGAGGACGGGGAAAGAATGTTGGCAAGACAACTGACTGGTTCAGATGGAACTCAGACACCACCTTCGGCAAGAACTTAGAGTGTGGAGGACTACTCTGTTATTGTGAAACTTGTTATAAGGAGCATGAGCTACCAAGGCTTGAAGCTCACTGACTCTGCGAGCTGAAGTAACCCCCACCAAGAAAATGACCTTCCAGGTCAAGTACTTCAGATGGCAAGAATCCAGTGGCTCAAAAGAAGATTTCATCAGCTGGGTGAGAACGACATTGAGATCCCATGACACTGTAGGAGGTTTGATGAGGGGCTTTGACAAAAGCAAACCTCTCATGAAGCGAACAACTAAAGGCTGTCCTGAGATCGGCTTACCTTCCACACGGTAATGGTATGCACTAATCGCACTAAGATGAACCCTTACAGAGTTGGTCTTGAGACCAGACTCAGACAAGTGTAGAAGGTACTCAAGCAGGGTCTGTGTAGGACAAGAATGAGGATCTAGGGCCTTGCTGTCACACCAAATGGTAAACCTCCTCCATAAAAAGAAGTAACTCTTTTTAGTGGAATCTTTTCTGGAAGCAAGTAAGATTCAGCAGACACCCTCTGAAAGACCCAAGGAGGGAAAGTCTATGCTCTCAACATCCAGGCCGTGAGAGCCAGGGACTGAAGGTTGGGATGCAGAAGCGCCCCCTCGTTCTGAGTGATGAGGGTTGGAAAACACTCCAATCTCCACGGTTCTCCGGAGGACAGCTCCAGAAGAAGAGGGAACCAAATCTGCCGGGGCCAGAAAGGCGCAATCAAAATCATGGTTCTGCAATCTCGCTTGAGTTTCAATAAAGTCTTCCCCACCAAAGGTATGGGAGGATACGCATACAGGAGGCCCTCCCCCCAATGAAGGAGGAAGGCATCCGACGCTAGTCTGCCATGGGCCTGAAGTCTGGAACAGAATTGAGGGACCTTGTGATTGATCTGAGTGGCAAAAAGATCTACCTAGGGGGTGCCCCACGCTTGGAAGATCTTGCGTACTACTCCCGAGTTGAGAGACCACTCGTGAGGTTGCATTATCCTGCTCAACCTGTCGGCCAGACTGTTGTTTACGCCTGCCAGATACGTGGCCTGAAGAAACACGCCATTCCGGTGAGCCCAAAGCCACATTCTGACGGCTTCCTGACACACAGGGCGAGATCCTGTGCCCCCCTGCTTGTTGATGTAATACATGGCAACCTGGTTGTCTGTCTGAATTTGGATAATTTGATAGGACAGCCGATCCCGGAAAGCCTTTAGAGCGTTCTAGACCGCTCGTAACTCCAGAAGATTGATCTGAAATCGTCTTTCCTGGAGGGACCAATATCCTTGGGTGTGAAGTCCATCGACATGAGCTCCCCACCCCAGGAGAGACGCATCCGTAGTCAGCACTTTTTGTGGCTGAGGAATTTGAAAAGGACGTCCCAGGGTTAAATTGGATCGAATTATCCACCAATGTAGGGATTCGAGAAAACTCGTGGACAGGTGGATGACGTCCTCTACATTCCCGGCAGCTTGGTACCACTGGGAAGCTAGGGTCCATTGAGCTGATCTCATGTGGAGACAGGCCATGGGAGTCACATGAACTGTGGAGGCCATGTGGCCTACCAATCTCAACATCTGCCGAGCTGTGATCTGCTGAGACGCCCGCACCTGAGAGACGAGAGCCAGGAGATTGTCAGCTCTCGTCTCTGGAAGGTAGGCACAAGCTGTCTGAGAGTCCAGCAGAGCTCCTATGAATTCTAGTTTCTGTACTGGAAGAAGGTGGGACTTTGGATAATTTATCACAAACCCTAGTAGCTGCAGGAGTTGAATAGTCATCCGCATTGACTGAAGGGCTCCTGCTTCTGAGGTGTTCTTCACCAGCCAATCATCGAGATAGGGGAACACGTGCACTCCCAGCCTGCGGAGAGCCGCCGCTACGACAGCCAGGCATTTTGTGAATACTCTGGGCGCAGAGGCCGCATTCCCAGATGGAATCGAAGATACTGTCTGTGAGCTGGCAGTATCGGAATGTGAGTATAAGCATCCTTTAAGTCCAGAGAGCATAGCCAATCGTTTTCTTGAATCATGGGAAGAAGGGTGCCCAGGGAAAGCATCCTGAACTTTTCTCGGACCAGATATTTGTTCAGGACCCTTAGGTCTAGGATGGGACACATCCCCCCCTGTTTTCTTTTCCACAAGGAAGTACCTGGAATAGAATCCCAGCCCTTCTTGCCCTGGTGGAACGGGCTCGACCGCATTGGCGCTGAGAAGGGCGGAGAGTTTCTCTGCAAGTACCTGCTTGTGTTGGAAGCTGAAGGACTGAGCTCCCGGTGGGCAATTTGGAGGTTTTGAGATCAAATTGAGGGCGTATCCTAGCCGGACTATTTGAAGAACCCACTGGCCGGAGGTTATGAGAGGCCACCTTTGGTGAAAAAATGTTACCCTCCCTCCGACCGGCAGATCGTCCGGTACGGACACTTTGATGTCGGCTATGCTCAACTGGAGCCAGTCAAAAGCCCATCCCTTGCTTTTGCTGGGGAGCTGCAGGGGCCTGCTGAGGCGCACGCTGTTGACGAGAATGAGCACGCTGGGGTTTAGCCTGAGCCGGCTGTCGGGAAGATGGATTGTACCTGCGCTTATTAAAAGCATAGGAAACATTCCTCTTTCCCCCAAAAAATCATCTACCAGTTAAGGTAGATGCTGAAGGCGCCCGGTGGGACAGCTTGTCGAATGCGGTGTCCCGCTGGTGGAGCTGTTCTACCACCTGTTCGACCTGCTCACCAAAAATATTATTCCCCCAGCAAGGCACATCCACCACTAGCTTCTGGACTCTACTGTCTAGGTCAGAGGCACGCAACCATGAGAGCCTGCGCATCACTATACCTTTGAGCAGCGACCCTGGATGCAACATCAAAAGTATTGTAAGCACCCCTGGACAGGAATTTACGACACGCCTTCAGCTGCCTGACCACCTCCTGAAAAGGCTTGGCTTGCTCAGAAGGGAGCCTGTCCACCAAGTCCGCCAACTGTCGCACATTATTCCGCATGTGAATGCTCGTGTAGAGCTGGTAAGACTGAATTTTGGACACGAGCATAGCAGAATGGTAGGCCTTCCGCCCAAAAGAATCCATAGTTCTAGACTCACGCCCAGGGGGCGCCAAGGCGTAATCCCTAGAACTCTTGGCCTTCTTAAGGGCCAAATCCACCACCCCAGAGTCATGAGGCAATTGGGTCTTCATTAACTCTGAGTCCCCGTGGATTCGGTACTGGGACTCAATTTTTTTGGGAATGTGGGGAGTAGTTAATGGCTTCACCCAGTTCGTCAACAAAGTCTGCCTTAGGACATTATGAAGAGGAACTGTGGTGGATTCCTTAGGTGGAGACGGATAGTCCAAGACCTCGAACATCTCAGCCCTGGGCTCATCCCCCGCCTCCACAGGGAAGGGAATGGCCGTAGACATTTCCCGGACAAATGAAGAGAATGAAAGACTCTCCGGGGGAGAAAGCTCTCAGGTGAGGGAGTAGGATCGGAAGGCAGATCACAGGACTCCTCATCCAAGAAATACCTGGTGTCCTGCTCCGCTTCCCACGAGTCCTCTCCATCGGTATCGGACATGAGTTGGTGAACCTCGGTCCGAAGCCGGGCCCGTCTCGACGCCGAGGAACGATGTCCTTCGTGGCGGTGTCGAGAGGAAGACCCCGCCAAGCCACAGGCGTCGAAGCTTCCTCCAGCAATGTCGGCGGGGAGTCAACCTGGGTGGTGGCCGATACCGGTGCCGCAAGCGGTACTGGGGTCGGAGACCTCACCATGGGCAACGAGCCAACCGCTGCCTCCCTCAACGGTACCGATGGCGCAAGCACCTGCGGTACCGGAACAGACGGCGCTTTTCGGGTGCTGAAGTCCTTGGCGTCCCCGAGCTCTCGGTACCGTGGCGGGAAGGTGACCGATGGCGATGCTTCTTAGCCTTCACTCAAAGCACGCCAAAGGTACCCTTCGGTACCGAAGAGGAAGACGTGGAATCCACACGCCTCCTCAGGGCCGGGTCCGAAGAAGGTCGAATCTGGGGGGCCTGTAGAACAGGAGTCCTCGAGGCAGGTGGAGACCCACTCGATGGCTCATTGCCTCCAGCATGGGACCTATGGACAGCCCTTACCTGCACTACGGACGTCGATGCAGTCTCCGGTACCGACATCGATACCGGCGATGACCTCGATACCACCGACTCCGTCGATACCGAAGGACCAGACCAGGCTCCGAACAAAATGTTCCACTGAGCCAATCTCACCGCCTGAGTCCTCTTTTTCAGTTGGAGGCACAAAGTACAGGCGTTGGGACGATGACCAGCTCCCAAACACTGAAGACACGAAACCTGTCTGTCAGTGAGCGAGATTGTCCGGTTGCACGACGTGCACTTTTAAAAGCCGCTGGTAGGCTTCGTGGACATGGGCGGAAAAATCACGCCGGCGAGGTCGAACGCGATGGTGTCGAATGAAAAGGACACCAAAAAAAAAAAAAAAAAGGAAAAAAGGGGTCCCGCACGGGCAGCCCGAAATGGCCGCCGAAGAAAAAGAAAGAAAACTTACGGGAGCAAAGTTCTACGAAAATAAAGGAAAAACTCAACTTTTTTTTTGTTGTTTTTTAAAGATGATCGCGGAAAGCGAAAAGAGCCGAAAAACCGGCGAAAAACTCACGGAAAGTCCGTAAAACCGCAGTGAGGGATCTCTGGGGCAGAGAACAGCAGCGAAGCAGCGTCCCGAGCCGCGGGAAAAAAACAAGACTGAGGAGCACGCTTGCTTTCGGGCGGGAAGACGGTCGCGCATGCGCGATGCGCACGGGAGCGTGAGGCTAGCAAACTCTTTGTTGCTAGGGAGAATTCCGGTTCTGGGGCTGCCGTCGACGTCACCCCAACAGTGAGAACAAGCAGCCTGCTTGTCCTCGGAGAATTCTTCTTACAAAACAAACACCCACCAAGAATATCAATTTTAGTGTAAGGTCCTTAAGATGATCTATGCAAGAACTTGAACAGAAAAGAACTTAATGCCTCCAGAACTGACCTGAGGTTCCAACTGATGCACCTGCAGTCAAAAGTGCATAAACCCTTTCAGACCATATCTGGGTGGCAAGACAAGGAAGCACCTTGAGTTTGCTCCTCAAAACATGCAAGGTTTGCTACTTGTACCTTCAGAGAACTAATGGCCAATTCTTTTTCACACCCTTCTGGAGATAGGCAGGGTAATGAAACCTGAATGGGCATGAACCCTCACTCCCCGCTCCTCAAATACTCTCCAAATTCTAGTACAGGCCAACAATGTTGACCTTTTTTCACACTTACAGCGATTTTATGATTACAACTGGTGCATAACCTCACTTCTGGTGAAAACTCTCAAAGGTCAAGCCATAAGATAGCAAAGAGGCAAGTTTCCATCAGCACTGGATCCCAAGACCCTCTCTCGAGGCAGCCTGAGGACCTATCCAACTTTTAATCTGATCAAGTCACATAACACGGCCTCCTGGGCCAAGACGGAGCTACCAGTACGAAGAGGCTAAAATGGAACACTGCACGACTCTGCCCAGCAGGGACCATAAAGAAAATATGTGCTGGCCTCCCCTGGGCCACAGCTGCAACAGGTATCTATCCCTTCTTGAACTGGGAAAAAAAAAGGGGGGGGGGCTTCACATTTTGCTTCACAGCCTTCAGATCCATGAGGTAGCTGGCATTCTCTGACAGCTCCCAATTCTGGGAGTGCTTGCTGAGAAAATCCACCTGAATGTTTTGGACCCATATGATATAATGCACTGTCAAAGTTCAGATGAGCCTTGGCCCACCTGCACAACAGAGAGATCTCCCACACTAGTGATGCTTTTTTGTGCCTCCCAGGAAGATGATATAAGCCACCACAATGGCACTGTCAGAAGAATCTGACAGCTCTGCCTTGAACCACCTGCTCAAAAATCTTCAGACTTTTATGAATAGCCTTTCTTTCCAACCCACTGATTGACCAGGGAGCCTCCAATGCCAATCAGTGCCCCTGAGCTATTTGATTCTGACAACGAGCTCCCCAACTGACCAGGCTGATGTTTCAAGTCAGGTCAATGTCTTTCCTCTGGCTTCCTCTGAAGTCCAAGCAATCCTGGTACCATAACGCTGAACTCACCAGAGCAGTGGTCTAAAAATGACTTCTGAGGCATCTATATATGCAAAAGAGCCCTGGGACCTTTTTAATCATTATGATCACTAAACCTACAAATCTACCTGTAGTCCCATACCCGAGGGGCTTTCCTCATCTGGACAGACCAAATCTGCTCCCAAATCTTGCATATTCACTGTTGAGGGAGAAACATTTTTCCCATAGGTTTCATTACCCTGCCTATCTCCAGAAGGGTGTAAAAAGGGATTGGCCATTAGTTCTCTGAAGATACAAGTAACAACCTATGCATCCAATTTCTCCTATTTAGGCATACAAATGTGGAATGCACTACCAAAGACTGTGAAAACGGTTTATGACCATCTTAACTACAGGAGATCATTAAAGACTTACCTGTTTTGCAAGGCCTATCCCACTGACCCTACTTAAATGCTTCAACTCTGCAACACAACATAACCTTAGATCGTATTGGACATTATATATTCCTTATTATCGTTGACTCTTATTGTACCTTATAACCTAACCTTACCTGACCCCTATTTCAATCTATATTTGTTTACCCCTACCGGACTTGGCATTCGCCTTTACGGTATTTTGTAAGCCACTTTGAGCCTGCTAATGGGTGGGAAAATGTGGGATACAAATGTTACAAATAAATAAATAAATACCAGGTATTGAATCAGGTTCCCTAATAGTTCAGGCACAGTGAAGGTTCTAAATTTCCAATACAAATGAGGTCCTACAACAACTAAAGCACCCTGCTGTTGCCCACCAGATCTCCAATTCCACCAGTCTGTCTTCTGAAGGTTAACACCACCACCTCAAATGCCTGTCCGAATCTTGCGATTCTGCATGTCTTTGAGAGTGGTGCCACCTTAGTCCAGAATGGTGGTTAGTTACCACTGTGCCTAAGGTGTTGACCTTGGGAGATCTCAGTATTTCCTTTCCCTACAGAGCCAAGGAGAATAAATTTCCCATAGCCTCACCTACTCTCACACCGGCTTCCAGAATATCCCATTTTGCGGCAATTAGGGCTGTAGCCTGATGGACCAGGAAGGACTCTTGTCAGCTTCTGAAGTCTCGTGAGTGGATCTGGCATGCTGCTCCCTATGATACTCCCATGTGTCGCCACTTGCACTGCTCCTGACACAACCTTTCCTGCATTTCTAGGAAACTCTGGAGCTGAGACCCACCTCTAGTAAACCTTTACATTTGTGACCTCACCAGCTGAATGTTACACCTGTGCTTCTGCACATTTTCTCCTCCTCACCAGCTGAATGTTACACCTGTGCTTCTGCACATTTTCTCCTTTGCTCTCCAACCCCCCCCCCCCCCCCCAATCAACTCAGCCAAGGATGTATTTTAGCCCCGTTCCAACAGGCTCATGGAGCTGAAAGACAGGACAGAGAGAGTGGCCTGGAATCCATCAGGTTTCACCTTCACTCCCAGATCCACAGACGGGGGGGGGGGGGGGGGGGGGGGGGTCAGAGAGGGCTCTCCTCCCCCTCCTTCCTGCATTGTCAAAACTCAACTGTGAGCCCCCTGTTCTCCAACCAGGTCCCAGTAGTACCATCTGAAGTCCAGAATCCAGTTGCATGGGTACCGGCCTATCATCTGCTGGGAGACAGAGAAATATTGAAAATGAACAGGGGGCAGGGTGTCCTCTATAGGACACAACTCGCAACTTTTGTTCTGATTCTCCATCTGCTGGTAGAGGGGCACAACACATGTTTGGACTGGTATGTTAACAATAAGGAATTCTGACATTGGTTGTATTATTTGTTAAACTGGTTATCCTGTTTTTCTTGGTGGTCCAAAGCACATACCAATCATAAAACAAAATGAAAGCTCAGCATTTAGCCCAATCAGTGACGATCATAAAAACAAATGAGACCTCATTCTAGCATACACTGTCAAACTCAAAGAAACCACAATAACCAATCCCAATCCCTACCCCACTCCCTCATCTACCTCTTCACATGACACAATCAAAAACACCTCCTAATGTCAACACAAAAACAAACCAAACTCTCAACAGCTGTATGTCAAAGGCATCTGCCAGAGGGAAGAACCAATATCCACTAATACTTTACAATGAATAAAAAGAAGTACGCATGTATATTTATATCCATATAGATATGTTTGTATGTATATCTATTATCTATATGCAGACTGTAGACTCCAATAATGCCTTCTAAGCAAGTCCACATTATATCAAGCACAGCAACATGGGGTCTGCAGTCCAATATGTAAGCCGCATTGAGCCTGCTTTTAGTGGGAAAGTGTGGGATACAAATATAATAAATAAATATGTGTGTGTACATATATAGAAAAAACTCTAACCACTATAGGAGAGTACAAACTCTGAAAATAATAATCTCTAAACCTAATAAATAGAGTTTATATATTGAATAAGTTTGGAGGTGTCCCTTTAAATGGGTGAAAACAATTTATTCCACCCCATATACAATCTGAATCTAACAAATGGAACCTCAAACCTCCTAGCAAGAGGCCATGCCAAATATTGCCAATCTCTTGTATATAAAGGAGTAGGTTAATATCATAGGTTCCAATTTAAGAGAGACAAGAGAGAAAAAGATCCCAACGTAAAAACTCATACAATATGAGAAAACCGTATAGGATAAAAAACTCTTTATATTATAATAGGTTATGTAGCGTCATGGCGCTTTGACGTTATGACGTCATGACGTCTACACACGCTTTTTCAATATAATTTAAAATGATCTGGAGATTCAGTTCCTATGCCATCTTTGAGTTCCATATTACTGAGCTTTAGTTTTCAGTGTTGATTGGTATCAATGTTTTAGATGGATGTGAAGCGCCCTTCCTGAGGCAGCCACGAGGTTGGCGAAACAAGGCGCTCTTGTAGAAGGGTTGGCGATATTTTCGCCATCACACAAGAAGGGTCGGCGTTTTTTCGCCGCTATACTAATTTTCAAGGCTCCGGAGCCCTACCCGGGGGGACTTTTTGATTTGGACTTTCATCTTTTTGAAGCAGTTATTCCAGCAATAAGCTAAGTAGTTTTGACCTTACTATTTATACAGTTTTAGATAGGTCTTTTGTTACTATTTTGTTATTATTTATTGCACTGCAAGTTTTTTTCCCTAGGGGGCTCCTTAGGTAGTCGGGTTTAGGCTGGGGCCAGTTTTGGGTAATTTGGGTTTTGTTGGTGTCCTTTTGATTTATTCTATTTGGGAGGGAGAAAGAGTTTTTTATCCTATACGGTTTTCTCATATTGTATGAGTTTTTACGTTGGGATCTTTTTCTCTCTTGTCTCTCTTAAATTGGAACCTATGATATTAACCTACTCCTTTATATACAAGAGATTGGCAATATTTGGCATGGCCTCTTGCTAGGAGGTTTGAGGTTCCATTTGTTAGATTCAGATTGTATATGGGGTGGAATAAATTGTTTTCACCCATTTAAAGGGACACCTCCAAACTTATTCAATATATAAACTCTATTTATTAGGTTTAGAGTGTGTACATATATACACACACACACATCAACACATAAATGGATGGATATATGTACATACACATACATATAGGTTTTTATTTCAATACAACCCCCTATACTAAATCTTAACAGCTGTGCAAATAGCACCTAGTTAAGTGAGCCCCCTAGAACAGTATTAGATTTTATACTTTAAAAAAGCTGACTAGCAACAATGGAAAACAAGGCTCAAGACAGTTTAAACTTAATATCTGCATCCAGCTCCAGTTTACTGCACTCCATGTCAGTCCCTTATAAAGACAGATATGGTAAAATTATGTATCATACCTGATAATTTTCTTTCCATTAATCATAGCTGATCAATCCATAGACTGGTGGGTTGTGTCCATCTACCAGCAGGTGGAGATAGAGAGCAATCCTTTTGCCTCCCTATATGTGGTCATGTGCTGCCGGAAACTCCTCAGTATGTCGATATCCAAGCTCCATCCGCAGGACTCAGCACTTAGAGAATTACACCCACAAAGGGACACTCTGCCCAGCTCACCACCGCCGAAACGGGGGAGGGGAATTAACCCAGCTCATCCCCACACAAGTGGGGGAGGGGAATCCGTCCAGCTCATCCCCGCTCCGCGGGGGAGGGACACCACCCCGCCGATGCGGGGGATCTGGCTTATCCTGCAACCGCAACCGCGGGAGGAGCTGACTGACCCTAACACCGCCGAAGCGGGAGGGGTACAAAGCTGCCCTACAGCCACACGAAGCGGGAGGGAGCGCCGGCAGAATTTATGTCTCAATCCAGCCCCGTAAAACGGAGGGGAGAGGAATGCAGCAGCTCACTGTAACACAAACTCGTCTCAACTCTTGAAGAATCCAATTGAAAAAACTTGAACACGAAGTCCTCCTGAACAGGAACTGAAGACTAAACTTGAACCTGAAATGCAACCAGAATATAAACAGTACAGATATCTGGGAGGGGCTATGGATTGATCAGCTATGATTAATGGAAAGAAAATTATCAGGTATGATACATAATTTTACCTTCCATATCATCATGCTGATCAATCCATAGACTGGTGGGATGTACCGAAGCAGTACTCACCCAGGGCGGGACATTGAAATCCCTGACCGCAACACTGAAGCTCCAAACCGGGCCTCCGCCCGAGCAGCCACAGTCAAGCGGTAATGCCTGGAGAAGGTATGGGCCGATGCCCAAGTTGCCGCCTTGCATATCTCTTCCAAGGAGACGGACCCGGCCTCTGCCATCGAGGCCGCCTGAGCTCTAGTGGAGTGAGCCTTCAGCTGGATAGGCGGCACCTTCCCCGCGGCCACATAAGCCGCTGCAATGGCTTCCTTGACCCATCTTGCCACTGTAGGATTAGCAGCCTGCAGACCCTTACGAGGACCTGCAAACAGGACAAACAGATGATCCGATTTCCGGAAATCATTGGTCACTTCCAAGTATCTGATGATGACTCGTCTCACATCCAGATATTTGAGAGCAGAGTATTCCTCTGGGTAGTCCTCCCTACGAAAGGAAGGGAGACAGAGCTGCTGATTCACATGGAAGCGAGAAACAATCTTGGGCAGGAAGGAAGGCACTGTGCGAATAGTCACTCCTGCCTCAGTGAACTGCAGAAAAGGCTCTCGACATGAGAGTGCCTGGAGCTCGGAAACTCTTCTGGCTGAAGTGATAGCCACCAAAAAGACTGCTTTCAATGTCAGGTCTTTCAGAGATGCCCTCGACAAGGGTTCAAAAGGCGGCTTCTGCAAGGCTCTTAGCACCAGGTTGAGATTCCACGCAGGCACCACTGAGTGCAGAGGAGGGCGCAGGTGATTAACTCCCTTGAGAAAGCGCACCACATCTGGCTGCGAAGCAAGGGAAGCACCCTTCAGGCGGCCCCTGAAGCAAGCCAGAGCCGCTACCTGGACTTTAAGGGAACTGAGCGACAGGCCTTTCTCCAGACCTTCTTGCAGGAACGCCAACACTGAAGAAATTGGAGCAGTGAAGGGAGAAAGTGAGCCTGCTTCACACCACGCTGCAAAGGTACGCCAAACCCTGGCGTAAGCAGTAGAAGTAGAGCGCTTCCTCGCTCTCAGCATAGTGGCGATGACCTTGTCTGAGAAGCCCTTCTTCCTCAGACGCTGCCGCTCAATAGCCAGGCCGTAAGACCAAAGGGGGAGGGATCCTCCATCACCACGGGACCCTGATGCAACAGGCCCTGCTCCACTGGCAGTCGCAGAGGGTCGTCCACTGAGAGCCTGATCAAGTCCGCATACCAGGGACGTCCTGGGCCAGTCCGGACCCACCAGGATTATCCGGCCCGGATGCTTTGCCACCCGGTCTAGCACCCTGCCCAACATGGGCCAGGGCGGGAACACATAGAGAAGCTCCTGTGTCGGCCACTGATGGAGAAGAGCATCTACTCCCAGGGATCGAGGGTCCCGTCCTCTGCTGAAAAAGCGCGCCACTTGGCAATTGGCCGATGATGCCATCAGATCTAGGCTCGGCTGGCCCTAGCGCTTCGTGATGTCCAAGAACGCCTGAGCCGATAACTGTCACTCTCCGGGATCCAAGGTATGGCGACTGAGAAAGTCCGCCTTGACATTCATGACTCCGGCAATGTGGGCCGCTGACAGCTGTTCCAGGTTCGCTTCCGCCCACTGGCATAGATTCATGGCCTCTTTGGCTAGAGGGGCGCTCTTGGTACCTCCCTGGCGGTTGACATAGGCCACAGCTGTGGCACTGTCCGACAGGACCCGTACTGGCTTCAACGCCAGTACCGGGAGGAACTCCAAAAGCGCCAACCGAATGGCTCTGAGTTCCAGGAGGTTGATAGACCACTTTGCCTCTGCAGGAGACCAGAGCCCCTGCGCTGTCCTTCCCAAGCAGTGGGCTCCCCAGCCCGTCACAGAGGCGTCCGTTGTGACGACAATCCACTCCGGGGTCACAAGAGGCATCCCTGCAGACAACTTGTCTGTCTTCAGCCACCAGCTCAGCGCCTTGCGCACTGCTGGGTCCAAGGGAAGGCGCACAGCATAATCCTCCGACACCGGAGTCCAGCACTGCAGCAGAGAGTGTTGTAGTGGTCTCATATGAGCCCTGGCCCAGGGCACTACTTCCATCGTGGCCGTCATAGAGCCCAACAGCTGCACATAGTCCCAAGCCCGAAGCGGAGAGGCTACTAGGAACTAGTCCACCTGAGCCTGAAGTTTGACAATCCGATTGTCCGGCAGGAACACTCTGCCCACTTGGGTGTCAAATCGAACTCCCAGATACTCCAGGGACTGAGTCGGGCGCAGCTGGCTTTTCTCCCAGTTGATACACCCCAGGGAGCTCAAAAAAGCAATCACCCGGTCCACAGCTTTGCCGCACTCTGCATAAGAGGGGGCTCGGATCAACCAGTCGTCCAGATAAGGATGGACTTGTACTCCTTCCTTTCGCAGGAAGGCCACGATGACCACCATTACTTTGGAGAAGGTCCGCGGAGCAGTAGCCAACCCGAACGGGAGGGCTCTGAACTGGAAGTGTCGGCCCAGGACTGCAAAACGCAGAAAGCATTGATGAGGAGGCCATATGGGAATATGCAAGTATGCTTCCTTGATGTCCAAGGATGCCAGGAACTCCCCTGCCTTCACTGCCGCTATAACAGAGCGGAGAGTCTCCATGCGAAAGTGCCGAACTTTCAAGGCCCGATTGACCCCTTTGAGGTCAAGGATAGGCCGTACAGAACCTCCTTTCTTTGGTACCACAAAGTAAATGGAGTAACGTCCCTTGCCAAGCTGATTTTCTGGCACCGGAACGACCGCACCCAGGCGGATCAGATTGTCCAAGGTCTGCTGCACTACCACAGCTTTGACCGGAGACTTGCAGGGAGAGAGTACAAACCCGTCTCTTAAGGGTCGGCAGAACTCTAGCTTGTAGCCGTCTCTGATGACTTCCAGCACCCAAGCGTCTGAAGTTACCCTGGTCCACTCGCCCAGAAACGAGGACAGGCGTCCTCCAATCTGCACTGGGTCATGGACCAGGACCCCGTCATTGGGTACGAGACCCTGAGGGAGGACCGGAGGGCGCACCTCCGGGACGGCGGTCTCTGAGAAAGGAATGCTGCTTGGGGGAGAAGTTCCTCTTGAAAGAAGAGGGGGCAGAGGAGCCCGACTTGCCCGGGCGGTACCGACGGGCTTCCTGAAACCGTCCTCTGGAGTTACCGGGCGAGCACTGGCCCGAGCCCTGACCTCTGGTAACCTCTTGCCCTTAGACGTGCCGAGATCGGTCACAATTTTGTCCAGCTCAACCCCAAAGAGCAGCTTGCCTTTAAAAGGCAACTTAGCCAGGCGGGACTTAGAGGCGTGGTCAGCAGACCAATGCTTCAGCCAAAGCCACCGCCGCGCAGAGACTGTCTGAGCCATACCTTTAGCCGAGGCTCTCAAGACATCATACAGTAAGTCTGCCAAATAAGCCAAGCCCGATTCCAGGGCCGGCCAATCAGCCCTCAAGGAAGGATCCTGAGGGGGAAGCCCGCTGCACAATCGTCAGGCACGCCCTGGCCACAAAGGAGCCGCAAACTGAGGCCTGTAAACTTAAGGCAGCCGCCTCGAAGGACGACCTTAAGGCCGCCTCCAATCTTCTGTCTTGGGCGTCCTTTAGGGCCGTGCCACCTTCCACCGGCAACGCCGTTTTCTTAGTCACCGCAGTGATTAAAGAATCCACGGTAGGCCAAAGAAAGGCCTCCCGTTCACTTTCAGGCAAAGGATAGAGGCGGGACATAGCCCTAGCCACTTTGAGGCTCGCTTCCGGGACATCCCATTGAGCCGAAATTAAGGTGTGCATGGCATCATGCACGTGGAAGGTTCTAGGCGGGCGCTTCGTCCCCAGCATAATGGCGGAGCCAACAGGGGCTGAGGGAGAGACGTCCTCCGGAGAGGAAATCTTCAAAATGCTCATGGCCTGCACTAACAGGTTGGGCAAATCCTCTGAGCGAAAGATCCGCGCTGCAGAGGGGTCATCCGCTCCATCCGAGTGGGAATCCGTCTCCTCCAAGGAATCTCCAAAGGACCGTTGGGAGAACTCAGATACGCTGCCCTCATCTACATCAGAGGAGACAGAGTCCTCTAAGGCCTGGGAATCCACCCGAGGGCGTTTAGGCCTCAACCCCTTTATCGGACAAGGGAGAAGGGGCAGCGTTTTGCATAAGGAAGGCCTGATGCAGCAGCAAAATAAACTCGGGGGAGAAACCCCCCAGATTGTGCACTTCAGCAGCCTGGGCCACAGCCCTAGACGCACCCTCAACCGGCGCTCGCAAGAACGGGGGAGAAACATGCTGCGCATCCAAGATGGCGTCCGGCGCGACACTCCGCGGAGCCGTGCGGGAAGAACGGCGCTTAACTTTAGCCGCTTTTTTGCCGTCGCCCAAATCAAGGGTGGCCATGGCATTAACGTCTCCCAGCTCAAGGGCGGCCCAAGAAGAAGCCGTCCGAGCAGAGTGGCCGGCCAAGATGGCGGAGGCGAGCAGCGGGGGATGGGCGTTTATGGCGGGAAAAACCGCCGCACCGGAGGAAGAACCGGGACACTGACCGGCCTCCAAACTGACACCCAACAAGGGCGAATCAGACTTTAAGACCCCCGCATCCCCGCTAGAAGCGCACACGCGGTCTGGGGAGCGATTCTTCGCGCCCTCGCCCTCCGACGCCATAGGCCACGTGGAGATCGATCGGGGAACCCCCTGCTCGCTATAAAAAGGTAAACATTACCTGCTTCTCGCTCCGAGCTGTAACGAACTGGTGTCCCAGTGAGTAGCTGCAATAAACGTTTAAATAAACGTTGAAATAAACGCCCTTAAGGACGTCCAAAATTTTTTTTTTTTCCCAACGGAGCCAGCGGGAGGGGGGAGAAAAGGAGGGACCTGGCACCACCAGGTTTGCACTTGCTCAAGAAGAGCCCTCAACCCCAGGTACTCAACAAAACCTAAAAATTAGGCTTGGAGACCTAGCCAGAGCTGCTGCTGTGTGTGACCACCACCTGCTGAGATAGAGAACATACTGAGGAGTTTCCGGCAGCACATGACCACACATAGGGAGGCAAAAGGATTGCTCTCTATCTCCACCTGCTGGTAGATGGACACAACCCACCAGTCTATGGACTGATCAGCATGATGATATGGAAGCCCTTTTACCAAATGTGGCAAAGTTTTGCATTTACTGCACACAGAGATGCCCAAATTACAGTGCGGTAACTGTAAAGCCTCTGCAGTAACTGTTGGATATGTTCCCAGCATCAGCCCATGCAGCTGCTATACAGAACAAAGTTTTCCTCTGTGGTAACTGCAGCGACAGGTGGAGGTGTCTTTTCAAAGCACTCAGGCTTACAAAGTTCCATAGTTAAGTGCATCCACGCTATTTCAGAAGTGGTAAGTACATTCCTGCTATCTGAATAAGCAACAGCGCTTAGTAAATTACCATGCAATACCTGCAAGTCACAGTGCATGCCCATCGCCTGCATCATTCTCAAATATGCAGTTATCACATGAGTGAGGGAACTGTTACCACTGCCAACAGTTCCACTGCCACCCGCCAACAGTTACTGTGTGCTAATTCAAGCAGTAACAGCCTACTGCATTTTAGTAAAAGAGCTCCAGAAACAGGAAACTTACAGATAATTCTACAAGACTGTCAAACCAAACATAGCTTATAGATGCCACTTGTACAGTAGCAACTTACTGCACAGTATTCAACTGCCACATTGCTTGAAAAGAGTTCTTCTACATAAAATGCCCCTTCAAGCAGCAAGAAAAACAGGAGAGTTCAAATTCAAGCCCAAGTTGGTTATCATCCTGTTTTCATATTTGATATTAAACAAATCCAATGCAAACCAACTGATTTTTCACATGACACATTTAGAACCAAATGCAAAAAAATATACTTTTTGTTCATGACAACTGAATAGTACAGAGCTTACTGTACAGGACTGTTAGCACCGAATTTATCTGTGTCCATGTGACTCTGGGCATGTCAAATAAACTTCCCTATGATCTCACCAAAGAATCACTAAGCTGCTTTACTACAGTACTTCAACAACCTTGTTTATCACATTGTATTGTAAAATTGAATTCTTACAACAAATTACTTTCTTATGCATTATTCTTTGTTATGTATCCTATACTGTTTATTGTAAGCCACAATGAACTCAAACCTGATTGGGATAATGTGGGATATAAATGTTACAAATAAATAAAAGCAGATTATGTAAAATATATAACATAAATTGCATTACATTTAGCAAGCTGCACTACTCACTGCAGGGTAGCAACACCTCAAGAGGGGTTACTGATTTTCCTCCAGGAGCATCAACATGCTAATGCATAAGCCAATCTCCCAAAGATACACTAAAAGGGCCCAGGGAATGTTTAACAAAATCCCCCTACCCATCTTGATCTATTAGAAAAAAAAAAGTGCCTCACATGGGTTGACCCCCCCCCCCTTCTTCTACCCTTACTGTTCCCCCCTTTTCTTTTCTTTTTTTTAAATAAAGAAGGGCTCTCCATGAATTCCCCCAAACCCCGTTTAAATGTAACTTCTCTCCCTAGATCCACCCAATACCCCAATACAGGTGGCAGAAACGATTCTGAGCCACTCCTACCTATCCACATACTGCAGCGGGACATGTTTATCCACTCCTAGCCTAAGGTGAAATTAGGCCTTACCTGCTAATTTTCTTTCCTCTAGATCCTGTTCAAGACGCTTGGGTTATGCACTCCTACCAGCAGAGGGAGACTGAGAACACTAAAACTTCTTATACAAGTAGCCTGTGCAGACCTTCTACTAACCAGTAAAACAGTAACAAAGCAGAGGAACAAAACACCTCCACCTAAACAAAACCACTGTATCCACACTCAGATCTCCTCCCCTTAAGACGGGGGAATTCAACTGCAGATGGGCACAAACGGTACCACAAACTGCCCTTAGTTTAACTCCAGGACCCAAATCACAGGAGCTACTAGAACTATCAGCAACTGAAGTCTAAAGAAATTATCATACTGAACTGTCCGATACACTGGGTGGGCTCTTGAACGGTCTGGAGGATCTAGAGGAAAGAAAATTAGCAGGTAAGGCCTAATTTCACCTTCCTCAGCAATCCTCCAGACCGTTCAAGACGCTTGGGACGTACCAAAGCAGTAAACACATCTAAGGGTGGGACCTGCGAAGCCCAGAAGACAGGACTGCAGCTCCAAAACTGGCATCCTCCCTTGCCTGTACATCCACTCTGTAATGTTTGACAAAAGAATGCAGAGAGGACCACACCGCCGCTCTACAAATGTCCACTGGTGGAACAAAACTACTCTCTGCCCAAGAAGCCGCCATCCCCCTAGTAGAATGTGCCTTGAGCCCCACCGGCACCGTACGGCCATGCAATATGTAAGCCGAAGAGATGGCATTCTTCAACCACCGAGCTATAGATGCCTTAGAAGCAGCCGCTCCCTTCTTGAGCCCCCCCATGAATGACAAATAACCTGTTCGAAGACCTGAATTCCTCGGACCTGCGCAAGTAAACCTTCAACATTCTGCGCACATCCAATTTCGCCAAACGACGCTGACAAGCATCCCCCGTCCGGTCCCCCAAGACCGGCAACGAAATCACCTGATTGACATGAACGGAGGCTACCACCTTAGGTAAAAACGAAGGCACTGGACGCAGCTAAACCTTTTCCTGAGAAAACCACAGAAACAGAGGCCTACATGAAAGAGCCTGAAGTTCCGAAATCCGGCGAGCCGACGATATAGCTACCAAAAAAACCACCTTCATAGTAAAGTCTTTTATCGAACAAGACTCCAAGGCCTCAAAAGGAGAACCCGCCAAAGAGTCAAGAATGATATTAAGATCCCACTGAGGAACTACCGGCCGCTGAGGAGGCCGAATCAACTTCACCCCCCTCAAAAAACGGACCACATCCGGGGAAGACTCAACCGACCTGCCCTGCAACTTACCCCAAAAACACGCCAAAGCAGCCAGCTGCACCTTCAAAGATGACAACGAAAGGCCCTTCTCAAAACCATCCTGCAAGAAATCTAAAATGCACGACACAGAAGCTGACGAAGGGACACACCAATCTTCAAATATGCGCCACACACGCACATAGGCCAAAGACGTCGAACGTTTGCGAGACTGCAGCATCGTCTGAATCACCTGAGGGGAAAACCCTTTCCTTCTCAACCGTTCCCTCTCAAGGGCCACACCATAAGAGAGAACCGATCCGGATCCGGCATGACAACTGGACCCTGACACAACAGCACCGAGCCCCCCAGCCGCAGAGGCTCGTCTTCTAACAAGCGCATCAGATCCCTGAACCACGGCCGGACCCGCAAGACATTCTACCCTCTGTAGGACTCAACCTATCAAGGGCCACGGGGGAAACACGTACAACAATACCCGCTGAGGCCATGGAAGGACCAACGCATCGATCCCTTCCGCTCGCGGATCCCGACGCCAACTGAAATACCGAGGAACCTGAGCATTATGTGCCAACGCCATGAGATCCACTACTGGCATTCCACACTTTAGAACTATCTGGTCAAACACCGACCGGTGCAGAGACCATTCTCCGGGTCCAACATGTGTCTGCTTAGAAAATCCGCGTTCACGTTGTCCACCCCGGCCACGTGCACCGCCGAAATCTGCACTAGATGCCTTTCTGCCCAACTCATGAGCAGAGCCGTCTCGATTGCCAACCGCGGACTCTTTGTACCGCCCTGCCGGTTGACATACGCTACCACTGTCGCGTTGTCTGACATGACTCTTACCGCCTTTCTGACCACACTTGAGCGAAACGCCAACAGAGCTAGTCGAATCGCCCTCGTCTCCAACCGGTTGATAGATCACTGAGCTTCCTCCGTCGACCACAGCCCCTGTGTGGACCGACCGAAACACTGAGCTCCCCAGCCCAGCAGACTGGCATCCGTTACCAGAATCACCCACTGAGGAGGTTCCAACGGCATGCCCTTTTTCAGATGGGCCAAGCACAGCCACCACTGGAGACTGCGCCGAGGAGCCCCCCTCAATGGCAACCGCAAATCCAAACTGTGTACCTGAGGAGACCACCGGGACAACAGAGCCACCTGAAGCTCACGCATATACGCCCTGGCCCATGGTACTACCTCTACTGTCACTGCCATGAGGCCCAGAACCCGAAGGTACACTCGAACAGTCGGACTCTGAACGGACATTAACAGCCGGACCTGCTGCTGAAGAGAAGCGATCCGAGAATCCGGCAAAAAAACACGACCCACTGCCGTGTCAAACCGCACTCCCAAGTACTCCAGACTCTGAAATGGGATAAACTGACTTTTGACTACATTCACTACCCATCCGAGCGATTCCAGAAACGCGACCACCTGAGCCGTCGCCGCCACACTGTGAGCCCGAGCCTTCGCCTGGATCAACCAGTCATCCACATACGGATGCACCAGAATTCCCTGCCTCCGCAAAGCCGCTGCTACCACCACCATTATCTTGGAGAAGGTGCGTGGAGCAGTTACCAGACCAAAAGGCAGAGCACAGCACTGAAAGTGCCTCCCTAAAACAGCAAAACGAAGGAAACGCTGATGGGCCTCTCAAATCGGCAGGTACAGATACGCTTCCATGAGATCCAGTGACATGAGAAATTCTCCCTGACGAACAGCCACTATGACCGAGCACAGAGTCTCCATGCGGAAGGATGGAACCTTGAGCGCCCCATTGACCCTCTTGAGATCTAAAATGGGTCGAAACTGGTCCTCCTTCTTCGGCACCACAAAGTAAATGGAATAACAACCCATTCCCAGCTTGTGCCGAGGAACGGGTACCACAGCTCCCAACTGGATTAAGCGACCCAGAGTCTCTTGAATAGCCTTTAACTTGACTCGAGAGTGACAAGGAGAGGGAAGAAACAGATTGTAAGCTCTTTGAGCAGGGACTGTCTTTCTTCTATGTTTGTGCAGCGCTGCGTACACCTTGTAGTGCTATAGAAATGCTAAATAGTAGTAGTAGTAGTAGTAGAGGGAAGAAACAGATCCGGCAGCGGGTGCTCGAACTCGAGCGCATAACCGTCGCTAACGACCTCCAGCACCCACTGATCTGAAGTAATTTGGGTGCACCCCTGAAAAAACAGAAGAAGTCGCGCCCCGACCTTCACCAGAGGCTGGACCCGCACACCTTCATAAGAAGGACTTATTACCATTTCCGGCACCTCCGGAGGAGTCCCGACCTCCTCGACGACCCCCTCGAAAGGACTGCGTCCGCTGGAAAAACCAGCTTTTAGAAGGAGACACAAATCTGCCCGGCCTGTACCGTCTCGCGTCCTTAAACTGACCTCTAGCCGAACCACCTTGACTAGCCGCCTTAGGCCGTAACTCCAGCAACCATGAGACCTTGGTATCCCCAAGACCACTCATCAGTTTATCCAAGTCCTCTCCAAACAACATAGAACCTTTGAAAGGTAGAGAACACAACTTTGCTTTAGAGGCCGCATCTGCCACCCAGCCCCTAAGCCAAAGAGCCCAGCGAGCCGTCACCGCCAGAGCCATATTCTTAGCCGAAGCCCTTAGCAAATCATAAAGGGTGTCTGCCAAAAATGAAGACCCCATCTCCAATTTGGCCAGGTCCTGAACCAAACCAGTCCTATCTAACGCAGGCTCATCCAAGAGCTTCTCCGCCCAACAAAAACAAGCTCTGGCTACCAAGCCCCCACACACAGAGGCTTGCAAGGCCAAAGCCGACAAATCAAAGCTGCGCTTCAGAAAGGACTCTAGCTTCCTATCCTGAGTATCTCATAAGGCTTACCGCCATCCACCGGAATGGCCGTAGCCTTAGTAACCGCCATAACCACCGCATCCACAGTAGGTGGTTTCAGCAGGGCCAAATCTTCCGGAGGCAAGGGATACAGCCGCGCCATAGCCCTAGACACCTTACCAGCAGCCTCCGGCACAGACCATTCCTGAAAAACCATGTCCCTAATGTCTGAATTCATGGGAAAGGAACAAGAGGCTCTCCGAATCCCCTTAACCAAGGGATCTACCTGGGTTCCCTCCACAGAGGGAGTGGCCGCTGGAGCAAACTTCAAAGTAGAGATCACCTGATCAATGAGCTCTAACAACTCATTCTTGTGAAAAATGCGAACCACTGAAGAATCTTCCCCAGGCCTTAGCCCATCCTGATCCTCAGACACATCTAAGAGATCCTCCTCTCCTGGGTCACTCCAAACGCCCGACCCAGACAGAGAAAGTATCTCCATAGGCTTCGAAATATCCACCCGTGGGCGCTTAACTCCCACTGAGCTAGCAGCCTCCGGGGAACAAACAGCCTGAGAGGGGCCAGCTCTCCAGGCATTATACAGAGACCAAACAAACTCAGGGGGGAAGCCAGACCCCCCCGACGCTGCTGAAGCCCCAACAACACTTCCCGCAGTCTCAGCGACAGACCCCCTCGCTCCCGAGGCAGCAGGTCCATTGCGTGATCCGTGGCCAAACTAGGTGTGCTTCCCGCCACACATGGGTCCCCTGGCGCCAGTATGGAATGCGCGGCCAAAAGGGCCTTGCTTCCCGCCAAAAACGGCTCCGTTGAGGCCGACCCGGGACGCACAGCCAAAATGGCTGCGTTTCCCGCCAAAACCGGCCCCGCCGTTGCCGTCCCAGAATGTGCGGTCAAATCGCCGCCCAACACCTCCGCCGACTCAGGGGAAAGCACAGGGGGCAAGAGCGCTGACAACGTAGGCTCCCCACAAAAGGAGAAATTAGATCTTACCTGCTAATTTGCTTTCCTTTAGTCCCTCCGGACCGGACCAGGATTGGACTGATGGGTTGTGCTCGCCTACCAGCAGGTGGAGACTGAGAAAAACTCTGACTAGAGAGCCAATAGGAGCCCTGGCCATGTGACCTTAGCCTCAGTATTTGAATAACAAAGCAGGAAAGAAAGAAAGACCATCTGTGCCGTATGGAATCCTAGCAGCCACAAAGCACTCGGCAATGCCAAGTATCAGAGCTCACCAACAACTCTTACCAGAGAAGTGGTATGGCCCGATTTGTATTACAGCTCACCAGCAACTCTTACCAGAGAAGTGGTATGGCCCGATTTGTATTACAGCTCACCAGCAACTCTCACCAGAGAAGTGGTATGGCTCACTTGTCTTATAGCTCACCAGCAACTCTCACCAGAGAAGTGGTATGGCTCACTTGTCTTATAGCTCACCAGCAACTCTCACCAGAGAAGTGGTATGGCTCACTTGTCTTATAGCTCACCAGCAACTCTCACCAGAGAAGTGGTATTGCTTACTTAAAGTTTCACATATGTATACTAGCATGGCTTACTTAAAGGTTCACATATATATATACCAGCAATTGAGTACCCCAGCAACTCTCACCAGAGAAGTGGTATGTCCCTTTTGTAGGAAAGCTCACCAGCAACTCCTACCAGAGAAGTGGTATGGCTCACTTGAATTAGAACTCACCAGCAACTCTCAGCACAGAAGTGCTAAGGACCTCAAAGTTCTATACATATATAGATATATAAATATATACATACATATATAGATATATAAATACATACATACACATATATTCCAGCAACTGAACCCACCAGCAACTCCGACCAGAGACGTGGCATGGTCCACTTAAAGTCCTATATATGTACAAGCGTCTTTGTTTTTTTTTTTTTGTTTTTTTTTTAATACCCCGTTGAAAAAGTGACAAAATATGGGAGGGGCCTGGTCCGGTCCGGAGGGACTAAAGGAAAGCAAATTAGCAGGTAAGATCTAATTTCTCCTTCCTTAGCGTCCCTCCGGACCGGACCAGGATTGGACTGATGGGAAGTACCAAAGCAGTAACCTTAAGGGAGGGACCCTTTCAAACCCCTAAGCATCTCCGAGTTGCATAGATCACCTCCTGGCGACAATGAACATGTAGAGTGTATATCAATCAAAAGAGAATGAAGATAAGCTCAAAATGGCACCGTACAAAATGTGCACCTAGTGCACCAAAAATCGCTGTGCGAAGGAAAGAACCCCGCTTCTCAAGATGGAGCATATGTTAACACTCTCAGGAAATGGTCCCCCAGTGAGTAGACAAATAGAAGGTATGAATTCCTTAATACGTCGAGATATAGTGAGGCCGAAACAACGGCAACCTTACCTTGACTAGAAGTACCAAAAGGAAGGACCAAATAGCTTGTAACAGCTCTCTAAATATATAAGATCTGTTTTAATATATAAAGCATATATAAAGCATATAATTTCTTGTGATCTTGAACGCCAGTAGAAGAGTCCAGACCAGTAAGAAAAAAGTGATTGGAAAAGATGAAAAATGGGAAACTACGGTAGAGTGAAAAAGAAATACCCAGGTAAAGAAGTACCTCTTACCTAGACGTACTAGCTGATTGGAAAAAAAGAAAACCTGTATGAGAGAAACTTGCAGTCCTGACCCTGCTAGCTGAAGCCATGGCTACTAACAACAGTGTCTGAAAGGAGAAAGAAACCTTAAAGGAAACAAGATGATTTTGAATTATCGTGCGAAGAAGAATAACACCCTGTCCCTCTGACAATGCCACTAAGGCAGAGAGGCTAAAAGCTGAGAAGAGAATACTGCAACTACAAAAGATGCCATCCTGCTTAGCAAGGCTGAATGCCTGTCCCAGACTGAGAGCATGCACCAGCCTGAGCAAGAGAGAAACAAATAGGCCGGACTGGGGAAGAGAGAAGGTCCTCTAGAGAAAACAGAAAACCCCCTCGGCTCCATAAAAAGTCAAGATGACAACCTAAAAGGCAGCCTGGTATATCTGCAAGGATAAATATCTAAGCGAAATGCCCGACCTGAAGAAAAGGCCACCATGCCAGAAGGGGATGGCATGCTTCAGGGCTGGTCAGATGGTAGATCCATACAAATGACTCCCCTTGAATAAAACAGACATCAGCCATGAAATAAACCAAACGTCAGTGCGGATGTGAACCCACCTAGGAGGCAGGACGACTAGAGTCAGAGTGAGAACCGAAGCTGGGCCTCCCGGATGACATCTCACTGCACTGTTCGCTAGATTACCCCTTAGGCAGCTTACAGAGAGAAGTGAAAACATGCAAAAATAAAATGACATACATGTCAATCGTGTAAAGGGGGGCACATGCAAGCCCTGTAAAGAAACAGAAAGGATGTACCTTCAATACACAAGAAGACCAGAGACCTACCAGGGGCCTCAATATGTAGCCTAAGAAGGCAACAGACCTACCAGGAGACCGCAGACCATTCTGAAAGAACATAAGCTAGAAACAGTCCTGCCAGAGAGCAGGATTGAGTCTTTGAAGTAACCTAAGATGATAACAGTCCTATGAGAGTCCAGAAAGAGCATTCCGGACTAAAATAACATGGCAACAATGCTGACCAAAGACAGAGTGCTCAGAATCAAACGCTAGCCCTCAGGGATACCTCCTTGCTCCGAGAGCGACTGACAGTCCCCTAGTTTCAATGTAAAGAGACCACATGGTAATCCTGAAAGCAAACCGAATGCCAAGAGCCAAGAAGGAAAAAATTAAGTTGCAAAGTAAAGAGACCACATGGTAGTCCTGGAAGTAACAACCAAATGCCTGGAGGAATGTCCTACTCAACTAATGCTGAAAAGAAGAGCAGCAGTCTCGGGGAAAAAAACAAAAGGGAAGCTGCAAATGCTTCAGAACACTCAAAAAGATAAAGAGCACGGGAGTGCAGCTCATGAGACTGCAAAAGGCAATTGCCCAGGGAAAAAACCTTGCAACTATGTCGCACGTAACCCCAAAATATTGTGGAGACTGTGAAATATTTAGACAACTCTTTACCACCAGTACTAGGCATCCTGAGAACCATAAAAATTGCACTTCTCGGTCTGCGACTTGCTGACTTGTCGACAAGAGGTTTTTTTTTTTTTGTTTTGTTTTTTTAAATAGCTAGCTGACTCGCCATGAGAGAAAAATCTCCCCTTTTCTGAGGGGTAGCATAACTATGATGAACTTTTAGAGACTGGAAAACAGTGTTGTGAAGGAACATTATTGCGCATTGTGAGCTGGTCACCCTTCCAGGACCCAGCCCGGGCGGACCCTGCTTAGCTTCCTTCACACCGGGCTCTATCCTTCTCAGAAACTCTCCTAAGAGAAATATGCAGAAAAGTTTGTATCAAAAAATGTGCTGCACAAAGCTTCACTAAGGATCGAAGGCTTTCATGAAAAAGACTTGAGACTTTGAGAGCGCTCTTGACAGCATTTAGAATTGAAATAGGAGGAAGGAAAATTCCTTCTTAGGAACTAGGTTCTTGTGATAAAGATTTGAGACATTGAAAGTGCGCATGACGGCAGTGAGATTCCAAATAGGAGGAAGGGAGATCCATTCTTAGGAACTAGAAATTAAAATTGCATTCGGAAGAATCAAGAGAGAAAATGGTCTAAGATCCAAGGGTCTATGTAGGGAGACCCCTACTTCACGCCTTGCCGTGAGAGCGATAGAGAAAGGAGGCGAAATGAAAAGCATAACCATCTAAAAATAAAACCGCAAGAACTCCTGGACAGAGGAAATAAGAAAATGACTGTCATGTAAGAGTAGCCTGCAACTATGATTTCATGACACAAAGTTAAACAGGTGAGAGTGGCATGTACCTATGACAACATCCTTACTGCCCCCATGCCTGTGGAAGAACAAACGTATAGCTGACATATAGGAAATATCCTGGAATGGAAAGCAACCTTTCGAAAAATGCTATAACAAAAAAAAAAACACAACTGTGAACTACCTTCCAACAGTCACATTGGAGCAGACTCTGTGGGTGCTGTGGGTGCTTGAGCACCCCCAATATTGAGAAAAACTCATGTATATGTCCGAGGAGGGGTCATTTCCATTGGACTTAGCACCCCCAATAATTTTGAAAAGTTGGCTCCTAGCCCACAGACAAACGCCACCCGAGATTATAAAGAAACAAACATCAAACAGGCTGGCCAAGTGATGAATATATAGTGGGACATAGACATACAGGAGTCCAAGATAGAGAAATAAATTGCTAAAACTTGGACCTGCACCCAGTTCTGTAGCCCACCTTTTGATGCTGCTTTTAACTCCTAACCCTTATTCACTCTGTTCAGAACCCTTATTTTAAACCTGCTCACTTTAAAATCTCCTTATCTCCTGTTTGTTTTGTCTGACCTAATGAGATTGTAAGATCTGAGGAGCAGGGACTGTCTCTTCATATTCAAGTGTACAGCGCTGCGTTTTTCTAGCAGCGCTTTAGAAATGATAAATAGTAGTAGTAGCAGCTTCAGAGACTGTAGTGCTGACTATTAGGCTACAGCAACCAGCTACTCAACATTAAAAACATAAAAAGCAAAGAAATGACCCCCCTAAAGAACATAGGCGACTCCTGAGAAAGATCGGCCCCAAACGGCCCGAAGACGGCGAAAGAGAAAGTCCCGACGCACCCCCCAGTGGCGCACAATATTTACAGGAGCCGGAAGAGGAGATCCCCGACGCTGGCATACAGCGCGTCTCAGCTTCTCGGACATGACGGTAACTCGCGTGCACGCGCGTACCCGATTCGCGCCAAAATCTCTTTTTTTTTTTTTTTTTTTAAGCCCTGCTCCGCCGAACAAACCGCTAAGGGAAGAACACAAACGGCAGTGCTAAATAAAATACAGCTCAACTCAAAGAGGGCTGAAAACAAAATGCTGCCGCTTACTCTTTTTTTTTTTTTTTTACACAGCTGACTCACAGCATTCCCATGCAATCAAACAGAGCTGTCTGCTCATTCAGTCAGTGGGGACAAGTTGTCTTTAATTTTTTTTTTACACCTAAACTCCTCCAAATTACTGCTGCCTCTTTTTTTTTTTAACCAGCTAGATAATATAGACACCTAAAACAGCAACCAGAGCTGCCTGCTCGTTAAAGTAATGGGGAAAACTCCGCTGAAGAGTAATAGAACAACACATAGCTGTCTGCTCGTTAGAAGCCGGGGGATGTAGCTTGCTCCTTAAAATGCTTATAAGATTTAACTTTCTATAGTGGCTGCCTCTCCCAAAGACATACACCTTTCTAAACAAAGGGTAGTCCTTCCCAGCTATGTATGGGAGATGGGGAGGAAGGGGGGAGGGACCCGGAGACATCCGAGTTTGACACCCCCAGAGGCTGTAAAAGAAAGGAAAAGAAGTCCCTACCTGACCAGCGTCTAACAGAGAATTCCTAGGCACAGAAGAAGAGGTAGCAATGTTGTTCTTATTGTAAACCTCTAAAAGAGAAAGAGAGAGACTAATGGGCTCGCTTCCTACCTGCTGGGAGACTGAGAAAATACTGAGGCTAAGGTCACATGGCCAGGGCTCCTATTGGCTCTCTAGAGTCAGAGTTTTTCTCAGTCTCCACCTGCTGGTAGGCGAGCACAACCCATCAGTCCAATCCTGGTCCGGAGGGACGCTAAGGAATTTACATTGGCCACCTTTCACTTCAATGCCGCACTTCACACAAAACCGACACCTCGCCAGCTTAGACATAATGGCCGCGAACACAATAAAAACAAACAGTTGCTTTGTGCTCTGACAGACTAATAGGCAAAACCGCCTAAGGCAAGAACACCCTTGAAGACGTTTTATCTCTAGACTGCCACAAGAACGGCCAAAATAGCCGCCTTTTAAAAACATTTTTATTTATTTTTTTAAACCTCGTTGCTGATGCCTAAATGCCTCAAGGGTACAGAACGAGGTCTGTAGCCGAGGTCAAGCAGTCCTCCAGAGAAAGAGCACAGGGGGAGGGACCCGGCCACCCGGGTGTGACACCCCACAGGAAATAAGAAGCTCCTTAGGACTTACACCCTGTAATAGAGATCCAAGTGTGGGTTCTCTAACATTTACAACCCAACCTAGAAACCCCAAACGGGCCTACCAGACTGAGCACACTGCACAGGCTGCACACATCTACCCTCTGCTGAGACTGAGAAAATACTGGTTAGTAAAAGGTCTGCGCAGGCTACTTGTATAAGAAGTTTTAGTGTTCTCAGTCTCCCTCTGCTGGTAGGAGTGCATAACCCACGCGTCTTGAACGGTCTGGAGGATTGCTGAGGAAGATAATATTTAACCATCTCTCTGACCTCACGTGCAACTTTCTTCAAATCAGTCACCTTACTTTCAAATTCTTCCTACTTTCTTACTCATCTATATGTTACAACTTTGCCTTACCCTTCACTACCAATTATAATGTTCTATTAACGTATTGTGTTGTCATTGCAAGTAATATAACCATGCCATATTTTGTATTTATACTGAAATATTTTTACTGCTGTAATTGCCTATTGCTCATGTTTGATCTATTCTTACTGTACACCGCCTTGAGTAAATTACTTCAAAAAGGCAGCAAATAAATCCTAATAAATAAATAAAATACCCTGCCGCTCCCTCTTCACAAATGGCATCCACAGGCTCCTAGTAGTAGTCTTCTGGTGCTACCGCAAATGATCAGGCTGCCAAATATATTATCCAATTGTAAAATGGTGCACAAATGCTCTAATTTACTGCAGATTAGTGAACAAGGGCCTTCAATTTTAATCTCTTTTTATAACATATATATAAGCAATTTCTCTCACATTGACGGTGGCATAAAATTATGTTTTAAATCTACATTTTTCATGAACTCTCTCTACAATATTTCCACAATTTGGGCCAGCTAGATGACTCGGTAGCAGTTCTAACATGACTATGCAGAAGTTCCTAAGCCCAGCACCCACTCCTGGGGATACTGCAGTGGTACAACTCACTGGTCATTTAAGGGCATGGTTTCTCAGTCACTCTAATGTAAACTGGCTAAACTCCAGAGGCACACAAACCGTGTACTGGTCTGTGGGATCCTGGCTGAAAGCAATGGTGATGGCTGGGCTAGATGTTAAAACCTGAACAGAATAAACCTAGGATAGTTTTGAAGGCTCAGAGCTGAGTATCTGCAGTAAAGAACAGCTGCCTGATCTGATTGCAGTGACTAGTTAGTTAAGGGGCCCCTTCACTAAAGCTCAGTGCATCTCAAATACTAAGAAGCCCCTTTTATACCTATGGGCTTCTTAGCATTTAGCACATACTAAGCTTTAGTAAAAGGGCCCCCTATATAAAGTAAGCAACCACCTCTCCCCTCCACCCCCCCCCCCCCCACCACCACCACCAAAACCCTATGTCTGGTTCTTCTTGTTAAAGATATACCTTTTTAAAAGAAATCTGCTGTAGAGAATTACTGCTCTACTAACATTCACCTGTTGCAAACACTGCTTTTTGTAAGGGGGAAAAATGATTAAAAAAAAAAAAAAAAAAAAGAGTCCCATCCAAAATAATGTATCAATCTTAAATAAATCATTTTGGTACTCACTGGAAATAGTCTGTAAAGCTGTAGTGGGTGCAGTAGTAGTTGTGGAGCTTGACGATGACTGAATAGCTGGTATGGTTGTAGAAACCACACTTGAGGGACTACTGGCTGCAGATGTGGCATTAGTTGCATGTGACTGAATTTGGGCTTGAATCTGGTTTTGAACCTGAGCCTGTGATTGAATTTGGGCTTGAATCTGGTTTTGAACCTGAGCCTGTGATTGAATTTGGGCCTGAATCTGGCTTTGAACCTGGGCCTGTGACTGAATTTGGGCTTGAATCTGGCTTTGAACCTGAGCCTGGGCTTGAGCCTGAGCTTGAGCCTGGGCCTGAGCTTGGGCTTGGGCCTGAGCTTGTGCCTGAGCTTGGGCTTGGGCCTGAGCTTGGGCTTGAGCCTGAGCTTGGGCTTGAGCTTGGGCTTGAGCCTGGGCCTGAGCCTGGGCTTGTGCTTGAGCCTGGGCTTGTGCTTGAGCCTGAGCTTGGGCTTGGGCTTGAGCCTGAGCTTGAGCCTGGGCATGAGCTTGAGCCTGAGCGTGTTGAGCTTGAGCTTGAGCTTGAGCGTGTTGAGCTTGAGCTTGAGCCTGAGCGTGTTGAGCTTGAGCCTGAGCGTGTTGAGCTTGAGCCTGAGCAGCCATCATCGGAGTCAGTTCTGATTGCTGAATAACCTTCACTCCATCTGGTTTGCTCCACGCAGACTCTCTTGTCCGTGCATTGTAATAATAGACCTAAAAAGAGGAATACAGATTTAGGCTCTTCAGAATAAATGTACAGTAAACCAAATGTGTATAATGTGTACAGAATTGTTAAGTAAGACTGCTAAATGAAAACTGAAGACTGGTATGGATCATGGAAAAATTATTCTTACCTATTAATTTTCTTTAGTCCTACCAGACCAATCCAAAACCTGTAGATTATGGCCATAGAGCAGCAGATGGAAACAGAAAAGTCCTGAGTGCTGTGCCCTTTAAGGACATCGTGCAGCATTTGCTCCTTAGTATTTTGAATAACCATGCAATGCAATGGTGTAAATATTGTATAAATAACAAAAATATAATTTACTGCTTCTTTTTCTTCCAATTACTTTACTTTCAAATTCATTAGTCCAACTGTGAGCTCCCCAATCTAATAGGCTGGCATCCACTGTCAGAACTATCTATATATATAGGAGGCTGGAAGGAAGAAGCCACCACTTCAGACTGTGCTTCGCTTGCAATGACCAAGGTAATCTGACTTCTTAATTCTTAGTCTGAGGTGACCAACAGGAGAAAAGAGAGTGTTGTAAAGTTCTCATAAGGGCACTCGCCCAAGGAACCAAGTCTATGACAGCTACCATCAAACCTAGCATTTGCATGTAGTCCCATGTTCAAGGTGCTCTCTGCCACAGCCTCGCCTGGATTTGAGACTGAAGGATGCATATTCTCTATTTAGGTAAAATCCTGTACCTAATGGTGTCAAACCTTGCTCCCCAGTATTCTAAATTCTGATAGGGAAGAAGCTTGCTGTTCTCAAGATTCACTATCCAACCCAAGGACTATAAAAGATAGAGTACCTGGGCCGTTGTTTCCTTGCTCCCTTGAAAGGAATTGGTTTGAATTGGCTTAAATTAGTAAGTCATCCGAGTATGGTTGTACGCTGATTCCCTTGCTGGCATAAAAAAGCTTGCTACAACCACCATCACCTTGAAAAAGGTTCTGGGAGCTGTGGCCAAGCCAAAGGGCATTGCCTGGAATTGCAAATGTTGGCCCAAAACTGCAGAGCTCAAGAACTCTTGATGTGGTGACAAAATTGGAATGCGCAAGTAAGCCTCTTTGAAATCCATTACTCTCCTTATCACATAGCAGCAACAACTGATGTTAGTATTTCCATCCTGGAGTGAGAAATCTTCAAAGCCTGGTCTATCCATCTTTAGGTCTAAGAAGGGCCGAAACATTCCTTCCGTTTTGGGAAATACAAAAAAATTTTGGACCTGGGAACAGGAATTACTGCTCCAAAGTCAAAACGATTTTGAACCATGGTTTGCACCGCTGCCATCTTGGTTGGAGAGTAACAGGGAAACACTAGAAAAGAATCTGATAGATGGCTGATGAACTACAACTTGTAGCTTTGCTTTATCACATCCAACACTCAACTTTGAGGCCAGCATCAGGAAGATCTCATTCCGCTGAAATCAGGTCTAGAATATCCTCATGAATAGGAAAGGCTTTAGGAGGACCTATAATCCCTCATAATAGAGTCTCCCTGGAAAGACAAAGATTAATGAGGAGGGACTAAAATATTGAGCTTCTCATGATTAATTAATTTTGGAAGCTCCTTTTTCTGAAATAAACAGCGAATGATACATACCTGTAGCAGGTGTTCTCCGAGGACAGCAGGCTGATTGTTCTCACGACTGGGTTGTCGTCCATGGCAGCCCCCACCAACCGGAACAAAAACTTTGCGGGTGGTCCTGCACGCAGGGCACGCCCACCGCGCATGCGCGACCGTTCCCGCTCAGTTGAATGACAAGCAAAGGAATGAGGAAAAAAACACAACTCAAAAGGGGAGGAGGGAGGGTAGGTGAGAACAATCAGCCTGCTGTCCTCGGAGAACACCTGCTACAGGTATGTATCATTCGCTTTCTCCGAGGACAAGCAGGCTGCTTGTTCTCACGACTGGGGAATCACTAGCTCTCAGGCTCACTCAAAACAAGAACCCAGGTCAATTGAACCTCGCAACGGCAAGGGTATAACAGAAATTGACCTACGAAGAACAACTAACAGAGTGCAGCATGACCAGAATAAATTCAGGTCCTGGAGGGTGGAGTTGGATTTAAACCCCAAACAGATTCTGCAGCACCGACTGCCCGAACCGACTGTCGCGTCGGGTATCCTGCTGGAGGCAGTAATGAGATGTGAATGTGTGGACAGATGACCACGTCGCAGCTTTGCAAATCTCTTCAATAGTGGCTGACTTCAAGTGGGCCACCGACGCTGCCATGGCTCTGACACTATGAGCCGTGACATGACCCTCAAGAGTCAGCCCAGCCTGTGCGTAAGTGAAGGAAATGCAATCTGCTAGCCAATTGGAGATGGTGCGTTTCCCGACAGCGACCCCTTTCCTATTGGGGTCGAAAGAAATAAACAATTGGGCGGACTGTCTGTGGGGCTGTGTCCGCTCCATATAGAAGGCCAAAGCTCGCTTGCAGTCCACTGTGTGCAACTGACGTTCAGCAGGGCGGGTATGCGGTCTGGGAAAGAATGTTGGCAAGACAATTGACTGGTTAAGATGGAACTCCGACACCACCTTTGGCAGGAACTTAGGGTGAGTGCGGAGCACTACTCTGTTATGATGAAATTTAGTATACGGAGCATGAGCTACCAGGGCTTGAAGCTCACTGACTCTACGAGCTGAAGTAACTGCCACCAAGAAAATGACCTTCCAGGTCAAGTACTTCAGATGGCATGAATTCAGTGGCTCAAAAGGAGGTTTCATCAGCTAGGTGAGGACGACGTTGAGATCCCATGACACTGCAGGAGGCTTGACAGGGGGCTTTGACAAAAGCAAGCCTCTCATGAATCGAACGACTAAAGGCTCTCCAGAGATGGCTTTACCCTCTACACGATGATGGTAAGCACTAATCGCACTAAGGTGATTCCTTACTGAGTTGGTCTTGAGGCCAGACTCTGATAAGTGCAGAAGGTATTCAAGCAGGTTCTGTGCAGGACAAGAACGAGGTTCTAGGGCCTTACTCCCGCACCAAACGACAAACCTCCTCCACTTGAAAAAGTAACTCTTTTTAGTGGAATCCTTTCTAGAGGCAAGCAAGACACGGGAGACACCCTCAGACAGACCCAACGAAGCGAAGTCTACGCCCTCAACATCCAGGCCGTGAGAGCCAGAGACTGAAGGTTGGGGTGCAGAAGCGCTCCGTCGTTCTGCGAAATGAGAGTCGGAAAACACTCCAATCTCCACGGTTCTTCTGAGGACAACTCCAGAAGAAGAGGGAACCAGATCTGGCGGGGCCAAAAAGGCGCTATCAGAATCATGGTGCCGTGGTCTTGCTTGAGCTTCAGTAAGGTCTTCCCCACCAAAGGTATGGGAGAATAAGCATACAGGAGGCCGGTCCCCCAATGGAGGAGGAAGGCATCCGACGCTAGTCTGCCGTGTGCCTGTAGTCTGGAACAGAACAGAGGCAGCTTGTGGTTGGTCTGAGAGGCGAAAAGGTCCACCGAGGGAGTGCCCCACTCTCGGAAGATCTTGCGTACCACTCTGGAATGGAGCGACCACTCGTGCGGTTGCATGACTCTGCTCAGTCTGTCGGCCAGACTGTTGTTTACACCTGCCAGGTATGTGGCTTGAAGAAGCATGCCGAACTGGCAGGCCCAACGCCACATCCCGACGGCTTCCTGACACAGGGGGCAAGATCCGGTGCCCCCCTGCTTGTTGATGTAATACATTGCAACCTGATTGTCTGTCCGAATTTGGATAATTTGATAGGACAGCCGATCTCTGAAGGCCTTCAGTGCGTTCCAGACTGCTCGGAGCTCCAGGAGGTTGATCTGAAGATCTTGTTCCTGGAGGGACCACAGTCCCTGGGTGTGAAGCCCATCGACATGAGCTCCCCACCCCAGGCGAGATGCATCCGTCGTCAGCACTTTCGTGGGCTGCGGAATTTGGAATGGACGTCCCAGGGTCAAATTGGTCCGAAGTGTCCACCAGTGCAGCGAATTGCGGCAACTGAGGGACAGGCGGATGACATCTTCTAGATTCCCGGTAGCCTGGCACCACTGGGAAGCTAGGGTCCATTGAGCAGATCTCATGTGAAGACGAGCCATGGGAGTCACATGAACTGTGGAGGCCATATGACCTAGGAGTCTCAACATCTGCCGAGCTGTGACCTGCTGAGACGCTCTGGTCTGGGAAGCGAGGGACAGGAGGTTGTGGGCCCTCGCTTCGGGAAGAAAGGCCTGAGCTGTCTGTGAATTCAGCAGAGCTCCTATGAATTCCAGAGATTGGACTGGCTGGAGATGGGACTTTGGGTAATTTATCACAAACCCCAGCAGCTCCAGGAGGTGAATAGTGCACTGCATGGACCGGAGAGCTCCTGCCTCCGAGGTGTTCTTGACCAGCCAATCGTCGAGATATGGGCACACTTGCACTCCCAGCTTGCGTAGATACGCCACGACCACCACGAGGCACTTCGTGAACACCCGTGGGGCAGAGGCGAGCCCAAAGGGCAGCATACAATACTGAAAGTGCCGTGTCCCCAGGCGGAATCTGAGATACTGTCTGTGAGCTGGCAGTATCGGGATGTGAGTGTATGCGTCCTTTAAATCCAGGGAACATAGCCAATCATTTTTCTGAATCATTGGTAGAAGGGTGCCCAAGGAAAGCATCCTGAACTTCTCTTTGACCAGGTATTTGTTCAGGCCTCTCAGGTCTAGGATGGGGCGCATCCCCCCTGTTTTCTTTTCCACAAGGAAGTACCTGGAATAGAATCCCTGCCCTTCCTGCACGGGTGGCACGGGCTCGACCGCATTGGCGCTGAGAAGGGCGGAGAGTTCCTCTGCAAGTACCTGCTTGTGATGGGAGCTGAAGGATTGGGCTCCCGGAGGACAATTTGGTGGAGGGGAGGCCAAATTCCGGGCGTATCCGCACCGCACTATTTGGAGAACCCACTGGTCGGAGGTTATTAGAGGCCACCTTTGGTGAAAAAGTTTTAACCTCCCCCCCGACTGGCAGATCGTCCGGTACGGACACTTTGATGGCGGCTATGTTCCCATGGATCCAGTCAAAAACCCGTCCCCGGTTTTTGCTGTGGAGGCGCCGGGGGCTGCTTAGGCGCACGCTGTTGACGGGAACGAGCGCGCTGGGACTGTCCCTGTGCCTGATGAGGCCTTCGGGCCGGCTGGGTGTACCTACGCTTGTTGTAGGCGTAGGGCGCAGCCTGCCTGGCCCGGGAAAAACGTCCACCTGCTGAGGTGGATGCTGAAGGCGCCCGGTGGGAGAGCTTGTCGAGAGCGGTTTCCCACTGGTGTAGTTGGTCCACCAACTGCTCGACCTTCTCACCAAAAATATTATCCCCCCGGCAAGAGACATCGGCCAGCCGCTGCTGGGTGCGGTTTTCCAGGTCAGAGGCACGCAGCCATGACAGCCTGCGCATCACTATACCTTGGGCCGCAGCACGAGATGCCACATCACAGGTGTCATATATACCCCTGGACAGGAACTTTCTGCATGCCTTCAGCTGCCTGACCACCTCCTGAAAAGGCCTGGACTGCTCCGGGGGGAGCTTGTCGACCAGGTCCGCCAGTTGCTTCACATTATTCCGCATGTGTATGCTCGTGTAGAGCTGGTAGGACTGGATACGGGTCACGAGCATTGAAGATTGGTAGGCCTTCCTCCCAAACGAGTCCAGAGTGCGAGACTCCCGCCCCGGGGGTGCCAAGGCGGTATCCCTCGAACTCCGTGCCCTCTTGAGAGCACAGTCCACGACCGCCGAGTCATGAGGCAATTGAGGCCGCATTAACTCTGGGTCTGAGTGGATCCTGTATTGGGAATCCGCTTTCTTGGGGATGGTGGGGTTAGATAAAGGTCTCAACCAGTTCCGAAGCAGTGTCTCTTTGAGGACATTGTGCAACTAGTTATATTCTGTAACCTGTGAGCAGCTATATTTCCTGTACTTCCCAGGCACTATCCAGGTAGTGATAAAATGTTTAGTTAGTTTTAGAATTGACCCTTATTCAGTTACCTGTTGTTTTCCATCTGTTTTTATAGTTCAATATTTTTTATGACAACCTTTTTTAGTTTATTGACTCTGCTTGTCTGGCCTGACTAAGAATCCTGGTGTTTGTGTTTTGGGTCTGTGAGTGCTTTCTAGGAACTGTAGGACCACTGGGAGTGTGGCCTCAATCACCTAGAAATCACCGTCGATAACTTGAGAGCAGGAGACTTGCCCAGAGGCAGTTGGGACCCAGTCAGTGGGAGGAGGCTGCTAGTGTAAAGAACATGCGCAGGTGCAGGCGGAACTGAACTGAGCTAGGGAATTGGCCGCAGGGTTATCCCCAGGTGAGTGGCTAGGCGTTTCATGATGGGTGCGCTAGCTTTTTAGAGCATACACTAAATTTTAGTGCATGCTAAAAACGCTAGCACACATTTGTAAAGAGGGCCCCAAGTCTTTAATATGAAAGCCAATGTAATTGAAATAATACTGATTTCTGCTGGTAAAGAGCGCCACAGGAAAGATTCCACATAACAAAAGACTCTTTTTAGTTGAGATCAATTTTATTCAACTTGGTGAAGGAAGCTGAGGAAGGAAATGCCGAGACTAGTGCCATAAACGTTGAGACACTGGTTTATGTAGCTCGTCTGAGAGAGATTTGTGCGCGCCCAATACAAAAGGCCTTGTAAACAAGGCATAACAACTTGAAAGTAATCCTTGCTGGAATGGGCAGCTAGTGTGTTTCTGCTAGAACTGGAGAAATAAGCTTTTTCTTTACAGTTACCAAACATGCCGCTATATTTTGCACTAGCTGACGTCTTGTCAGATTGACATGAGTTAGCCTTGAAATAGAAAATTACAGTAGTCTAGCCTGCTGGTGACCAGAGCATGTATGATCTTTATCAAGTGTGACTTAATGAAAAATGGTTTAAATTTCTAGAGGAAGGTGAGATCCCTTTTGCAGAAGGGGATGACCGTAAAGTATTTTCTCCGAGGACAAGCAGGCTTCTTGTTCTCACGACTGGGTTTACGTCAACGGCAGCCCCCACCAACCGGAACAAAAACTTTGCGGGCGGTCCCGCACGCAGGGCACGCCCACCACGCATGCGCGGCCGTCTTCCCGCCTGTGCGCGACCGTTCCCGCTCAGTCTTTTCTTTTCCGCGCTGGAGAGAGCCGTATTCGTCTCTCTCTCTGTCAGCCCCGGAAACCGGACCGCGCCTTTGACGCGAGTTTTCTTTGTTGTTTTCTTTCATTGTTTTCTTTTGTTCTAAAAAAAAAAAAAAGAAAACTTTGTTTTTCCCCTCGTACTTTTAGCGGGGGCGCCTCGTTGCGGCCTTGTGGCCGCGTGGTCGATTTATTTTTTGAGGTGTGATTTTTACCGCCACCATCGACGACTTTGACTTCGCCGACGCGATTTTTCCGTCGATGTCCTCGAAGGTCCCGAGTGGATTTAAGAAGTGTGGTCGCTGCGGCCGGCATATCTCGCAGACCGACACTCACGCTTGGTGCCTCCAGTGCCTCGGTTTACGGAAACGGACACAGGTGGCAAGGCAAGTTCTTTGGGACCGTCTTTTCGGAACATGCGCCGGCCCCTCGACGTCGACTTCGACGGCATCGGTGTCGACGGCCGGATCTTCGGTACCGATGTCCATGAAATCGGCACCGACGGCACCGACCCCAGGAGCACAGGTCCCGTTGGCCCTCCGGTCTTCCGGAGATGGCAGGGGTGAGCGGCCGCGTGGGCAATCGGCCCCGGTCACTCCCTCTAACCAGGGTCCTCGGGACCGAACCCTGTTGGACCCGATCCCTCGAGGCCAAGGGGGATCTACCTCCTCCTCTTCGGTACCGCCGAGCGCCGATGACGGGCACCGGAAAAAGGCTATAAAGCATCGTCATCGGTCGCCCACGGTGCATGTGGCTACCGGCTCCAGAGATGACTGGATGCCGAGGAAGCGGCAGCGCCGGGAGGAGCGTTCCCCCTCGGTGGTAGAGGTATCGCTACGTCAGGGCACCAGCACTTCGGTGCCGTCTCCTGGACCCGAGCAGATTCCGGCACCGGCACCTCTACCGGCCCCCTCGCCTTTCCCGACAGCGGGCCTTGACGAGTGCATCCGAGCCATCCTTCCGGGGATCCTGGAAGGGCTGATGCGCCAGACTGTGCTGGCGCTGTTGATGGAGGCGTCGGCGTGCTCTAGCCTGGTGCCGAGGCCTTCGACGCCGACGCCGCTTGTGGTGCCGGTCTTGACCGCCACGCAGGTGGAGTCCCCGTTGACGTCGATGGAGGGAGCTTCATCCCTGCCGGCGCGGGAGTCCACAGCTCGATGACGCCACCGAGGACTCGGTGCCTCGAAGTCGAGCCGGGCCCGGTTGAGGTCTGAGCTACAGGAGCTCATGTCCGACACCGAGGAAGAGGCCTCGTGGGGGGAGGAGGAGGACCCCAGATATTTCTCCTCAGAGGAGTCTGTGGGCCTTCCCTCCGACCCCACTCCTTCACCGGAGAGGAAGCTCTCGCCACCTGAGAGCCTCTCCTTTGCCTCCTTCGTCAGGAATATGTCTATCTGCATTCCCTTCCCCGTGGTCTCTGTGGATGAGCCGAGGGCCGAGATGCTCGAGGTCCTCGACTATCCATCACCACCTAGAGAGTCCTCCACGGTAACTGAATAAGGGTCAATTCTAAAACTAACTAAACATTTTATCACTACCTGGATAGTGCCTGGGAAGTACAGGAAATATAGCTGCTCACAGGTTACAGAATATAACTAGTCACAGGGTCTCAGTAAAAAGGTCTCTCTCTCTCTACTTCCAAACTGAGACTGAAGAAAATTCCAGCATTTCCAGACTGAATTTGAGCTCCTGGGCCAAATCAGAGCACAGAACAACATTTTTTAAAAGTAGCTAGCCACATCACTGCACGTTACTTCCTCTCTATGTAATACTAAAGAAGGAACAATCATTTCTCTGTAACAGCTTTAAACATAAAACATGCACCACCTGCTGGCCAAACTACAGAAATACACTTCATTCTTATAATTCATATGCTAGAAAATTCACCACTTTGCCACAGCACCTTTGTAAACAGCGCCCTTGGCTTCTTATGAACACTTCTGGTTGCTTTTAAAATATAAAGAGAAGTCTGGGGGGGGGGGGGGGGGTTAAAATTCATATCTAACATTTTTGTATTATTCTAATTGTTTTATTGAATTGGGTTTTTTTTTTTTTACTGTAAACCATTTAAAACCCTAAGTGGGATATCAAATCAATAAATCAATACAAAATCAAATATCTAAGAAGGCTTAGAAGCCAATGGAGGGGAATGATGAAAAGGACCCAAGGAGTGAAGTGGCCTACTATTGATTTTTTTCCCCTTGCACCAACCTGACTCTCTTAGAAGGAGCAGAGTCAGAAAAATTTGAAACAGTTTAAGCAGAACCTTGAAGCTGATTATTTTTTTTTTTAAGTAAATAAGCTGGATGAAGAGATAAAATAAAATCTGGTGAAAAAACCTAGGAAATACTCAGAAGAAAGTTTCTCTCTGCTGAGAAGTGCTGTGTGTGAGGAAAAAACAGTGTGCTGTATGACGAGAGAAACTATATCACTGCTCTTATTCAAAATGGCCGAGCAGCCGCAGTATGAGAAGTGTGAGAAGGATCACAGATGTTGGTCCAGGAGCGAGGCAGGGAACTAAAGCCCCAAAGATGAGGTACCTTCCCCATGGATCATCCCTGCTGTCCTGGTGCTTGCTTATTTTACATGAGACAGCCTCAGTACTTAAAGCTTTCTGCACGAGCCAACATAAAAGTTAACAGGCTACAACACGTGCAGGAGCTATCTGAGAAAATGCACCCATAGTACAAGGAGCAGCAGAAATTGCATTCAGAGTCTCCCCACCAGGGAACTGTAAGAGAAGGTGAAATTAGGCCTTACCTGCTAATTTTCTTTCCTCTAGACCCTCCAGACCGGTCAAGACGTATTTTCTCAGTCTCCCTCTGCTGGTAGGCGAGCATAACCCAAGCGTCTTGACCGGTCTGGAGGGTTGATGAGGAATGTAGAAATTACCTGACCGGTTTACACAGAAATGCACTGCTGAGTTGAAAGAATGAAATAGAGGTAATTCAGAGGTGAGGTGGGAGGAAGAGACCTGGCACCACCAGGTATTACCACAGGATTAATACTAATGCAGAAAAATCCTTCCCCCAGCTCAACTAGTACCAGTCACCAATTGATTCAGGGGCCCATAAGGTTCTGCACTGCAGGAGCCACACAGCCACTCACCTACCACCTGCTGGAGAAAGAATGCTGAACTTTTTGAGCTGCACGAGGAGTAGCCTAGTGATTAGTGCAGCAAACTCTGATCCTGGTGAACTGGATTCAATTCCCACTGCAGCTCCTTGTCACTCTGGGCAAGTCACTTAACCCTCCATTGAAACATGTACAAATAAGAACCCATATATGTGAATGTAGTTGCAAAAACCACAGAAAGGTGGTATATCAAATCCTATTCCCATTTCCCTAATAAGGCATAGCACAATTCTGTATACTCTATCCCCACCTGCTGGTCGATGGACAAATAACCCACAAGTTCCTGAACTGATCTGGTGCTGACGCTACAAATTAAATAGCACTAAAACAGTATAGAAGAATATAACAGTAAAGCTATACTACATGATCTCAATGGTCAGTTCAATTTTATAGGGTATATAAAAACCCTTTAGTTGTGGGGATCATTATCAACCAAAAAAGTAAGAACCGAGCCCTTTGTGAACAATCTGAAAACATTTTGGTAGTAATGTCTAAAAATGTTATGTTAAATATTCAGGCAGTATATAATTAGTCAAACTGGAACCTCAGAATAACATCAAAATAAATTTTGGATATCCAGTAGATATTAAACTGGTGCTTAAATGAGCGTTCTTAACAAAAGACAAAAAGTTCAAAAACGTTTTTAAAAGTTTTTTTTACACTTTTTCACTTATCAGCTCACACCTCCGTTTTTCCCATGAACCTCAGTGATGTTGATCGCCAACCATTTCAAAGTTTTAGCGATCTATAAACATCAACCTCTTCACTGGTTCATCTATCGATATCAATTTCTATGATTTTCATTCAATTTTAGATTTTTACAAAACTTATCTTTTAAGCAATCTTTAATCTTGCCGGACCAGTGGTTCACTGCCCGACATGCATGTTTCGCCCTATACCGGGCTGTCTCAAGGACATCCCCCCATAGTCTTTTTAGCGTCAGCTTAGCAAAAGTAATTTATCAGCCAAGGTGTGAGGTGTGAGCTGATAAGTGAAAAAGTGTAAAAAAAAAACTTTTTAAAACTTTTTTGTCTTTTGTTAAGAACCCTCATTTAAGCACCAATTTAATATCTACTGGATATCCAAAATTTACTTTAAAAATTTTTATGTAGCTCTGCAGCCGACGCTACTAAATATGAGCTACAGTGGTGGAAATAAGTATTTGATCCCTTGCTGATTTTGTAAGTTTGCCCACTGACAAAGACATGAGCAGCCCATAATTGAAGGGTAGGTTATTGGTAACAGTGAGAGATAGCACATCACAAATTAAATCCGGAAAATCACATTGTGGAAAGTATATGAATTTATTTGCATTCTGCAGAGGGAAATAAGTATTTGATCCCCCACCAACCAGTAAGAGATCTGGCCCCTTCAGACCAGGTAGATGCTCCAAATCAACTCGTTACCTGCATGACAGACAGCTGTCGGCAATGGTCACCTGTATGAAAGACACCTGTCCACAGACTCAGTGAATCAGTCAGACTCTAACCTCTACAAAATGGCCAAGAGCAAGGAGCTGTCTAAGGATGTCAGGGACAAGATCATACACCTGCACAAGGCTGGAATGGGCTACAAAACCATCAGTAAGACGCTGGGCGAGAAGGAGACAACTGTTGGTGCCATAGTAAGAAAATGGAAGAAGTACAAAATGACTGTCAATCGACAAAGATCTGGGGCTCCACGCAAAATCTCACCTCGTGGGGTATCCTTGATCATGAGGAAGGTTAGAAATCAGCCTACAACTACAAGGGGGGAACTTGTCAATGATCTCAAGGCAGCTGGGACCACTGTCACCACGAAAACCATTGGTAACACATTACGACATAACGGATTGCAATCTTGCAGTGCCCGCAAGGTCCCCCTGCTCCGGAAGGCACATGTGACGGCCCGTCTGAAGTTTGCCAGTGAACACCTGGATGATGCCGAGAGTGATTGGGAGAAGGTGCTGTGGTCAGATGAGACAAAAATTGAGCTCTTTGGCATGAACTCAACTCGCCGTGTTTGGAGGAAGAGAAATGCTGCCTATGACCCAAAGAACACCGTCCCCACTGTCAAGCATGGAGGTGGAAATGTTATGTTTTGGGGGTGTTTCTCTGCTAAGGGCACAGGACTACTTCACCGCATCAATGGGAGAATGGATGGGGCCATGTACCGTACAATTCTGAGTGACAACCTCCTTCCCTCCGCCAGGGCCTTAAAAATGGGTCGTGGCTGGGTCTTCCAGCACGACAATGACCCAAAACATACAGCCAAGGCAACAAAGGAGTGGCTCAGGAAGAAGCACATTAGGGTCATGGAGTGGCCTAGCCAGTCACCAGACCTTAATCCCATTGAAAACTTATGGAGGGAGCTGAAGCTGCGAGTTGCCAAGCGACAGCCCAGAACTCTTAATGATTTAGAGATGATCTGCAAAGAGGAGTGGACCAAAATTCCTCCTGACATGTGTGCAAACCTCATCATCAACTACAGAAGACGTCTGACCGCTGTGCTTGCCAACAAGGGTTTTGCCACCAAGTATTAGGTCTTGTTTGCCAGAGGGATCAAATACTTATTTCCCTCTGCAGAATGCAAATAAATTCATATACTTTCCACAATGTGATTTTCCGGATTTAATTTGTGATGTGCTATCTCTCACTGTTACCAATAACCTACCCTTCAATTATGGGCTGCTCATGTCTTTGTCAGTGGGCAAACTTACAAAATCAGCAAGGGATCAAATACTTATTTCCACCACTGTAAGTCGCTTTATTTAAACTTATTAAAATTTATTGTAGCCCTTATTTAAGTAAGGTAAACGAAACATAGATCACGTGGTGAATAATACAAGATAAGTAAAATTTAAAAAAGTTTTAAGGACCGGTGATGACATTGAGGAAGCTGTAGCGGCATTTGAAATCGACTGCACGCGCTAGCACCCAGGCCGAGGTCCATTTATATAAATACTTTACTAAACAAGCAGATTAATGGTGATTTGGGTAAAAAAAAAATTTTAAACATGCAATTGCATAACGATAGAACACATACCACAAGGGACAGTTTGGAAATGCTACTTAGATATATTGGTATAGGAAGTTCCTTAGAGGGATACACTGTAAGTGAATTTTTACCTTGCCATCTGGCGTTTTGTTCTCTACCCAGATCTCTTCATTAGGTGGCAATGTTGGTGCAGGCACTGGAGCAGGAGCTGGAGTTGGAGCCGGAGTTGGTGTTGGGGTAGGGGTTGGAGCTGGAGTTGAAGTTGGAGTTGGAGCTGTAGGAGAAGCAACTGGAGGCATCCCTGGAGGAAATAACATTCCAGGCGGAGGCGGCATGGTACTTAAGGGTGGTGGCATAAATGGTGGTCTCTGTAAATAATTTCATTAGCAAAAAGACAAGATATCATCCGATTTCTTACCATGCTACTTTTGCAGAAAACTGTTCCAATGAATCTTTAAATAAGATGTGAAGAATTTAAGTCTCATTTTATGCTAATGTATTTTAATAGAACAAAAAACCCTGAAGAAAATATGCTTTAATATGCTTGGCATAAAGTAATAATCCACTATTCTAGCAGGACTAAAATACTGATAGACAGATGTTTATATAGCAAGAAACATCCCTGAGATCAGCTAAAATTATCAGTACAGAAGTGATTTAAAACTAAGTTCAGAACTGGAGCTGTTTACACCTGCAAGGAACTAGCTAGGAATTTTCAAACAAGCACAGCACTGATTCACGTAAAAAGTTTTCTATAGCTGTGTTCACATTCTTTTACAATAAATAATATCCATAACCTCAGCTTCTGATTAGGTGTGAGTCATTGCTTTCGCTACTGTACCTGATTGCACACCATTTTGAGAGCTTTTGGGCTTGCAGATGGTATATTAGAAAAAAAAAAATTCTACAGCTCCTCCTCCTCAGAATGCTGTCCTTAACTTCATAATATATATTTTAGTTTAATATGTCCATTATGTTAACATGTGCCTCATCAAGATAAACAGCACTGAACATTATACCTGCAGATGAGGAGGTCCTAAGGGTGGAGGTATCCCCCCAGGGGGTGGTATTGGAGGCATGCTGGGATCAAAAGGAGGACGTCCAAATGGCGGCCGAGGTGGTGGTGGAGGACCTCGCATCATGCCAAATGGAGGAGGTGGGCGCATGAGGGGCGGTGGTCCTCTCATAACAGCATTTGGCGGCGGAGCTGGGCCACGAAACCTCAATGCTTGCTGCTGAGCCATTCTACAAGAAAAAAGTTCCACTAGACAATTCACATTTTCATATACAGGGCTAGAAATAAAGCACTTTCAGAACAATAAAATGAGTTCAATAATATTTATTTCCATCAAAGTCTATCATGTCTCCATAACTATAATTGTAAATTGCCTATGCCCAGTTTACATCTCTCTAGATAAAAAGCAACACCAACGTTCTATGAAGCCTCCAGCCGGAAGTGTGAAGGGGGCGAGATATCCGGTTTCCCTATGAGTGTCTGCCCCGCCCTCTCTGTAACACAGTCAGTGAAGGAAAACAGCAGAGCACGAAATCAAATCGCTGGCTCTGTAACAGTGAAGGACTCAGAGGGGGGAGGGGAGAGAGGCCAGAGGGCAGGGACACACACACTCCCACATGCACACAGAAGAAAACATTGCTAGCCCCCGTTTCATTTGCATCAGAAACGGGGCTTTTTTACTAGTTTATAATAAATCAATATTGGGTGAATTTCATCAAAGAAGCAGTAAATCTTAATAAAATAAATTATACATAAAACATTATCAAAGGAAAGACTTTACAGTTACTTTTGCTCTACTGATATTCCAAATATTAGACATAGCTGAAAATATTTCTATTGGAATGCTGTGAAAATATTTAAAATGTTGTGCATATTTAAAAAATTGTTGAAAAAAAATCTTTATTTTTCAGAACATTATATCAGGGACTTTAGTCTGATAATCCAGAGAGGCCAAAAGGAACTCTGCACTAAAGGCAGTGCTGAACTATCAAAATGACCAATATTTCAGGCAACACTAAAGTGTACATAGCAGGGATATGAAGTGGAAATGTTGGTGTTTGAATTTCTGTATCATTTTTGGGGGGGGGGGGGGGGGGGTTTCCTGTTTACTTTGTTTTGAATTAGTAAGTGCTTCATTTCAGGTACCCTTTTTATTATCATCACACACCATTTTTATAAATAGGACATGCAGTATAGAAATACTGTGTGCTACTGACAACAAAAAATCCCCCAATTTTTTACAGACCCATTGTTTAAATGATCTGGAATGACACAGGTTATGTCATATGTTGTTTCAAATGACTGCACATCTGTAGTCTGCAGTTGTTGCCACAAATGCCAGAAGTACTAAAGCCAATACTGCTGCCAGCTTTGGTTCTTTTTATGCATCCCAGACTGGTAAATTAAAATCTTTGCGAACAAAAAAGGCTTAAATACAAAGCAACAGATCACTCAACCCTAACCTATGTCCTCCAGTTTGCCACAACCATCACTGTCTCTCTACAACCGGCATGAGTGTAAAGGCGCCACACTGCCCAAACTCCTTAACAGCAAGTGGTGCTGGAAGACATCAGCTGTCCCAAGGGGTGGTATAGGACTGACTTCCAGCAGCAAAGCAAGATGGGAGGGCTGGTTGGCTGAGGGTTTGGGAACCACTGCCTTACTGGGAAGACTAGATTGGCCATTCTGCCACCATCATTGACTTTATTACACCAAAGAAGATAATGCTAGAGACTCCTAAGCACCGTGTCACAGAAGGCTTAAGAAGTTTATCTGTAATCATGATTTTAAAAAAATAAGAACAAAAACACACACACAGAGGCGTATTTTCAAAGTATTTAGACTTACAAAGTTCTATACGTTACTATAGAACTTTGGAAATCTAAGTGCTTTGAAAATGAACCTCACAGTATCATACGTTCTGGCAATAAAAGAAGTGGAAAACATCATATTCTGTAAAGTGCAGTTACTATATTGTGGATGCTATTATGATTTTCTAATAGCTTTAATGTGAATACTGAAAGGAAACCTATTACCACCAAATAAATATTAATTCCAAATGGTCAAGTGGATAAGGCCATGAAATGAGCACAACAGTTCAAACCTCATTCCTTCTAACCTTGGGCAAGTCATGTCACCCTCTATTTCCTGAAGTACAAACTTAGGGCTAGATGTACAATGTGTTACTGTGTTAGCAATGCATACACCAATGCTATTAAGTGCACATTATTAGTAAACAAATTCAACTGCATAAAGCAGGACCAAACATACATAATAGGTAAACTGCAATGCCTTCTACTTAACCCTTTGATTGTATCCCACTGTAGTTCTTTGTGATCTTGGGCAAATCATTTAACCCTCCACTGTCTCAGGTGCAAACAGTCTGTAAGCAATCTGAAAACAGGAAAATATCTACTGTACCTGGTCATAACTAAGCTACTACTAAACAAGGCATACGCTAAATTCAAAATCCCTCCCCTTCCCCCCACCCTCTGGAGAAATGATCTACTTACTAAACAAGTCTGTAACTCTTCTTGAGGTGGCTTTAGAAAGGCAAATTAAATTTTTTAAATAAACACACATGCAGGTTAAAGGCACAACCCTATTCACGAATGCCAAGTGTTCACTAAGAACAGGAATTAGTAAATGACAGTGTAAACAGTGCCTTGCGAATAGCCAAAAGCCGGAAATCAAATCTAAATACATGAATTATAACCAATAATGGAATATGATCATTGACAAGCTGTAAGATACAGTTACATTGGTTGAGTTGAAGTGGACAGTGACCAGCGGTAACCATGGGATGGGGGACAGGGACAGAGCCTGAGGGGACGAGGTGGGGACAGAGCCTTTGGGGATGGGAACAAACTTTGTCCTCATGTCATTCTCTACTTTGAAGGTTGTTAATGAATTGGACGGTTATTTATGTTCAAGTGATGCAGGCGATGTTTTCATTTTTTGGAAAAACAAGCAAAAGTGCTGGCCACAACTGACAAAATTTGCATGGGGGATCCTGTACACTCCAGCTACCAGCACATCTTCTGAGAAGACATTTTCTATTGCAGGAAGGACTGTGGAAGACAGGAGAAATAGACCGAATCCTCAGACTGATACCTTATTATTCATCCACAAATTAAAAAATAACAGTGCTTCTTAGGGCATTTCTCCCTCACTAGAGCATACAAAATGGGTTGTATTTTGTACCCCTTGACATTTTAACAGGGTGGATTAGGATTCCTTGGGGAAGTAGAAGTCAGATATTGTTGGGGTTGGAAGAGTAGAGGGTGGTGGTGGGGTTATTATAGTTGCTCATTATTATTGTTTTCTATTTGTGATTTATAAACAACAGTTGCACAGCACATTGTTCCTTTCTACACTTTAATAAAAAGATTTAAATATAAAATCATAAATGTTCGAGGCTTCTTCAGATGAGGACAGAACTGGCAGGGATGGAGACTCCTGCGGAGATGGGGTGGGGACAGGAATAAACTTCGTCCCCATTTCATTCTCTAGTTTGGGTGCCATTCTGTGATACAAACGAAGTGGTTTTACATTTATTATATTAAGATTCTGTTGGAAGATGGTCCCACACATTTGAAAAAGACATTGCATTTGTATGAGTCCTTGGTTGCTTTCTAACCAGCTAGTACCAAGAAACTGGAAATTTTATCAGTTTCTATAGCATTTGCTCTAGCTGGTCTATTGTTTTGCAATTTGAAACTGGTTATTTTATATTTCAGAAATGTATAAAGGAATGAAAAGCGTATCTGGAACAGACTAGAAGATCAAAAGGTGCTTGCAATTTTTTTTATTTTATATTTTGCAATATGTGGGAGGGTTAAGTAATGTGCAGTATATTTTTATTGTTTTGTTTATATATTTGTTGTGTAAATATGTTTTTATCACATATGTCTTTTGCTGTATGCCCCTTAGTACATGATTGTGACATAATGCGGCACATACATTTTTTTTTTAATAAGTGAAATGAAAAGGTACTCCTTAGCCCTGGGAACAGCTAAAAAGACGAGGGTAGAAGTCACAGCAGATATGAGAAAATCCACTAACCCAGAGAGTTATCAGACAGTCCCAGATCATCTGAACTAGGTGCTACAGTTTCAATTTTAGTTTCCACTGCATGTAGAGTATCTTTTATCCAGACTGGGTTAGTTGTGAGCCTTCAATTCATTTTGAGAATTTCGGATGTATGAGCCAGAGATGGAAGGATTCCAAACCTACTACTACTACTTAACATTTCTAAAGCGCTACTAGGGTTACGCAGCGCTGTACAATTAACCTGAAGCTACTCTGCCTGTCGCGCGTGGGTTAGAGCCCATTGAGGACTGTCCCAAACAGTGAGATTTACTGCATTAGAGTGAATTTTTTCAGACAGCACTTCCGTGTTAGAATCAGGGGCGTAGCTACGGGGGGGCCACTGGGGCCTGGGCCCCCACAAATTTCATCCAGGCTGTTGGTTTAGCTGACGGGGGTCCCCGCCGGAGACCGCTGAGCATCAGTGTGCACAAGAGGAGCAAAGAGAAAGAAGAGCAGGGGGCAGGCAGCGAATGCAGCTGCGCCAGAGACCGCACTGAAGAAGGCTTCGGCTAGCGGGGGGTTGGGGACCCCCGCTAGCAAAGGTATTTGTTTCTGAGGGGGTGACGTGGTGGGGGAGGGGTGAAGAATGGCATGGCGGGCAGGGGCTGGGGCACTCAAAATGTGCCCCCAACCTCAGGTTCTGGCCCCCTCCCACCCTGAGGTCTGGCTACACCCCTGGTTAGAATCATAAACACATTTAAACGTCAGACTGCTTGGCAGGTGAAAGAAGCAACACAAAATTACATTTCCCTGTGTGAGCAAATTCCACGAAGCCTGTCTTCCACGGGACGTGTCCAAGTAACTAAAACACAGATCGGCAGGCTGAAAACAGGCCGTCTATTCGGCGGGGGTTAAAAAGTAGATGCGCAACTTTCACAGTACAGTCCTTTCGGAGATGGGAGCTGTGCTCGTGTTTATTCGTATTCGGTAGGGTCACTTAGGTTTCTTCACTTCGCCCCTCCTAAGTGAGGACAGCTCAGGATCAGTCCCCCGAAGCGGGAAAAGGGGGCTGGAAGCGCGTCAGAACCCTAATGATTCTCCTCACATGGGTGACTCGCTGCTAACGAGCGACACTCGGCATCTCTAACATCTCCTAAAGTAAACCCAGCGCTACCGAAGTTGGGTAGAACGTGCACAACGACACTCCTCCTCCGCGGAAAGGCTCGGAATCACATGAGTACGCGCAGACTCGGCTCTGGGCGGGAGAGGGAGAGACCGGGAGGCAGCCGGGGACCGCGAAGCCATAACAACGGTGCAGGCCGCAGCGCTCCCCGGACTCACCCCCTGCCTTCGCCACGCGGCCGGCTCCAGCCTCCGCGGCTCCCCGTCACCCGTCCCTCCAAACACGGGCCTCCGGGGTCTGGCGCTCACCTCAGCTCGTTATTGTACCGTTCCGACTCGGCATCCCCCCTCTCCGCCATTACGGGAACAGTAACGACACCAAATCCCGCCCACAGCGCGGGCTGACGGACCCCAGACTCCATTGGACAAGAGAGACGTCAGTTATTGCACCCGTCCAGGTCAGTCGCCGGCTACCGTCTTCTGATTGGCTGAGGGGAGATGCTTCGACTTGAACAGAGAAGAGCGCGGTGGACTGCGTGATTGGTTGGTGACTGGGGATCGGGCAGGTCGTAGGTTAGATTAGGCAGCGGGTGGGTAGTGCTTCCGGGTCGGTGCAGAGACAGGTCATGGTGACAGGAGAAGGAGGGGGGAATGGGATGTGCTTATTCAGTTACTTTCGCTCTGCGCCTTGGTGAGAGGTGTTGGTGGGCTCTCGGTGATGATATAAGGTCCTGGTCTTTTTTTTTTTTTCGGCCTTTGCATATAGATATTCATATTTTCTTAATTTGAATGTTTGTATAATGGAGTTTTACACATAGACATATGCAGTAAGGCCTGTTGCCTAATACACTAAGATCAGTAGAGGGGTCAGGGGAATACATTGAATAGTGTGGGGAACAGTCTGGGCTGAATGAAGTGGAAAGACAATTATCATGAAATGCTGTATACTAATGATTATCTAGATATAATGCAAACCATTTTAGAACTGTTCCTGAGATGCCAATAGACTGGAGGCGGTATAGAAAGAAGGATATGAGGGTCAACTAAATCAAAAGCGGCAGACAGATCGAGGGATAGAAGTGTACTGATCTGGCGTTTCTTCAGGAAGAGTTAATGCCAGTCCTGGATTTTGAATCTACAGCACCGACTGTTGAAATTAATACTGTAAATAGCAAAATGTGTTGGAAAAAAGAATCAAGAAGCCAGGAGTTTTCTAAAGGTTATTTATTTATTTATTGCATTTGTATCTCACATTTTCCCACCTTTTTGCGGGTTTAGTGTGGCTTACAATACGAGTTAAATGTTAGAAATACAATTTGTTACAGATTGGTTATGGATTACATTGTGCAGAGTTATGCGAAACAGTTGAGGTGTCGTTAGGGAATGTAACAATGGAACATAAACATTGAAACTTTGGAAGGAAACACTGGGAGCTTGGAGGGCGATAAAAAGGCATGAGGATATATGGTATATATCTTTCTGTGAGTAAAGGTATGAGAGATGTGATATTACGGGAATGAGAATTCAGAGGTGAATGTATGATGCATTAGTGAACATTAAGTGTGGCCTTTATGTGTTTTGTTTCTTTCCGTAAATTTTTTCGAAAAGATGGGTCTTCAATAATCTGCGGAAGGAAGCTGTTCTGTCTAGGAACTATTTCCACTTTTTAGAAAAAGTTAGATCCCTATTCATAGTATGTATTTATGTCAAGGGGCAGGATGTTAATATGAGAGTATTTTCCTTTACATCAAAACTATCACTCTTTAATTTCCTGTAGTTATATTAAAACTACATTTACATGTAGATAGTTTATAAATAATACATCTTTATCCAAGGTAGGGTGCAAAACACATGCATAAGAAAACACCAACAAATATATCACATGCACATACCCAGCCAAATAGGCAAACAAATCAACACAAAAATCACAAAGGTGCATCCAGTCCTTCCTTAAAGCACAAAGCATTGCAAAAGGTGATGCTTCAATAACTTCTAGAAAGAAGCGGCAGTTTGAGGTTGTCGCAGTGCCAGTGGTAAATGATTCCATTCACAAGGTCCAATCATTGAAAAAGCCTTGATTGCTGAAAGGTTGGTACCACCAACCTACAGGTGGGATCCACCAAGCTCAATGTCTGTGCAGGAACATAAGGTTACAAAGCATGATGTACATAGAAAGAAGAGGCATTTGTAATTCTCTGGTTGACCAATAGGGGATCCCCTTGCTGCACAACAGTTATAACTACATTTGCCAGAATGTGAAACCATTTAGTTTCTCAGTATATACGGTTGATATGACATATTGGATATGTTATGAGAATTCAGGAGCTAAAACTTCAATTCATGACATTTAAATAAAAATGGATGTTTGCAGTGTTTTCTTTTCTCTCAGTCATATCTGATGACGTTAAGGTGGCCAAACAGGTAGAAAAGGCAAGACACAAAAGCCAGATGAGAGAGGAATGGCCAGCAGGAAAAAAAGAGGTGATAGTGCCGTTATAGTCAGTGAGACCTCATTTGGAATATGGTTCTGGAGACCGCACCTTAAAAAGGATATAAATAGAATGTAGTCAGTCCAGAAGGTGGCTACTAAAATGGTCAGTTGTCTTCATCATAAAGCACATGTGGACAGACTTAAAGATTTCAAAATCTTTATTTTGGAGGAAAGGCGCCGGAGGGAAGATAAATACATAGATGCTAGAACAAGAGATCATAGGATAAAGGTGAAAGGGGATAGTCTCGAGTAATTTAAGGAAATATTTCTTTATGGATAGAGTACATAACATAAGCGTTGTCATACTGGGACAGACCGAAGGTCCATGAAGCCCAGGATCCTGTTTCCAGCAGTGGCCAATCCAGGTCATAAGTACCTGGCATGATTCCAGAAAAGTAAAATACATTTTATGCTGCTTATCAAGCAGTGGAGTTTTCCAAGTCCATCTTAATAATGGCTTCTGGACTTTTAGGAAAGTATCCAAACCTTTTTTAAACACTACTAAGCTAACTGCTTTTACCACATTCTCTGGAAATGAATTCCAGAGTTTAATTACATGTTTAGTGAAGAATTATTTTCTGCGGTTTGTTTTGAATTTACTACTTAGTAGCTTCATTGCTGGATATGTGGAACATCTCCCAGCAGAGGTGGTAGAGGTGAGAACTGTATCTGAATTAAAACATTGGACAAGCACAGAGGATTTCTGAGGGAGAGGAAAATATTGTAGAGCTTAATAGTTATTATGGATGGGCAGACTGGATAGGCTATATGGTTATTATCTTTCATCATTTTCTGTTTCTATGAGTTAGGTATGATAATTGAAATTTAACATGACTGCAACAATTATTTCTCAGTCTCCTAAAAATTGAGCATGCAAAATCCATAGCAGGGAGGCGTGGACCTGGGAGGATCAGGGGCGTGTCCAGTACTTACATGTGCAGGTTCTAGAATGCTAGCAGTTACGCAGCTAACTGATAGGGCCACTGACTGAGCTGGGCCTGGGGTAGGACTGCTGCTGCCCCCCCCCCCCCAGGACTGCAACTGCCGCCACCTCCTTGGACCACTGCATAGCCAGACCACAACAAATTGGGAGGGGCACGTTTTGCCCCGCCTCCCTACCCCTTGCCACAACTCCATATACCTTGGTTGGCAGGGTCCCCACGCCCTGCCAGCAGAAGCCTTCCATCAGAGCTGTTCACTGGACGTGAGGGGAAAAGCAAGGCAGGCAAGATGGCAGAGATCGGTGCTGGAGGAAGGCTTCTGTTGGCGGGGCTTGGGGACCCCCGCCAGCCAAACCAGAGACCCCGAAGTCCTGTGTCTGCTCCTCCTCGGCCTCTAAGGGGGGCCCGGCACCAGAGTTTTCTCTCCCCTGCTCCTGTCAGGATGTGATCACCTGGGTCCCATCAAGAGCAGGAGAAAGACAGACCTCGGCGCCAGGTCCCCCTTGGAGGCCAGGCCTGGGGAAATCTTGTCCCCTGTCCCCCTCTTGGCGACTTTGACTGACAGCAGTTAAGTGCAAGCATTTCCACCATCTATTGCGCTAGTGTAAGTGTTCGCACCTAAAATTAGCTACATAACTTAGGGCTTTTATATAGAATTTGTGCCTAGATTACATCATTCTGGTGCCCTACTTGAGAGTCACCTCCAAAGAGGCCCATGATTGGCAAACAGCTGCTGAAATGTTACAAGAAATAATAGAAGGCAATGAAACTTTGGAGTCTCCATCAAAACCTTCATGACACAGGTATGGTTTAGACATATCCAAACTCTCTGCCCTCAAGGATGCAAAAGAAGGACTTTAGTCAACTTCCAGTAAATATCACGTGCAGAGTTAATGGGCAGAGAAACTTGCTTTCTGATTGATGCTTCCTCCTGAAAGCTTTGGAGATTGCAAAGATGTACATTTCTGTGCAATTATTTGCAATAATCTGTTTGTATAAATTGTAGTCATTATAATAAAGTATCACCCTACTGTGACTTTCTGGTCTCCAAAATTTATTTTAAGTAGTATTGCTTATTTTGGTATGGCTAATTCCCCTCACAAATCTCTTCGTTTATCGGGAGAAAGATGAATAAACCATGAAAGGCAAGGACTGAGTCAGACAGGTTGGCGTTCTGAAGACCCTAAAGCCTATTGCTTCTGCTCTAGGATGAAATGCATCTCCAGGCAGCTCTACTACAAGTTAGATTAGCACAAGAAAGGAGGGTACAGCTGTGCCAAAGTCCTGAGCGAGGGTGAGACTTGTCGTCTTTTCAGTGACACTTCTCAATCTAGATTAGCCGTGTTTAGAAATCTAGTTAACTAGACCCAGGGATGTTGGCACCATGTATTTTCTTTTAGATTTCAGGGTGAAGGTTGGTGTTGTGTTAAAGTTTTGCCCTGGGCAGTCTGCAGGGCCTGGAGTCTGTAACCGTGACAGCATCTGCCTTGGGAGATCATACTGGTCCAGCTCTGGCTTCTGCCAGCGTGCAATCAGACTCCCTGAACTCAAAGCAGAGAGCTGCTGTGTAGTGAATGGAATAGGAAAACAGAATTTGTTAAAAAAACAAAAAATAAATCTCTTTAGGAGTTTAGTACTGGATATAGGGGAGGAGGAGAAGGCCTTTTATTTTCTCTACTTTTGTAAATTTAGGCTTTTAAACATTTCAAAAGGTGATAGTGGTATGTATTTTAATAGAAAAATACATCTACACGTGCTGGACACATAACATACAAAGCGGTTGAAGCAGTACAACAGGAAATGGTAGTTACAACCCCAAGCAAAGGTGCCGGGGGGGTGGGTACCTGTACGGGCAGTAGTTACAACCCTGACCACGCTGCTGGGCAGACTGGATGTATTTATAAATGTTATGTGCTCTCTGGTCTGATGTAAATCATTCAAAGCAACTTACAATCAACAATAAAACCATAACAGTCAAATAGAACAACATAACACTCAAGTTTACCTATGTTTGTATTAGGTTTAACTTACAACCTTCTAATTGTGGTCATTTTCATCACATTCCTCCCATATTTAAAATTGCTGCAAATGAATATGCATGAGATCTATTAGCATAGAATGGAGGCAGTGCATGCAAATAGATCTCACACATGTTTGTTGGGGAAATTTGAAAACCCGACTACATTGCAGTCTCGAGGACTGAAGTTCGACAACCCTGGTTTAACCGTACAGGTGAGGCTCCTGTGCGGTTAACCCGTGCTGACCGGGTTGGGAAGATAGTAGCATTTTCCAGTTAGTGCTGGAGTGATCCAGAGGCAAAGCTGGGGTGGATCTGGTAGTTTTCCTGGTCACCGCTGATATTTTGAGCCATAAGTATCTGGGCAGGTTAGACTCACATAAATAGCAGTCCTGAATAACTTCTGGGCTGCCACAAAAAATCCGGATATTTAGTGTCGACAGCCAGCAGTTTAAAAAAAGTGCTGACCAGTAAGTATTTTCTCCAGTGAAAAAGGTGTGGAGGTTTTGCACAGGGGTTGCACTCTTTTTGGATTTTTAGATTTTTGAAACTTTTCTGGTATGTTAATTCTAATACTGTGTCTAATCTTATAGTCATTTAAGGTCCCCTTTTACGAAAGAGCAACAAGCCTACCAACAGGGTACGCCTGTTGGTAATGGGGCAATGCCAGGCTACAGGAAATGGCCACACGGCTATTTCCTTCCTTTTTTTTGTTTTTGTTACATTTGTACCCCGCGCTTTCCCACTCATGGCAGGCTCAATGCGGCTTACATGGGGCAATGGAGGGTTAAGTGACTTGCCCAGCGTCACAAGAAGCTGCCTGTGCCTGAAGTGGGAATCGAACTCAGTTCCCCAGGACCAAAGTCCACCACCCTAACCACTAGGCCACTCCTCAAAAAAATGTCTTTTACCGGTTTGCCAACACCACCACAGGGCTCCTTTTACCACCGATTGGTTAAAGGAGCCCTTAATGTTAGTAGTATGGTTAGCTAGGTACCTTTGCTTTCACAAGGGGACATTGAAATTTGTTTTTGTTAGATTATGGAATCTCATTTTAATATTGCATTTAATTTTTATTGTATGATATTTTAAAAATTATTTTAATGTATACCCCTTTAATACAATTGTACTAAGCGGTATATCAAATTAATAAATCCAATCCAATGCAATTGAATTCAATGTGAGTTTCTGAGCAGCTTCAATTCCTATCAGTTCTCACTCTACTCCCCCATCCTTTCCCCCCTCCCCCCACACACACTTGGAAATGGTCACATATTTGACTTTAATAGAAAAAGACTCTTAGTGAGTGTTTTGCTGTTCTCTTGGCCCAGTTTTGATCCCTGCTTCCCTTTGTTGCTGCTGGCATTTTTTGAATTATTGATGTCCTGGGTGCTGCTTTTCTCCCATTTCTTCTGGTGCTCTTCCTTTTGCCTGCATCATCTCCTTTCTTTGAGCAGAGACCAATGCAGCACAAAGCCAAGGTCAGTATAATTAACACTTTTACACAGGCCTCGTGCCATTACTGCTTCCCATTAATGACAAATCTCTTCCAGGGTTCTTCACTTTGATGTAAAGTTTGTTTTGCATCAAGTCACGCCAACAGTACGCAATTGTCACCTATACTGTCTTTTGACCATGGGCCACCTGAATTTGAGGGTTTTTGGTTTGTTAGGAACTGTACAACATTTTAGGGAAGGGGAGCCCTTTCTGAAAGGATGGTTTCTACATTAGGGTGAAACCAGCCTGCTGGTGCTATTCTTTAAAAAGGAGATAGAGTAGTTTTTAAATTGGATCATAACAGTCGTTCATGAGCATATGGTTCCAAATGACATCAAAACCAGGAAGTTAGAGCATCATACAGAAAAGCCAGGTTTGGCAGTTCCACGCTGGAGATTGTGGGACAATCCTGGATTTCTGAGCATCTCATCCGGGTGCATTATGGGACTTGCGCATTGATTTCAATGGGCAGGATGAGGCTCCAGCCTGGAACTAGGTAACCTGGCATTTCTGCAGATAGATTGAAATAGCAATGCCTTTAAAGAGCAGACAGAGCTGAAAGATTCTAAATCATCCCAGTAAATACAAACAAACAACATAATGTGAAATGTCTATATGAATGACTGAAGTGTAAAAATTATTTTAAGAGGGGAGAATTAAAGTACACCCTTCCTCAATTAACTTTCAGGTCCCTAGCCTGTATTCTCCCCCGAGATTTTGATAATACAACTCCACAAAACTGATCGTCACACAAACCCCCTATACAAATGCAGGTTAAAGTAACTACTTATGGTTCTTTGAGTTTATGGGGCTGTCAGGACCTTTTTGTTTTCCTTTGACTTCAGCTGCTGTTTGCTGCCCCGTCCCTGTGGGTAGAAGTAACTGCTTATGGTTCTTTGAATTTGTGGGGCTGTCAGGACCATTTGCTTTGCTTTGCTTTGACTGCAGGTGCTCTGCTGTCTCCAAGAAGATGCTGCCTTAGGCAGCCTCCTAGTCTTGTGCCAGCCCTGTCCTTCTGTTAAAAGCATTAGGTCATGGATTACTGGAATATCACATTTTCCTTTTGGAAGAGAAAATAAGCAATCCCAAATGTCCTCTGCTACAACAGGAGATATTTTACTAAAAGTAACACTACATAGGATGAAAATCAATCCCCATAGTATTTCCACCTAAATGAATCATTCGAACTGGAGGGTTGAGCACAGAGGCAGTAACATAGTAGATGACGGCAGAGAAAGACCTTCACGGTCCATCCAGTCTGCCCAACAAGATAAACTCATATGTGCTCATTTTATATATACCTGACCTTGATTTGCATCTGCCATTTTCAGGGCACAGACCATAGAAGTCTGCCCAGCACTAGCCCCGCCACTCAACCACTAGCCCCGCCTCCCAACCACTAGCCACGCCTCCCACCACCTGCTCTGCCACCCAATCTCCACTAAGCTTCTGAGGATCCATTCCTTCTGAACAGGATTCTTTTATGTTTACACCAAGCATTTTTTTAATTCCGTTACCGTTTTCATCTCCACCACCTCCCGCGGGAGGGCATTCCAAGTATCCACCACTCTCTCCGTGAAAAAATACTTCCTGACATTTTTCTTGAGTCTGCCCCCTTCAACCTCATTTCATGCCCTCTAGTTCTACCACCTTTGTTGCCGGAGAACATGTTGAAGGCGGTTAGCTTGGTAGAGTTTAAAAAGGGCTTAGACGGTTTCCTAAAGGACAAGTCCATAAACCACTACTAAATGGGCTTGGGAAAAATCCACAATTCCAGGAATAACATGTATAGAATGTTTGTACGTTTGGGAAGCTTGCCAGGTGCCCTTGGCCTGGATTGGCCGCTGTCGTGGACAGGATGCTGGGCTCGATGGACTTTTGGTCTAGTCCAGGTGTGGGGGAAGGAATTGAATGCAAACAGGAGAAAACAAACTTTTGTTTATACTTTTTGTGTATACCTTACCTTCATTTGTATCTGCCATTTTCAGGCATTTCCTTTCTTTCAAACATTTCTAAAGAGCAGCATCTATTTAAACTCCATTTGGAGCCTGGATGGGGGTAGACAGATCTACTCTGCTGCTGTCGAAATTACAAAACACACTCTACTTTCAACAGCTGCTAAATAATTTACATGCTCTACGTTGCCCAAATGTTCTTCTGTTTCACTAGATGGTATCTTGGTTTTCCTCATTGTTCTCTTGCTATGACATTCTCTTCATGGAGAGATATTGCTCTGCTAAATAATTCATAGATAATAATCTACATTAAGGGCTTACATTCAACCCATAGGATAGAGTTTCAAGACAGGTAGTTAAGGATTTGAAAAACTTTAGGCTGACTTCTGAAAGTAATTTTCAGTTTAGATTATGTTCTCATACTGACATGCCAACATGTCTTCCACACTGTAGAGCGACTGCTCATTCCCTACCGTTGCCCTTGAGTCATACCTGTTGTGATTAGTAGCCCTTACTTTGGGACTAAATGAAAATGTGGAACTTTTGTGCCACTGAATAGTCATGGCAGAGAATCACTGATAAGTTACCTTAGCCTGGAAGGAGGTGTTCAGAGGTACATGGCAGCATCTCCTGCTAATACCAGTCCAAGATGTCATCCAAATATTTTGCATTTACCCTTTTCTTTTTGCAGGTCAGGTTGTTGGTATTTAACTGGATGTTTTTGTTTTCTTATCTTTCTTGTTCTTCCTATCTCTTACCTGTCCTATATTGTTTGTCTTCTGTCCTAGTTTGATATTGGTGTTCTTTTCTTGTAATTTTAATTTTTGTACACCACTTTGATTGTGAAAAGTGGTATATCAAGTTTTTAAGTAAACATAAACATGATGGTCAATGGTCAAGCAATGAGTATTTCTATAATACTGTGTGAGCCAGCGAGAACTAGAGTGAAGTAACGATTTGCTTAGAACTGCAGTTCGTGGAGTGTTCCTAATGCAGCATTACATGAAGTTGCTGGACTAAAATACATTCCTCTTTCTATGCCAGAGCAAGCTAATATTTCCACTTGGAAATCAATGGGATTAATTTATGGTTCTTATATTATATTCTAGTACTTAGGGCCAGATTCACTAAACACTTTTCCCATAGGTACAGACTAGGAGAAAAGCTTAGGTGAAGCAGGTCGTAAGTGCTCTAAATGACCAGATGATGTCCATCCCTCTAAATATGTAACATCCCAAGACTGATTCAGCAGAAAGTGCAACAGGTTTAGCTCATTTCAAGAGAGCTAAATTCAAAATCTATGCAGCTTTTCCTCCAGATATACCTCTATGGTGAGGTGGGGGAGGGGCTCAGTGCACCAACTAAGTCCCTCTGGACACTTGCAAAATGCAAACCCTGGTATGGATCCTATAAAAATAGAAAAGATTTACATTCAGGGCTCATGACATTTGAGTGGAAGCAGTTCCAGTGAGATGCTTCACACAATATTTGGGGCCCCAAATTAAGTCTACTGAAAGTATTTCTTCAGATTGTCCAACAGAAATCCGAGAACTCAAAAATCCCATGAGGATACACAAAAACCAGAAAATAGTGGGAAATGGATTCCAGAGACAAGAGATTCCTCCTCTGCATGCAAATCTCTCTCATGAATATTCATTGTTTATATTCTGAAAACCTGACTGGCTGGGGGGCCTCCAGTACCTGGTTTGGGAACCACTGACATAAGAGATAGCCGGCCGCATAAACCTGGGTATTCAGTGTCGGTGCCCAGACATGGTCCAGCATTGAATATCCAGGAATAATGCCTCTAGGAGCTGAAAAAAAAACACTCACTGCCGCGGCCTGAATATCAACCCTTAGATCTTTCATCTAATTCTGGTTTTAGCTCATTGCATCTATGGATTTGTAGCACTGCCTTTCAAGAGAAATATCCAGGTATAGCTTAGCAGATCCTGTATGACATGGAGCTTGTTAGTGTGTGTGTGCGTGCATGCGTGAGTGTGTGTGTGTGAGTATGCACGTCAGAGGCGTAGCCAGACCGGTGGGAGGGGGCACATTTTACCCCACCCCCACCCCCGCCACTTTTGGACCCCTCCTGGTGGCGCCGCCCCTCTTGCCGCTGCCACCCTTCTCCCGCCACCGCCAAGTACCTTTACTGGCGGGGGTCCCCAACCCCCGCCAGCCAGCCAAAGTCCCCTTCAGTGCTGGTCCTATGTGCAGGACATCAGGACTCACAGAAACAGAATCCAGATCACCAACGCGCTGGAGACCGGCGCTGAAGAGGACTTTGGCTGGCAAGGGGTTGGGGACCCCTGCCAGCAAAGGTACCTATGGCAGCAGCAGCAGGAGAGGGTTGGTGGCGGCAGGAGGGGGGGGGGGTCAAATGTGGTGGGGGAGGGTCAGCGGCAGGGGGGCCAGGGCTAAATCTGTGGGGGCCCGTGGCCCCACCTAGCTACACCCCCATAGCCCCACCTAGCTACGCCCCTGATGCACGTGTGTGCGTTCATGTGCATGTGTGTGCACTTGTTCACATGTGTGTACACCCATATACATGTGAGTTTATGTTTATTAAAAACTTGATATCCCACCAATTCCAACAAAAGAGGGTCTAAGCGGTTTGCAATAGAACAGCAAAACATAAAATCTAAAATCTGAAAGGAATGTCATAGAGTATATCCCATTCTGTGAGTAGCTGTATTTGTGTGAAAGCTCACAGTGGCACCGATGGCAAGATGTTTAATTCCTTCTTCTGTATCCCTCGCACAGACTGCCAGCTGCCTCTCTCCAGCACTGGCCTAACAGCTGTGCTGGGACAGCAAAGGCATCAGAGAAAGTTGGCCTCTGCTCTGTGCGCTACCTTGCTGCATAGTTGGTGGCTTCTTATTGCTTCTGTCTCTGACATCACGTGTGCTTCTATTGATTTCCTCTCTGCATTTGTTTCTGTTTTTCATTATTGATGGGATCATTTTTCCATCATCATGCACGAAGGCAAATTTTGTGTAAAAAAAAAAATCAATTGAGCATGTGCCGCCAGTGGCTTGTTTGGTTCTCTGAGCTTTCATCTCCTGTGCACACAGTCCCAAGAGATGAAGAGCAGGATGTTAGGGAACAAGTACAGAAAGAAAAATAATCAATTGATCCCAATTCAGAAACCATGTAGAGGGGTCTGTCTCACCAAATCAGGGAAGCACACGATATAATCACAGATAAAAACCATACGGCCTCAGAAACCTTCTGTGCTTTTCTCATGCTTTCTTCAATTTACATACCATCCTTCTCGCAAACCAACTTAACCAGAAGGCTGTTCCATGCATTCACTAACTTTTCTGAAAAGAAATATTTCCTTAGATCAGTGGCTTTCAAACCTGGGCCTGGAGGCACCCCAGCCAGTCAGGTCTTCATTATATCCACAATGAATATTCATGAAATAGATTTGCATGCAGTAGAGGCTATGCATTCAAATCTCTCTCATAAATATTCATTATGAGTATCCTGAAAACCTGATTGGCTGTGGTACCTCCAGGACCAGGTTTGAGAACCACTGCCTTAGATTATTCTACCCCACCCCCCTTTCACCTTCATCCCATGATGTCACAATCCAGAACCTCCTTTCTATTGAAAAAGGTCCACCTCCTATGGATGCATTTCTCAGAGGTACTTCAATGTCTTATATCTACCCTTTCCCTCCTTTCTCCAAGATATGTATATTTAAATCTGACCTAATATGTCTTAGGGATATGTGTTCATTTGAAATGACATGGGAAGAAAATTCTCCAATTATGTTTCTTAGTACTACTTCTAATCATTTCTGTAGTAGGCAGCACTGTACACAGTATATACAGGTACTTTCTCTGTCCCTAGGGGGCTCACAATCTAAATTTCTTTTTCTACCTGGAGCAATGGAGGGTTAAGTGACTTGCCCAAGGTCATAAGGAACTGTAGTGGGAATTTAACTCAGGCTGCTAGGATCAAAGCCCGCTGCATTAACCAGTAGACTATAGCATGAACTCTTCTGAAACACTTTACACTCTTTGCAAAAAGGGCACCCACTCTAAGTACCAGTGTGCGCTCTTTCCTAATAACACAGATACGTGCCAGTGGTTCCTGGTTTATTAGTCTTGATATACTACCTTTCATTAAGAAATGGCAAAGCAGTTAACAATAATCAAATAAAATTTAAAATAAAAATAGAAAGGAACTACAACACTGATAGGAAAAAAAGAAAGAACAAAGAGAAGAAGGGGAACGGGAATAAGAATGGGGGAGGGAATAGAAGAGGCAGGGAGCTAAGTATCAGAGCTGCTAGTAGTTCCATCCAGAGATTCTAAGGAAGATCTTTCCAAAGAAAAGGGGCCAGACAAAAGAAGGCCGATGAATGGGTTCATTCCAAACGAGAACTAGACACAAAACTCAAGCAGCGTTCATCAAACCATTGTGCATGCACACATGGACACATTACTGCGAGTGTGCGCTCTTTCTGAAAGTGTGTACCCTCTTTGCAAATAGTGCCCACTCAATGATATTGCTGTCTTAACAGAAACAAAAAAAAACCCTCAAACAAAATGAAAATTCGTATAAACAATGATATGAAATTGACATTTTCAGGCTGCAGACTGTTGACAAAGTATCTGGTTTCTGTTTTTTTGAAAGTGTGGTCTCCAGAATTGTGCACAGTGCACTCCAAATGAGGTCTTACCAGAGTCTTAACCCAAATACAGAATCACCTCCTTTTTCTGCTGGCTGTTCCTTTCCCTATGTACCCGAACATTCTTTTGACTTTTTCATCACCTTACCTACCTTCAAGATCATCAGGTGTGATCATCACCAAATAGGGATGTGCGTTTCTTAGCATATATGAGTTCATTAAAATACCTCAAAAATCGAGTGCACCCAAAATCAGAGCTGTTGACCTATGAATTAACGTGCATAAAGCCAATTTAGCAGATATTAAAAAGATTTTGCAAATGAGAATGCATGAAAGCCAAACAAAGCCCAAACATCAAGAACAAAAGCCAAAAATCCCCAAAACCCAAGCCTACATTTTTTTTCTATGTACACATCACTGTCACCTAGTCAAAGAAATTGATTAGATTTGTCTGACAACTGTGTAATTCACTGCAGTCCAGAAACTGCATTATCCTCTGTTCTATCAGCAATTGCATTAATTAACTCACCACTGAAGTAAGATTAACCAACCTATTCCCAGCCTCCTCCTTCATACTTTTCTGAAGAACAATCATGTAGTTTTCCTGAGTATGATCTTATGAAAGTCACTTGAGGACTGCTGACCTCTGTTCCTATCTATGGCACTTTTTGTGAACTTATTCCAAGACCTTTCTCAGTAAGCACCTAAGAAATATATGTTGAGCAATTCTGCTTTCTCCTTGTTTTGCATTCACGTTTTGAGTTTTAAATCCCACTTTTGCACTTCCTCCAGCGGCTTCATCACTACTAAGTTTCTGTTTAATTTTTTATGCATAATGACCAGGGTTGGGTTTTTTTAAATCATGATAAGTGTGTATTCGGTATACACTTTCATGAAATAAATCCAACATAGCTTAAAATACAACTTGAACTAATTATACTTTTGTCAAAGTGCTAATTTGCTGTAATGAGTTACATTTAGAAAGTAATTTTTACAACATTGGTAATATGCATGTTGCAAATAATAAGGAGAAAAGGTGTATAATTTTTAATTTAAAGGTATCATGAATAAGGAGTTAATGATTTACTCCTTCATTCTATAACTTGGTACCTAATGTTAGCCGCCAAATGCATGTGTGTTTGTAACTCTTGTGAGTCGGGGGCACTAATAAATAACAGTTAACCCTCTGATTCTGTAAAGTCACCAAAAATTGCACAAGCATGCTCCTGAGGTGTGCAATTTAATTGAATAACAAGCCAATTCGTGCTAAACAGGAAGTTGCAGTAGAGAGGGTAGGACGTGGCAGAAGGAAGGCCACGGAGGCAGCCTCTGACTGTGAATCGCTGCCGGCTGCAGGATCCTGTAGGTAAGACCAGTGGGGGAAGGCCTAAATTAAGTGCAGATCTGCCGTATTCTATAACACTGCGTGCAAATTCTAGGAACGCCCTGACCCGCCCTTACCCCTGTCATGACCACACCCCCTTTTGGGATCCATGCCTAAATATGCGATATATATATTCACCCCCTGTTAAATATTGTTTAACAGCAATAAGTAATGAAGGCTGATTTTTTTACAGCAATAAATAATGAAGGCTCCAAATGTCGACACCGTCTAAATTGGGGGAGTTCGTTGAAACAGCCTAAGGCAAAACGTAGCCTATGTTTGACTACAGAATCCCCTGACTGAGAGTCCTGACATTCATCTAAAGATGAGTATTTTTGTCTAAATTTGAACTAATGAATAACAGCAACGATAAATTGTAGATTATAAAGTAAAAAAAAAGAAAAATGGAAAAGAACATTTAAAATTATTAAAATGTAAAATTATTAAACATCAGAAAATACATTGCAGACCAATGAGGAGGTGGATGTGCAAAGCTTACTGATTAGAAGTTTGATTCAGTGAGTGGCGCTACTGAAGTCAGTGATTAAACAATAGTTAACAGGGGGTGAATATATATATATACTAGTAAAAGAGGTCCGTTTCCAACAGAAATGAAACAGGCGCTAGCAAGGTTCCAGGGCCCCCTCCCTACCTTCCTCCCTCTCTCTCTCCTCTGAGTTCCAGCCCCCCTCCCCTCCGAGTTCCATGCCCCCCTACCTGCCTCCCTCCCTATCCGAGTTCCAGGCACCCCTCCCCCCTCCCCTTCGAGTTCCAGGACCCCCCTCCCCCTCCCCTTCAAGTTCCAGGACCCCCTCCCCCCCTCCTGTTCCAGGACCCCTCCCTCCCTCTCCTCCCCTGCCCTCTGAGTTCCATGCACCCCCCCCCCCCCGCACCTCCCTCCCTCTCTCTCTGTGGCCTCCGAGTGGAAGCAGGACGTGTGCGGCTGCCCCTCCTGTTCGTAAGTGCCGGCTGTTCTTTAAAACTTTTTACCTCATTGTCCGCCGGCAACAGTGAAGTCGAGCAGGCACGGCAAGGCGCTTCAGACTGCCTTCGCTTCTGTTTCAGCTCTGCCTCTGGTCCCACCCCCATTTCCTGTTTGCAGAAGGGCGGGTCCAGAGGCACAGCTGAAACAGAAGTGAAGGCAGTCTGAAGCGCCGTGACGTGCCTGCTCGACTCACTGTTGCCAGTGGACCAGGAGGTGAAAAGTTTTAAAGAACAGCCGGCACTTACGAAGGGGAGGGGCAGTCGCACACGTCCTGTTTCCACTCGGAGGCCACAGAGAGAGAGGGATGGAGGCGCGGACCAGTGGAACTCGGAGGAGAGGGGGGCATGGACCTCGGATGGGAGTGGAAGGAGGGAGGGAGGTAGGGGGGCATGGAACTCAGGGGGGGGATTCTGTACTCACCTCCAGTGGCTGGTGCTGGCTTCCCTTCCCTCTCACTTCCCATTGGTCCGCCCTGTGACATCATCCCCAGGGCGGACCAATGGGAAGTGTGTTACGAACCCAGGCATCCAGACGGAGGTGCATAGCATGATTAAGACCTACTGAAAGAGACTAGTGGCATATGCGAAGTAAATTGTGCACACAAATTGGACGCATGCCCAAATTTTCATGTACAATTACCATTTGTAGAATTCCCCTGTATATTTAATTATTACATGCACAGTGGCTTTAATATACATGTTAAACTTTACTGCGGGGCCCTCAGTAATCTGCTCAAAAGTTTGACCTGTGCTGATCAGTAGACTTATCCAGCCCACACGTGAAGAAACAGCAGCAGCCTGATGCTTTTTAAATATCTAATTATCTCTCTGAATATTCATGCATGTTATGTTTTATTCAGTTATACATTCATTAAGAATTGCTAACTCAAGGGCTGATGCAGAAGCTACCAATGGTCTAACCACGCTGTTACCGAGGGTTGTAAGTGGGTTGTATGTGCCAAGCAATGCAGAGAGGGATTAAGCGTGGGTGTTAAATCACGCAGAATATGTGGCCATGCATTGCATTAAAATGAATGCTAATGAGGCCATTGTGTATTCCACGGTAATATAGAGAGGTAAACAGGGGCTTTTGCATGGCTTCTATGAAAACATTTCACTGGGTCTAGGACTGCATACAAGGGATCGCGGAGAGGATTCAGTTTTGGCTTCTTTCGCAACCTGAATGAAGCCTCTGCAAGGTTCAAAGGCAGACAGGAGGTTACAGTCATGTGTCTGAAAACAATCAAAAGTGAAAGCATACATTGGTTCTTGTTGTGTGCCTAAATATGAGCTTCACAATAATTTCATGTGCATAGATTATTGCGAGGCTCATATTTAGGCACAGAAGAACAGGTGCTGATGTGTCCTGGCACTTCTGTTTTCTTTTGGACATGTGCATGAGAAGCCGTGCTTACCACAAAACTTTTCTATGCATGCATCCGGCATGCTCCTCCCCCTCCCCCCTCCCCATTAACCACAAGTCTGTGCATAAAATTAGAACACATTTAACTTTCTGCATGAGATGGATTACACTCACAGTAGAAGCCAGTTGCTCATACATCCACGTGTGGCTCTATCAGACGCCTTTCTGCATTGGCCCCTTAGTGTAGCAGAGAAATGATCTAGGCTGTGCAGCTATTAGTATTTTCTTCTGTAGATTCCACCTCTAACACTCAGTTTTGGCACATGGGGGATACGAGTAAGTGAATGAATATCAGGAGATGCTCGGGCTACGGGCTGTTTCATTTATTCTCTGATAAAAAAAAGGTATTTTGGTACATGGTTGACGGTGGATGCACAAATTCAATTCAAGGTTTGTATTCTAATCTGTAAGATCTTATATGGAATGACTCCTCCATATCTGGTTGAGCTCATTACTTTTTCCAATAATAAATGAGCGTTTTGAGATCCTTTGTTATTACATTACCCTGCTGCTAAAGATCAGCGTTCTAAGACTTATTTTACCTTGGGTTTTAACTTCCAGGTGGCAGCAGCTTGGAACAAACTTCTCTATGCAGTTAGATCTATTCAAAAGTATGCATCGTTTAGGAAAGAGGTGAAGACATTTTTAGTTACAAAATATCTTGAGATCTTATGATGTAACACAATTACTGTAACTTTCCAGGTTTTGCCCGGCATCTTTCTGTGTTATCCACATAGAACCTTGTTGGGGAATTTGCAGAATATAAGAGCAGTTGTATGTATATATTTGACTTGATTTTTCATGGAAAGAATGGTTAGATAACAGGGACTGACTGTGCTCCATTTGTTTCTCCAAATTTGTGTCCACTGATGGGCTTGATGATATCATAGTGAATCCCATAAATGAGAATTGGCTGGATCTCCATCAAAAGTAAACAAGTCACATTGAGATAGACACTAAACCCACACATAAGTATGGGCATCACAAAAAGGAATTTTTCTTTGAATTAATAATGATATATCAAATCTTTGAAACAAGCAAAACCTGTGAAAGCAAACACACAGATGGTCAGCAAAATAGTTGGCCCTTCACACAGTGTAAGTCTGTGAGATGAATTTTCCACAGAAAGTGGGCTCTCGCTGCTCCCCACCAGCAGGCTATGCCCCAGTGGATCCTCAGGCGTCCTCCTGAGAAGTGAGGGAATGATGTCCTGCTCACAGACCCAGAACAGTAGAATGGCTCTTACCAGTCCTTGCATCACCTGTAAAGCAGGAGACCATGAATAAGAAAGAAATAACGAATCAATAAAGTATTTTACAATTAAACCATTTTAACTCCAACAGACCTTCCCCTCCAATACTCCACTGCCATCAGTGGAAGCCACATTCTCTTTTTTTCAAGCAACTTTGCTGTGTGTGTGCAACAAAGGTAGGTCATGCTAAATACCACGTATCGGTAAGGAGAGTGTGTGAAATTGTTTTGGACAAGAATAATGGGGGATGAACACTATGAGGTCCTAAGGGATTATGTTCAAAGAATGCAGAGTGAGAGGCAAGATCTTGAGCCAGAGAAAGTGGTGATTAAGGATGCGAGAGTGTTTGGACAGAAACTGGTAACATTTTTAAAGATGTGCTGAAGACCTTTTGCATAAATCCTTAGAGAAGATCCAATGATTTCATGGATACTTTTCTTTATTAAAAGAAAAATTGTGACTGCATACGGATAAAAGATGTCTCCAACTCTTTGTTGTGACATGCATAAACTACAGGCAAAATAAGAAGAGTCTTCAAGTTTTGGTAACCATGGGAAGGTGTCTTTGGCTTCCAGTTCTTCCTCCATGCTGACCCTGCAGTTGGGGTGTGTGCAGTAGTATCCCTCTGCTAGACCCAAATGGTATCATCCATGCAAGACCTATGTCCAACAAGTTTGGCAAGAACTAGAATAAGGGGGGGAGGGGAAGCAAATTTATTTTTTGTAGGCATTATGAGTCCTCATTTCCAACCTTGAAGCTGGATCATAGTTTTTGGGTATCAATATGAGTTAGCCTGCTCATGCCTGTCACCCTATGAGATAAAGGGCCCTGTTTACTAAGGCGCATTAGCATTTTTAATGCACCTACAATTAGCTTGTGCGTTAACTGTGTAGGTGCCTACACTGATAACACGTGTAGATGGATAACGCGTGTTAAAAACACTAAGGCGCCTATTTGTTCTCCACTGTTCTATTGCCTTAACGATACTCTGACTTTGTTTTCGCATAACTCCTCACAATGTATTCCATAACCAAGTTGTAACAAAATGTATTTCCACTATTCACAATGTATTGTAAGCCACACTGAACCCGCAAATAGGTGGGAAAATGTGGGATACAAATGCGATAAATAAATAACGCGGCTTAGTAAACAGGGCCCAAAAGGTCTCCTCTTTTAGTGGTTACCACCAGAGGAACATTTTGCCTATACATTTTAATTCTAAGTTTAAACAAAGATTGTCGTTCTCAGTGACACTTCAGTGTGCAAAATCTTATTGTGGAACCTCTGCTTTTAGCCAACTCTGGAGATCCAAAAGTCTCCTATTCCAGCTTTATTCTAGAAAGGTTTCTGGCTTGTAGGCTGTATTCTGGAGAAACAAATCACTATGGTTTAATAGGGAGAAAGGTAATAAATAGAAATTAAACAAAATAGAGAAAAGAAAATAAGATACCATTTTTATTGGACTAACAATACATTTTCTGATTAGCTTTTGAAGGCAATACCTTCTTCTTTAGATCAGAATAGGAATAGGGAAGAATAATTTTGGATTTAGCTCATGCCTTATTCAGCTGTAGCTGAAGGTGGGCTACATGATTAAGGTACAAAAAGTATTTCCCTGTAGGGAGGCTCATTGATTCCTGTAATTCATCCTGGAGATCTGACTTCATTTCTTTAATCTCTGACATATGCAATGGAGATATGAGCCAGGTCAGAATCGACTTTATGATCTGATTTTCTACTCTTTCTCTTTTAAGAAAAGAAAAAAGCTTCCTGAATCATTCCCTTAACCCTGAATTAATAAAGAAGATGTGAACAACTAATGAATTCATAAACTAGATGGTAGGGCTCAACCATACAGTAGTTTTATTTTTCTTAATTTGATAGATCACTTTTCATGGTAGTGTATATAATAATAAAGTAAAAATACAAGTAAGGGGTGAAAAAATAGAAAAGGAGAACAGCAGTGGCAAAGTATACATTCAGAAGCCCTTTTACTAAGAAAGAGAGAGAGAGAGAGAGAGAGAGAGAGACCAGTCCCCAAACCTGATTTAAACCAGAGAGGGAAAGAGTGTCAGGGGCTATCCCTCTCTCTAGGGCTGCCGAGAGGGGGGCCCGGCGCAGGGGTCTCTCTCCTGTTCCGGTTGTGACCCGAGTGATCATGTCCCAACAGGAGTAGGAGAGAGAAAACTCCAGCACCGGGTCCCCCCAGAGGCTTGGGAGGACCTGGAGGAGCAGACACTGCAGGTCTTCCTCCAGAGCTGCTCTTCTGCCCATTGCTTGCTGAGTGGCTGTTTTCCTCTCAGGCCGCAAGCTCAGATTTGAAACCGAGCATGCCCTGAGAGAAAAAGCAACTGCAGGGGCAGGAAATCGGCAGAGTGAAGAGTCAAAGCTGGAGGAAGACGTCTTCTGCTGGCGGGGCCTCGGGATCCCTGCCAGCCAAGGTATTTGAAATTTTGAATTGCGGCAGCGATCGGGGGAGGGGCTGCAGCAGCAGCAATGATCGTGGTGGGCGGCAGCAGCGGACGACAATTGTGGGAGGGAGGCGGCAGCAGCAACGATCATGAGGCCCAGTTCAGTCTCTCAGCAGCCCTGTCTCTCTGAGCTGGAGGCGGGGGAGATTTGTTTTATTTTTGGGGGCGTAGAAGCAGGGTAATATTTGGGAGAGGGAAGTGGGTGATACTTCCTCTCTGACAGTCCTTAGAAAGAGGAAGGGGAGCCCAGAGCTCCCCTCCTTCTCCTAGGCTGCAGATGAGGAGTCAGGGCAGAGGTGAAGATTGTGTATGTGCAGGAATGGGGAGGCAGAGGACATTACCATTGTGGGCATAAAAGAGGCACTTTTCTATTTGCAGAGTTTCTGGCCATGTGCTATTTAGGAGGCAATAAGGGCTCCAGAGTTATGGACGTGCTAACCAGTTAGCATGCTGCTAATGTCTGCAAGATAGCCTAATAGCACTTCCATGCCCATTCTCTGCTCCTGACATACCTCCTCCCCAAATATTCAATGAATAAATGTGCACACTTAGGAGGAAAATCTATAAATCTGCTCAAAATGTACACCAGAAAAGATCAACATCAAGCACAATCCTATAAAGGGCATACGCTGATTCCCACGCCTGCTGAAACCCAAGTTGGGCCCACTGAGGCAGTATTCTGTAACAACACGTGCAATTTTTCAGAACGCCCATGCCACACCCCCTTGTAGGTTAAGCACTGTGGGATTTGGGTACCCAGTGTTATAGAATAGCACACAGCCAGATGCATGCACAAGACCTAATTGTTGCCAATAAGCATCAATAATTGATCATTAGCACCCACGCTTGTTAAGCAATTAAATTGCGCACTCATCTTGCCAGCATGCCCAAATTTGGACACCATGTATAGAATCCTGGGGTTAGTGTGCGCAGATGGCAAAAACGAACACACAATGCTTTAGTACAACCTGTGTTAGGCCATTTTTAATGTGTTGTGTGTTAACGCTTAATGCAGCTTAGTAAAAGGGCCCCTCAGTTCATTAGCCCACCTTTAAAAATGTACTGCTTGCTTGTCTTGTCAATTAGCATGCATTAAAACCTTCTAACACATTTTTTAAATTGAATATATGAAACAAATTGAAAAAGGCCAAAAATCAGGATTAAAGCCCAAATGAATGGACAGCCCACAAAAAGTTGCCTTGTAACACCTCTGTAGGACCAAGGGGCAAGGTAAGCCAATAGAGAAAAGCCGTCAACTTATTGCAGACTCTAAAGCTCCAGAAGACATCAGACTATGGAAGCAAAATGAGCCAGCTGAAGGGAAGAGGCCTTGTAAGAGAAACAGTAGAACTGCTGTGGATTTAGTACTGGAGACTGATAACCATTAGCCAGGACTCCTATATCTCCCTCCAACCATCGTCCTTTCATACATTTCTTATTTCAACCTCACCCACTCCACCCCTTGATAAATACCTTAATACTCAAAACCCCGCCTGCAAATAAGTTTAACAATACACTAGTTGGAAGTGAACAATAGGCCACAGCTGTGCTTATTAATGATTTTATAAAATTGTAACATAAAACTCTGAACAGTAACACCCTAAGCTACATTTAAGCATTATGACCAAGCCCCCCCCCCCCCCCCCCCCCCTTGGCTACTCACCTTGTCAGCAAAGTAGCAAGTCTGTTGCTGCTCCATCTCCAATGATCTCCAGTCCCCCAGCCCACCTCTACAACTAAGGCCTTGGAGCAAGCAGGGGCCTCCCTGCCTGTTTACTGGGTCTTTCAAATCGTTACCCTTGCATATTATTACGGCTCACTCCCCTCCCCCATGAGCCACAACCCCTGTAGCTTGGGTGTCTGCTCGCTGCGATAGCCAGAGCCCCCCCCCCCCCCCATCCCACGCACCCTGTCTAGTTGACAGAGAAAAACCATACCAAGCACAATGTACTCCAAGGGTGCATGGGTAGGTAAGCCACCACCGAGGAGCAACAAAAAATCCCTGATCCACGAAGGGGCTATCTTAAGTACCCCTTTCAGCTACCTACCTCTCAACGGTGTCAGCCCAATAGGGTTGACTGAGCCCGGCGGGAAGGAGCCAATCTGGTAACCCTACCAAGGCCTAAAATCCCACCTTTTTCTATGACCCACACTCTCTCCAGAACTTCCCCATACTATCCGAGCCCCAGCATCTCTGGTAAGTAACCCAGTCCACAGTTAACTGGGCCCTTCCAGACAAGCTTTCAGGGCTTGCCTCTTCTGCTGTAATTTAGAGGTTCAACTTGGTCTTTTAAAAAAAAAAATCAAAGTTTATCAAAACTCATACATCATTCTAATGGCAACACTAATAATTGGGAACTAATTGCCTACAGGTGAACTAATAAATATCTTGCAAGGACCATGTAAAGGTTATAGTTGCAGCAAAATCTTCTGGAGACAAATTTGAGTCCACCTTGTATTAGGCTAATGCTAATATTTTTGTACAATAGACCTGACAGTACATCTTTTTCATTATTTGTACTAATAATTGTGTCTTTATGTTCATTCAGTTACAAGCAGATTGACACAAGGCATTTATACCAGCAAGCTTAAAACCTAGCTAATGGAGTGCCTAATGACTAATTGATCAGATCCCAAATGAGAGAAGAGTGGAACGTGGCCTGAAGGAATTCGTGCAATTAGTTTAGGTTTGGTAGAAATTGAGTGCATAAAACAGTATGGACTTTATGGGGTTGATTTATGAATGCTATCTGCTAGGAGGTGAACAGTTTAGCAGGACCTGAGACATTATTCATTTGAATTCCTTTGTTCTCTTAAAAAGCCACAGCACAATGGCTGAAAAATTGATTCCACTGACTGGGACGTGGCAAGACCTGGACAGCTGCAACAATTTGAATCCCTTTGTTATGCCTGCAGTTCTGATGGAAAGGGGAAATCTGTGCAGAGCCTTTAGGGAAATAGAAACATAATTTTCAAAGAAACCGAGGGCCACATGCCACGTGGCTAGAATTAACACGGCAGCAGCCACTTAAGCTGGCTTGTTCTCACTGCACTGCCTGAGCCAGTGGCCATCCCCTGGGACTGACTTTTGGTGGGGCTCTCCACTGCTGATGTCCTGGATAGTTCTTACCTGCCTGGTTGACGGCTGGCCAAGAGGTGGAGGAGGAGGAGCTTAGTTCCCCGCAAAACTTTAAAGTAAAGGAACAGTGCAAAATATGCTGCAGCCTCTCTTGTTCCAGTGCCCTGAACATTCCCCCCTCCCTCAAATTGTTCTTTTAGTCATTTCTACATAGCATATCCTTGTTAATGTATTACATGTGTGTTGCTATGTCTTATGTAAACTGCTTTCTTTGTACCACTGCAAGGCAGCATATTAAAAACATGATCCTTATCCTTACTTTTAACCCTGTCACAGCTGTGAGAGCACCAAGCCAAAGAAGAATTCTTGAAACAGTACGTACAAAAGGCAGCATTGCACTGAACTTGACTCAAGGACGTTGGCCATAGACGGCTAGATTCTAAATATCGCACCTCGATTTCCACGCAGAAATCAAAGCATGTTCTATAAAGTATGCTTTAATTTAGGCATATGTTATAGAATATGCCGACTGCTCCACGTGACTACGTTTAGTTGTAGCCGATTACACCAACTAAAACCTGGCATAAATCCCGATGCCTAAATTAGACACGGAGCAGATGTATTCTCTAACAACATGCATAGATTTTAGAAATGCCCACTACCTGCCCATGCCACTCCCATAACTATGTTCACTTTTCAACTGTGAGACTTAAAATTTACACGCACCATGTTACAGAATACGCTTAGCAAGTAGTGCACATAAATTAATGCCAATTACTGCTGAAAATTACTTATTAACATCCAATTATCAGCGCTGTATGCTTGTTAGCTAATTAAATTATGCACATTGTTATGGAATATGTTTCGATTTCCATGCATAAATCGAGGCGTGATATCTAGAATCCTGGGGAGAATGGGCATCTCGGGGCAGCAAGAAGACCCAACAGGAGGACAAAGTGAGTGTGGACTTAACCTGCCTTGTAGATGAAATGCTAACTTGCCACATATCTTAGTTGGATAACAACAAGGCGGGTCATTACATCACTTCAGAAGGCATTACTACCCAGTTGGAAAGGAATGGAGGTGGAACTTTACAAATTTTGTTTGAGTAATTCTTGGATAATGATAAAGTTGAGGCCTATACGTTCTCCACATATTGGAGTTATGTGGAGGGGCCCTTTTATTAAGCAGTGGTAAGCCCACCGCAGTCTTATCGCATAGCAATCTGGAGCAACCGCCGGCCCAACGGAGGCACCGGTGGTCATTCCACCTCAAGCATGTGGCAGTTCTTGTGCTAGCAGAAAGATATTAAAATTATATCCACAGGGTTTACCTGGCGGTAATTGGTCAGCACCGTGCGCTACCCGATTACCGCTGGGTTAGCGCAGGAACCCTTACTGCCACCTCAGTGGGTGGTGGTAAGTGCTCCTTCTGCAGGGCCATATGATAAGAGCAATCTTACCGCATGGCTGTGTCTTTTTTCAGTCTTTTTACCCACTGTGGTAAAAAGTGCCTCAGCATGTGGCAAAAACAGCCCCTGCCACTAGCGCAGGGCCTTATTTACCACAGCTTAGTAAAAGGACCCTTGAATGAACAAAACAGTGGTATTTGTATACTGCTATAACCACAAAGTTCTAAGCAGTTCACAATATCTACCAAGAAACCGGGACAATCTCCAAGGAATTGTAACACTGAAATCATAATGGGTACAGTACGTGGAAGTATATGACGTACCAAATGGCTGTGTTGCCTGCCTATGTTATTATAAGCACAGGTGCCAGAATCCTGTTTCCTCTAGGCAGAAAGAAAAGACAAAATAAGCACCAGTTGCCAACGTCACTTTTAGTCCAAGTGATTCTTTTCCTGTGTGGCACAGGGGCTTTTAGAGACTAGAACAAATCTTGTTCCTGCCTTCTGCCTGGATGGTCAAACATTGCTAGCTCTATAATTTATTCTCTGCAATTGTTTTCTTATATAATATTTATGTATAGTATGTTCTGTATCATAATATAAATATGTATTATTTAGCTCACACCTTTCATTCAGGTATCCTGTCTCCAGAGGGCTCATACTTTAAGACTTCTGTTTACAAAGCCGCATGGCAATGCAGACACAATGAATGGGATGTATCGGCATCACCTCACTGCCAGTGCCAGCCACTAGTATGGCTTTGTAAACAGGGGGATAAGTTTGTACCTGAGGCAATGGAGACTTAGATAAGTTCCCAGGCCAGAAAGAGCAGCAGCAGGATTTGAACTAGGCTCTAAGCACTAAGCTTCTCCTCCTTTCCAAGTAGGTGTAAAGAAAATTAGTACAGAACCAGCCAGACACCAAAAGAAAGGACAGAGTAAGGACTGGCAGTTCATATGAATTCTCTTTGGAATTTTGGGTGTTCTCTGAGCAGCAAACAAATCTCTTAGACCGATGTTTGCTCAGCCAATGACTTGAACAGGTTACAAAAATAACAATTTGCAATGACAATTTACCTACATATTTTAAAATGTAAAGTAGATTTAACTAGACAAATCTTCAACCAAACTTCACTGAATTATTGCATAAAGATTCAAAGGTGTCACCGAATAGCTTACTGAACCCAAAAATACTTTTTTGATTGAAGGTCATTAGCCCCCTGAAGTAGTGGGGACAAGGCACTGCAAAACAGTGGCCAGCTTCGGAGTGACCTTGCATAACTGAAAACACAAGCTAAGTAATCTATTTAAAATTCATAAAAGTTAAAAAAAATGTCATTAAAGTTTTTAGAGGTTTTTTTTTAAAGCCAGTGATTGAAAGATGGAGAGTGGGGGGGGGGGGGTCATATTCTGAGGCTTTGTTTTCCTCCATTTACATATCCATTTACCAGTCTTGAAATCCAGAGGTGGACGGTTCAAATGGCACTGCTGCAGTGCTGCTCCTTGTGATCTTGGGCAAATCACTTAACCCTCCATTTGCCTCAGGTACAAAATTAGATTATGAGCCCTCCAGGGACAGAGAAATACCCAGTGTACCTGAATGTAACTCAGCTACTACTGAAAAAGGTGACACCTTTGAATCTTCATGCACTAATTCAGTGAAGTTTGGTTGAAGATTCTTGTGTGGTTATTTACTTCACTCCTCTATTTTGATATTTGAAGTATATTTAACTATCATAAAATCTTTACAGACTGAATTACTTAGGCCTTTGCGATGGAGCATTGCCATTGATTTTCACTCAGCCGGTATTAAGATATGCCAGAAATATTTAATACAATCCAGCATGAGTAATGCGAGGACATCTAGAACTGATATCAGAAACAATGGGCCAGGAAGGGAAAAAGCAGTAGAATATTTCCATTTTAGATTAGGGATTGAAAACGTTGCCTATTTGGTAGGAACTAAACGAGACTTTCCAAAGTCTCCCTGATCTCTATTAAGTGGTTCAATCGTCTTCGTCTTTCAACGCACCACCAGACTTTATCATTCGTGTGCTGAAGTTCAATTTGGGCTACCTCTCCTTCAGTAATGAAAAAGCTGGAGTGATGGGCTGCAGGAAAACAGCAGCGAGCGAGGTTGTAATCAATAAGAGTTGGAAGAAAAACGTAAATAGAATCAACCGATCTCAAAAAGCGCCGAGCCAGCTGGCATCCAGTTTGCGCTTAAGAAATGGATCTGTTCTTTGAAACATCCTAGTACTACCAAACAAATACCGCTGGACCATTCAGTCCTGAAGGAATTTTTCCAAAAATGTAGTGTATGGTGGGTACTCCGTGCGACTGACTTCTGGTTATAAAATGATTCTTCCTGAACCATCTCCATTGGTCATAGACATCTCAGAATATTTGAGTTTCAAAACTTCTGGGTCTCTAGCTCTTTCTGTAATCGAGTGAAAATATTGTATATTTTTCGGCTACCAATGTTTCTAAAGAAAACCCCTCCTTTTGATGGCCACTTTCTCCCACGTTTAAAAAAACGTTCTTTGTGAAATCGTCAAAATTGTGTTTTTGACGACAGAAATTTCACGTTCCACAGTTTCTACAGACCATAATCTCCCAAGGGATAGTGCCACTAAAGCGCAAATGTTGACAGTCAGGCTTGAACTTTTCTGAAGCAAATCTGGCATTTTGAAATCAGATTAGTACAGGAAATATCCAAAATTATGAAAAATTAGACATTGAGTTAAATTAGTAAATAAGGGGATTCCGAAGCAAGTCCACGCCCGAGAGTGGATTTAAAAGGGGTTTGATGGGGTGTTTGATCACGAGTTCTTTGGAATGGTGCTTTTGGTGTTATCGATCATCTCATGGCAGTAATGTTAAAAATAAAGTTGTACAAGAATAATTAAAGTAAATTCGTTTAAGTGAAGTGCGCCAGCCAGATACAGATCAGCAATTTCTTCATACCAGAAATGCTTTATATCAACCTATTAATGGAATAGCTGTTAAACACTAACAATCTTTCTAGAACATCGATATAAAATGAGTAAGAAAAGTGAAGTTTGTGTCACTAGATTCCAAATGCATAGAAGGTTAATTAAATGGCTGCAAAATAGACACCTAAACATGTAGCAAGTACCAGACATTTTAAGTGATTTTAAAGCTAAAAAGAGAACTGTTTATGCCTATCGATGTATTTGTTCTAGAAACATTTTCTTTGCTAAATGATATTTTAAACTTTTAATAATTCTTATTTCTAAATAATATCCCTAACATTTATCAGTAGGATAAAAGTATATTTACCTTTTTAAACTGCATGCAACATCAAAATTACATCTAACAAAGCGGTTCTGCAGAGAATAGTATTAAAATCATTTAACTATACAGTAAATGAAATATACAAAAGGTTTATCTATCTATATGTATGTATGTGACACACACAAACACAGCACTCTTACCTGAGAAAAGATCCCCAAGCCATCCTTTTAAGTCCTATTAGACAAGGGTGAATTCTCTTATGAAGCCTCGACTGCTTTGGTCCTCTTTTATACCACTATGCAATTAATATTGCATTACCCTTATTTTAAATTTTCAAAACCCACAATATAATGTAATGGCATAAGGGCATTTATTATTAAAGGACATTTGATTGAAAAAAAATCATTGGAGCTGATTAAAATGTCTAAAGAACCAGGCATGTGGCACAACTACTGCTTAGAGAACTAAATATTAAAGTAAGGCGTTTTCAAGCTCATTTCTGGGCAGGAACTTTAATTTTCTTTCTGATCTGAGGTTTGATGTTTGATGCTTATTGAAATGCTACCGTAAAATATTCAGAAGATGCTTCACTTCAATCATTAATTTTTAATCGTTAAAGTGCTTCTGGGATTCATAAACAAAAAGATATCTTTTTTCCTATAAAACAACACCGTTATAAATGAGCATTTGTTAGTTACAAGCGGTTTTTGAACTGTGAAGCTCATTATGGCAGAAGATGAAGTGTTCCAAAGTTTGAGCCTCTTGTTTTCCCGCTCTCTTGGTTCTGTCACGTTAAAGCCACTCGTATAAAGTCCAGAATTCAGCAATTAGTCTCATAAAACTGGGAATCAAAATGTGAAGTTGTATGTATTTTTATACTGTTTTACTGATCATGAATGAAGATAGTAGATGGACGACTTTTAATTGTCACTGGTTCTTGCTCCGGTGAGTTTATCCACTTTAACTTTCAATTAACAAACAACAGAATTAATTTGGAATTATTCTAGACTCTAAATTGACCCTAGAACATCAGGTAAATGCACTGGTAAGAAATGTTTTCTTTGCATAGCCTAAGCTTGATCTATCAGATCTAGCTTCAATCCTGCTAATTTCAGAGTTATTGCTCAGTCAGTTCTATAACCCAACCTAGATTATTGTAACTTTCTGTACTGTTCGGGTCAACCAAAAAAAAAAAACAGTTGCTCCTCCAGAATACTTCAGCTCGGCTAATCTACAGGAAGGGAAAATATACTGAGGCTACTCCATTATTGAACGATTTGCGCTGGCTTAAAGTTGAGAGTTGGATTTATTTTAAACTCGCTTAGTTTTTAAAAGTATATCCGGACTAAATTCAGATAGTGTAAATCAGTTTATTGCTGGTTCCAAGTAGGAGATTATATTCACCAAACAAGCAACGATTGATATTAGATTTTCCATCTTTGAAAGGAGTTAATTGACATTCAAAGTATAAGGATTTGGAACAGCCTACTGATTCATACTTACTATTTAGAAAATCTTTAAAAAAACCCTTTTTGTTTTCCCATTTTATAATTATGATGTCATTCTCTTACTGTATTGTTTCCAGTTGCATGTAAGATCCTTCTGAATGCAGAAGTTTATTATTGTAATCCGCTTTGCAATTTACATTAACAACAGAATAGAAGTCAATAAACACAATACAATTTGTGGAATTTGTAGATTTTATGAATTATATTAGCAGCGTCATACGCACATAGTTTTGTATCGTGGGAGCTTGACCCTAAATTTGTGATTGTCTGTTGTATGCCACTTTTATAAACATAGTTGTGCATTCACATAGGCGTGCACGCATACACACAAACACAGACACACACACTAGTTTATTTGGTATTTCTATAAATTGAAGTTTTTATTCACTTTCTTGTAAAAAAAAAAAAAAAAAAAAAACTTCAGTTCTGGTTGAAAAATAAAGCATTTATTTTAGTTAATGCAAGAACAAAACGTTTCTGAAGTATTCCAAGACACAAATAAATGTGACACACAATCTACAGGAGAAAACATAAATGCTCAAATGTCTCCAAAGGGGGGAAAATGTTAATGCCCTACAAGTTACAAGAAAATGATCCTTGTGTGTGCACAACGGAAATGGAGCTAGTTTCTTGGGTTTAGACCTTGATTGGAGATATAGGAGCCAGCTCTGTGGGTGCTGTACCCCCAATATTGAACAAACTCCTTGACTGTGTCTAGGGAAGGGTAACTTCCATTGGGTTTAGCACCCCCCCCCCCCCCCCACGATCATTTTGAAAAGTTGGCTCCTATGATTGGAGACACGGCAGGTAGGGCAGGGCAGCCTACACATCTGCCTGAAGATACAGAGCTTAAAATTTTTGTGCTAGGAAAAATCTTTCACTGTTCCTACCACAGCAGGCAGTGCAGTTTTGCAGGATCCTGGTCTGCTTGGAGCAGCAGTCAATACTGAAAACTGTGCACAGATCGCAGGAAAATTAATTGGAACCTAACATCTCAATTCTTCAACCAAGTGGCTTACAGATGAAAATAATAATAATAATAATAATAATAATAATAATAATATGCCATAGGTTTGATGTAACGCACATATAATTTGGGCTATCCATAAAATTTATTATCCAGGATCTACATTAGTTTGCAAAAATAAATTCATGCGTCCTAAGCAATGTTTTACAGGATAGAAAATATATGTGAAACTTGAAGGACGTGACGGTGTGGATGGGGTATAAGAGAATTGATCACAGTTATAAATCGTGGCATGCAGTTAGCTCAATCGGTTATGAACTGCAAATGGCTACGAGCGTCATTATAGAGAAAAATGAGAAGTCCACCGTTTGTTTCAAGTGAAATGGGAGCACTGGTAAGAATGTGTGAAAATAATCACATGTAATTTATAGATCATCATAATCCAGATATCTGTTATAGGCATTTCTTTCCCCAAATCATATCATATAGATTTATTATTGCGATTTGATTTAAAACATGACATATTTTATACTATTTTATACCTCTCAGAATCAAACTCTCCAAAGTGACAAGTAGTGCATAAGAACAGAGAAAGTGAATCGCAGTTTCAGATCATCTGTTTTCTCTATTTTTTTTCAATACCCCACGTGAAAGCTTTCCAGACAGTAATAAAGAAATTAACAACGGATGACAAAAAATCAATGGCTTTTGAAGTATATACTGCGAGTTCTCAGAAGTCCTGGAAAAAGATCCCTGCACTTTGAATACAGTACGTGATAGCAGCCAAGGGATGCTGAGTCCTCTGGGTTAATGCACCGCGGAATATTTCATCCTTTTTTGCTTCTGTCTTTGATTGCAAAACCAGACTCGCACCACGTTCTTTTTAAGGTCCAGTTTCTCTGCGATGGCAGCTATCTTCTCCGACGAAGGCCTGGGCTGGATGGCAAAATAGGCTTCCAGAGACCTCTTCTCCGGGGCTGCGATGGAGGTGCGTTTCCGTTTTCTTTCACTGCCGTTGAAAAGCTCGGGCTTGGCGTTTTTCTCCCGGTAGGCAGCCTCTGCCTCCTCCAGCCAAGCTTGTAAGACGGGTTTAAGAGCTATCATGTTATTATGAGAAAGGGTTAACGATTCGAACCTGCAAATGGTGCTCTGGCTGAGGGACCCAACTCCTGGAATCTTCAGGTTGGCCAAAGCTGCTCCAACATCGGCCTGGGTTACTCCAAGCTTGATCCGCCTCTGCTTGAACCTTTCCGCAAAGGCTTCCAGCTCCCTGGGATCTGATTCCATGTCGTTGATGCAGGACATCCCATTGTGAGTGGACGCAGGATGCGGGTGCCCCATGCCTGCCGCTTGGTGTAGATGCCCCATGGCTCCCAGATGGTGAGGGTGAATTTGTGCAGACATTACTGAATGATCGGGCGCCCCCATGCCACTCACTGTTAAGGATGGTGCAAGATGATCCAGGAGGTCTCCATCCAACCCTTGGTGCACTGAGTGGTGGTGAGGATGCGAGGTCAGGGCTGAGGGGTGGGAGATGGGCACTGTAGAGGAAGTAGACGTGCATGGGACACTGCTCATGGTATGGTACGTTGCATCTGGCTTGAAAGGATGGCTCTTGCAGTGAGAGACGATATCAACAGCAGCCAGAGCTTCAGCACGGGCCAGCAGACTTTCATCAAAGCCTCCAAATATATTGCCCTGGAGCTGCAAGCAAGAATGTGCATAGGCAAGTCAGTGGGGAATACTGTCAGCTCAGGCTTAGAAAATATTTTCGAACACAGAGATTCCTCCTCAAAGCTCAGGTCATAAAAATTAATATCAAGACAGAAGCTGTGCTTGACTAGACATGTGGAGACGACAGAGAGAATTTTAGAGAGACGCAACTGTTCTAGTGACATGAGCAAAAAAAATAAGAGAGTGCCTGTCAAAACTGTGCCTTAAAGCAGTAATTATGCTTGCTGTACATACCTGCGGGGCTGGAAGGCAAACCCTGCGCATAGTCTCTGTACTGGAGTGCAGACTGGCGTATTTGGACTCTTGGAGGACAGAGTGCATGGTGAAAGGCTGCTTACTGTTCATGGCCATCATCTTTGCACACCTTGCAGGTAGGCACTCCTGACATAGATTCGGGATTGTCACTCTGGCTTGGTACCGTCAAAGTGAGCTATTTTCAGTGGCAGAGCTTGTCTTTCTCCCTCCTTCTCCCCACCTGCTTCTTCACTCATCTTACAAGCAGCAGCGTGCCAGGAAAAGGAGCAGCGGGTGTGCGCAGGCGTGATGGACCCTGGACGGAAGGGAAAGTAGCCTGAGGAAGCCAAGTCATTCCACCTCAGAGAGATGCTGTCAATATGACTTCTTAGTCATTGAGAGGAAAGTTTGATCGGAAGCAAATGCTAATTGGGGGTCTTTGGGGGAGGAAGAGGAAAGAACACCTTCTGTCCTCAACTTTTACAAGAGAGAAGCATGTTTGAAGAGAATGTCCTCTCATTGTAAAATCAAATGGACATTGCCTTCAGAAGAGAAGGAGCTTTTTACCTCTGCAAAAAGCGTATATGGGGACACATATATCTCTTGTTGTCTTCTTCTTCTTCTTCTTATTATTATTATTATAGCCCATATTTTAAATTATAAAGGCAAAATACACAGCGGAGAGGCTGTAAATGTTGTGGTGTTATTTTGTAGCTTGAGTGTTTTTTTTGTATGAGTGACTGTGATTCCACTGTTTCCCACATACATATATTATCACAGAGCTTCTTAAACTGTGGGTCAGGACCCCAAAAGGGGTCACAAAACCCACATTTAGGGTCACAACCTGGGTCAATAAGTACATCACTATTTTCCACATCTGGGGGGAGGGGGAGGTCACACAATTTTATTTGGCCACTATCATGGGGTCACATCCACAAAAAGATTGGCAAGCTCTGTATTGTCACAATACTATCCAGTCTTCATGATTGCTTGCCGCAGCAAAAAAAAAAAAATGGCTTACTGTGGGGTGTGATGAGGCATCTTGTGGTAAACTTATGATGTGTGTGCTACCTACACCTTTTAGTGCTAGGGTGTGTGTTAGGGGTGGAAAGTGGGCATGTTCTGCCCTAATTGGTTAGCATGTGGGCACTGCCACAAACTAATCAGCACAGGGTTAGTGTGTGAGTCCCTACTACCTGCAAAATAGGTGGCAGTAGGTGCTCACATACTAATGGCCACGTGCTAATTGGAAAATTAGCACATGGCCATTAAAACAAATAATTGGAAAAATCAGACATTTTACCCCAGCAGTAAAAGTGATCCTAGTGCATGGGAATGACCTGCATAAGGGTGCACTAAGGTCTCTTTTTACTGCAGTTTGGTAAAAGGAGCCCTTAGTACACTATAGAGAGCTGTGTTTTCAATGTTCAGCTATTTCAGTACCATGGAGAGAGATTAACAGAGCCAAAGGCCTGTTCTATTAACAAAAGGGAGCTTTTACAAAGGCATGCTAAGCGGTAGCAATGCTCATAGGAATGGGCATCTCTAACTTTAGCACACCCTTATTTTTAGCATGCGCTAAAAATGTTAGCGTGTCTTTGTAAAGGGGACCCATAGTAACATAGTAGATGCCTGCAGAAAAAGACCTGTACAGTCCATCCAGTCTGCCCAACAAGATAAACTCATAAAGTATTATGTGATACTACATATTCCTACTTGATCTGCCTTTGCCATTTTTAGGACACAGACCATACAAGATTGCCTGGCCCTGGCCTTGTTTGCCAGCTACTGAAGCTGTTATCCAAGCCTACTCCAGCCCATCCAAATATCTCCAGCCATGATGGGGGGGGGGGGGGAGGGACTTGATATACTGCCTTTCTGAGGTTTTTGCACCTACATTCAAAGCAGTTTACATATATTCAGGTACTTATTTTGTACCAGGGGCAATAGGGTTAAGTGACTTGCCCAGAGTCACAAGGAGCTGCAGTGGGAATCGAACTCAGTTCCCCAGGATCAAAGTCCACTGCACTAACCACTGGGCTACTCCTCCACTCCACACCAATAGGAGCATAGACTGTAGAAGTCTGCCTTTCTGTCCATCCATGATTAGGGCACAGACCATAGAAGTCTGCCCAGCACTGGCCTTGTTTCCAATTATTGAAGCTGAATCTGTCCAGCCATGATCAAGGCACAGACCGTAGAAGGTCTGCCCAGCACTGGCTTTGCTTCTCAATTACTGGTGTTGCCATCTAATCACCGCTAACTTGTTTGGTTCCATGCCTTCCATACAGGATTCCTTTGTGTTTGTCCCATGCATTTTTTAAATTCTATTACTGTTTTCATCTCCACCACCTCCTACAGGAGGGCATTCCAGGAATCTACCACCCTCTCCACTGGTCAGAAACCCCTTAGTGCTTTGGGATGGAAGTACTAAGGGGTTTCTGGCCCAAATCTAACCTTCTCAGAAAAATATTTACAAAGTAGACAAGGTTGTCCCTGCAGTAGAACTGTTGCATATATATACAGGGTGAGGTTTAGGGATCTGGTGTTTGTTTTAAAATTAATATATTGAGAGAGCTCTAAAGCTTAGAAAGATATATTGGTTTTGTATCTACCCTGGAAGACGCTTTGGATTTTTTCAACATGTTTTGTTAAAATCTCCTTCAATTAGGTAATTGAAACTTGTTGAAATTCAAGCTTTACCCTTTCTTTGGAATAATATTCCCATGGAAATTAGACTTTGTCTAAACTATCTGACTTAGAAAAGGCATGTAACTCCTGATTCTATAAGAATGATTTTTCTTATAATATCTTGATGGTTTTTAAGGTAACACATTTAGGATTTTAAATTTTTTTCCTTGAATAAAATCACATCAGTAAAGGACCCATTTACTAAATGCAATAAGCAATTAGAGCAGATTTTAAAACACCATCACACTAATGCCTACCAAGCACTAAAATTAGGCAGTGCATTAAAGAAGTCCAATGCTCTCAGTGCAGGATGGGACAGTGACTGCAGTGGCGTAAGAAGGGGGGCGGGGGGCGGTCCGCCCCGGGTGCACGCCGCTGGGGGGTGTCGGCTCTGCGCTGGTGCACTGCCCTCTCTGCCCCTGAACAGGTTACTTCTTGTTCCGGGACAGAGAGAGCAGTGAATCAGCGCAGAGCCGACACACCCCAGCAACGTGCAGTCGGGGCAGATTGGCCCTCCCGCCCGTCCCTCACCGCAGGTATGCGCTCTGGGGGGGTGCGCTCCAGTGGGAGGAGGGTGCGCTGTGCTGCACCTGGGGGGTGCGCAGCGGCGACCTGCCCCGGGTGTCAGCTCCCCTCGCTACGGCTCTGAGTGACTGGGCAGGACATGGTCAAAGATTGGGCATGGATTGAATATGGCAATTAGTGCATGAGAATTAACACACACTGTTAAATGTACAAGTGCATGTAAGACCACCTTGAGGTGACAGTAGGTGCAACTGAGCTAATCACACTGGACATTAACTTGTGGTAGGGAATTTGCAGGGGCATGCTGAACACATCTCATCAAAATTACCACAGAGCCTTTGCAATTACGACATGGTATATTTTGCCTCTAAAGCTTGGTAAATGCAAAACCTACTGCAGGTTAGTAAAAGGACCCATTAAAGTTGGGTGGGTTTGCATTTATTTATTGCATTTGTATGCCACATTTTCCCACCTTTAGGTAGGTTCAATGTGGCTTACATGGAACAATGGGGGTGATTACAGAGTATCGAGCAGGGTTAATAGTTTGAAGAGACAATGAGAGTCTGTGGGGCTTCCTCATGGAGAGGCTTGATCTTGGTTAGGAACATAGGAGATTCTAGGGGAATTACCTTACAAAAGTTAAGAAAGTTATATGACAGGAGTTGATAAAGAACAGTACAAAGTCAGGTTGGGTTACATTTTTGGTCATATGTACTTCTGGCTGTGAGGGAGTTTTACATATTTTGCCAGCTCTGGTACAAGTTTCCTTTTTACATCTTATTGGAATTGAGATTCCCTGAGGCAGCCCTTTGTTCAGGCAAAATTTGGTCAAGTCGGGCACAGCTTTCTACCCCTCTATGTCTGTTGCTAATAAATGTACTATTGGAATTTGATTCGATCTTGTCTACTGGACTTCTGGGTTGTTGATGTTTTTGTTTTTTTTAAATTTGATCTGCTCTTGATTTTGTGCCAGTCTGGCTCTTGTGGATTGACTGTCTGTGTGTTTCTTGGAAGGACAGATAGACAGATGGACAGTCTCAGCAACAGACACTCTTGCTTTTTGCAAAATGTACCAAAAAAGTGGGTCAGATGAGGAGACTCACGTTATGCCAACATATTGCATTACATCAAAGAATGTGCCCAAGACAAATGAAGAACATTAACCAGACTTTGAATAAAAATATCAGTGTCCTCTCACTGGGGGGAAATCCTTGTCTTGTTCCATATCTTTATACCCTGATTTATAATAAAAAATTTAAAGGAAATCATTTATATTTTAAAGGCCCTAAATAAGCACATGAAAGTTTTATCTAGGTAGCACAGTGTTTCTAGACAGCTCTTCTCTCCTGCAGTAATTAATACACAGATAAATGTCATGCCTTTCCCGATTTGCTTTTTGCTGCACAGCAGCAAAGTATAAAAACAATCCTATATTCCTTTTGTTACAAAATTTTCCAAATACTAGTTCAAGAGAGAAGAATCTCACAGCATTTAAGCTGACGTGGAATGGGAAATGACAGGGGTAGACAATTGTTCCGACTAGTTACAATTGTAAACACAACATTTCAGAAAGATAGTTATGGAATTTCATCTTTAACATCTTTTCAATAGACAATCGTAACTTGTGAAATAGGAAAATTCAGCTGTCATTTTTTCCTAGTGTTCATTATGAATTGTTAAAACTGACTTCAAAGTTTATACATATAAAGCCACATGCATTTTCTAACACCGTAATGCTGCCACATGCTTGCTGACTGTTGAAAGCTTATCAGGGGCAATGAATCTACTCACTTGAAACTGACTCAGTCTGTTTAAAGTAGCAGAGAAGCTCACTTTAATTAAAGTTATTAAATATTTATACTTTGGCCTTGTCTATTGATGTTACACCTTACAGACAGATAGAGAGAAAAGCCCAGATGGTCGGCCATCAGAATCTATCAACAGACTGAAAGGTGTCACTATAATAGATTTGCAGGGCCATTCACCTATGACCCTGAATTATTCATGTTACTTCTGAAAAAAAGAAAAACAATACACCACAATATGCTGAAAGATCAATGGTGACATTAAAAATGTGAAGGTTTGAAAATCATACTGTATTCAGCCTGCTAGAACCATAAACACCATATTAAGAAACATCTGAATTGTTAACTTTATATTAATAGCTTTTTATTACATTATAAGAAACAACTATAATCCAACTTGTGTCCCGGGGCCAGTGACGGGGTCGAAGCTCTGTATCAAATAGAGTTTTCATAATAGAACTCTACCTAATGTAGAAAAATATTTATACTTTCACAGCTCTACTCTTAGTAAACCTGAACCAAATACATACTTTCTTTAGAAAAAAACAAAACTGTACCCTAAATCTCACCCTACAATATAACTATACAAAGTGTGTGCAGCTAACAGTTCTTCACCATTTGAAATAGCTTTTTTAAATATGATGTATTATTCTCATCCCTATGTTTGAACAAGGTTCGTATTCAGCTGTGCTCCCCATCTGAAATCTGGAGGTTAAAGATCTTTTTTACTTGAGTTTTGGAGCCACTGAAGAATAATTCTGATGTCATAACAGACAAGAACATATAAGACCCACAAGAAATATATATAGATATAGATATAGGATTACGTAGATGCTAAATTATTCAGAAGCTGAAAGGGCCACGCATCAATTACTGCATTTGATGCATTCATTCATTAAGAAGATTGGCAACCCAATTTAACAAAGCAGGGGGAAGTTGCTAAGTTGCAAGCTCTCTAAGCAGTGACACAGTGACATGAAGGTGGTTAAACTCTCTAATTAGAGATTATTGGTTTGGGCACAGGGGCAGTAATAGTGCAATTATCAATTTAAAATCAAATTTAACTTCTAAAGTCTTCAAACTGTTTAGTTTAATAACATAGACAGGCAGCACTTCCACTTGAAACTTAAGCTATAGTAACATGGAGAGGCATTTTTGATATGATGTCTAAGTCCAATTTGGGACATTTTGTCCAAAAATTGAGTGATAGAGCAATTTTTTAACCTTTCTTTTTGTTTCAAAAATCAATTTTTTCTAGTCCTTTTTGAATCAATTTTTTCTAGCCCTTTTTCAGCACAGTGCATCTTTCTTTAGGTACCTGTGAATATTGCTACCTACTGCCTACCTGAGGGCATAGGCCAAGTCTCCAATACTAATCTTCTATCTGCAATCTGTCCATAATCCAGCCAGGACCCAACCTTAACCCCCCCCCCCCCCCCACACACACACCCAAAAAAAAAAAAAAAAAAGTTCATCCACACCAAAATACTTCACAGCTCCCAAAGAAAAAGAGATCACTCTCTGGCTTCCTGGATTCTTTTGCTATCATGTCATGCTTGGGGTTCCCCTTCTACCTCAGGATGAGTCCAAGACCCTCAGAACTTCCCTCTCCCTGTGGTTCTATATGATCCAGGAAATATCACAATTCATATCCTGGCCCCCTTAAGGGTTATCAAGGTCCCCTTTCGCCCCTCTGGGTCCTGTAGACAACCCAAAGTCCCTGGTTGTCTGCCTATGTAAATCAGATGCAAATGAGGAAATAGTTCAAATTTTTCTCTCTCTCTCTCTGGCATTTTTCATATGATGTCTATGTAAGAGATTTAATTTACATAGACATCATATGAAAAATGCCAGTGCCAACCAGGATGTTACCTCTGTGGGACAGCACTTTACAAAGCCAGAACACTGTAATGATTTTATGATGAGAATGCTAAAAGGAAAGTTTAAAACAATACAGGAATGCAAGACCTTTGAAGTCAAAATGATTACATATTTTGACACCCACCAGACAGGACTTAGCAAAGATCTGGGTTTTCTAGACCATTATAAACCATGAAATTCCACTGCTCTGTCACCCTCTGTTCACCATGCATATCTCCCTTTCCCTCATCCTCTCAGCCCTCTCTATTTCTCACCTAACTCACCCTTCCCTCATCCTTTCAGACTGTCCATTAAATACTTATATGTTTCACTTATATATGCTGTTACTTATCAAAATTTACTTATTTCTGATCTGACGAAGAAGGGCCACCTTCAAAAGCTAATCAAAAATGTATTAAGTTAGTCCAATAAAAAGGTATCAACTTATTTTCTTTTCTATGTTTTATTTCATTCTATTTCTATTGAGTACCTTTAAAAGTGGACTAACACGGATACCACATCTATCTACCATAATGAAAGGGCTTAGAGAATAGAGCTGACCCAAAGAATACTGTAAATAAAATTGCTGATAGATCAAATATCTTGCTAGGGAAGCTAGATTCCAGAGTGTCCACAAATAATGGGCTTGTGAAATAATGCATAACATTAAATAAGCAGACACATAAGTATAGAGTTAAACTTTGAGAATAATATTTTAATACCCCACTCAGGATATAGCATAAAAGCCTAGGTCTAGATAGGCTTTTGATTTCTATATTTCTAAAAATGGATCAATTTTAATATTTCACATAATCATTATATCCAAAACACTGTGTAGCTCTTAGTAATGCCATATAAAATATAAGAATATAGACAGTGACAGGCTGAACTAATCCGGCATTTACCCACTGCATAAATTTGCAGTTGCAAGTTTCTTAGAAAGACAGGACTGCAAATGCAGAGCCGCATGGGGTTGAATTCTATAAATCGTGCCTAAAAAAATCGGCGCAGAAAACCCCTACTTAAGCGATATTCTAGAAGCCATGCCTAAAGTTAGGCACAGTTTATAGAATAGCGCTTAAGTGCAGGTGTTACATGTAAATTTAGGCACATTCATTTGGGGGGAAAGAAAGGGTATGATATGTTAAAATACCTCAGTGGCATTAATGTACAGGAGGTGAGCCTTTTCTGGAATGAGAGGGTATAGGATGAAGTTAAGAGGAAATAGGCTTAGGAAGAATCTGAGGAAACACTTTTTCATGGAAAGGGTGGTGGATGCATGGAATGGTCTCCCATTGGAGGTTGTGGAGACTAAGACTGTGTCAGAATTTAAGAAAGTATGGGACAGACACGTGAGATCCCTTAGGAAAAGAAGGACTTAGAGGTTTCTGAGGATGAGCAGAATGGATGAACCATTTTGCCCTTATCTGCCGTCATGTTTCTATGTTTCTGTTTCTAAATTTACAGGCAGAACCCTTTTATTCTATAATTGTGTGTGTAACTGGAATCTATGCCCATGTACCACCCGAAACACCCATTTCCACACACCCCTTTTTGGGATGCATGTAAAATTTAGGCACAAATCACACACCTACATTTACTCGTGTACATGTTAATTGATTTCAATTAGCACCAATAATTGCTTGTTAAAAAGCCAATTGGCACTAATTGTCTTTCTTCTATGTTTGTGCAGCGCTGCGTACGCCTTGTAGCGCTATAGCAATGCTAAATAGTAGTAGTAGTAGTAGTAGTATTTAATTAAATTTGCACATGCAATTTTTGGCAATATTTATAGAATTAGGGGGATGTAGCAAAACCTGGACTGGTTCAATTTATCCCCAGTGACATGGAGCCATTTACTAACCCTGCTATTGGAGATAATCTTAAGCAAGCAAGATTGTACCACCTTGTCATGGAATTTAAGAAAGTCAGGTTTGGTATCATGCAGACTGCCATAACATCACTCATACTAGATTGTTATTTATTTATTAGGATTTATTTACTGCCTTTTTGAAGGAATTCACTCAAGGCGATATACAGTAAGAATAAAACAAACATAAGCAATAGACAGTTACAGAAGTAAAAATATTCAAATAACAATACAAAGTATGGCATAGTATACTTCATTACAATGTCAACACAATACATAATTAAACATTTTAATTGACAACTTCATTGGGAAATCAACTACCATTCAATAGTGGCATGGCCATGGAATTGGGAAGACCAAAATGGATGGTAAGAGTGGCTTCTCCATCACCAGTACTGTTTCATGTTGTTACTACTGCATAGTACCATTTTCTATCTAATTGCAAATCAGGACAACTCCATTTAGCTTTTGAGACCTCACTAGGACAGAGCTCAAAATGATTTCATTGCTAGCCATGGGATGGCCTAATGGAAGACCATTTGTCGCTTAATGGCAATGCAAGAACACAAACAAGCAATAACTTCCAGGTGCCAGGACAGCTAATGCCAAATTTTCTGATTTGTGTTTAATTTATCGAAATCTCTCTCTCTCTCTCTCTCTCTCTCTCTCTCTCTAACTTTCTCTATGTATCTATATCCATATTTATCTATCTATGCATAGACATAGAGAAGTAGCAAGATTGAAATATTTACAGAAACCTTAATAAAGCAAGAAAAGAAGAATTTACAAAAATAACTTGAGATCCAAGTATGTATTTTGTGGCAGGATATTTTTCTTTTCTAACAAGTGAGACATTTTCACATCAGAATTTTGCATGGTCACACACAGACAGAGGATCCTTGATTATTTGCCAAAATTGGTTTTATTGACCTCACACAGGAAGGAGAAAGGAACTGTTTTGTGCAAATATAAAACTCTGCCAATGACTTCTCTGACGTCTCTGGGGTACCAGAAAGAGACAGACAAAACTCCTGTGCTGTTGGTGCCTTGTTTTATAGCCACTCATTCAAACCAAATGTTTCCCTTGGGTATTTGAAACCCACTTCTCTTTGTTCTTAAGTATATAGTCCCCTTCAGATTTGAGAAACAGTGATTTTTTTCTGCTGTACATTTCCATGGGGGAAATGGGAAATGTATTCTTGGGAAGAAGGGTGTGGGGGAGAAGCAAAGGAAATATTTTATTTATTATTTATTTATATTTGTTCACACCTTTTTTATTCAGTAGTAGCTCAAGGTGAGTTGCATTCAGGTACACTGGATATTTCTCTGTCTCTGGAAGGGCTCACAATCTAATTTTGTAAACAATTTAATCCAGATATTGTTTTATTCCAAGAGACTCATTTATCCTCATAAGAAGCACCCAAGGTATCATTTATTTATTTATTGCATTTGTATCCCACATTTTCCCACCTATTTGCAGGCTCAATGTGGCTTACATAATAACCATGATGGCGATCGCCAATTCCGGTATAACAGATACAGAGTGACAATGTAGAAGGTTCGTGTAGGACAGACACATCAGAGAATAAGGAGGAAGGGTTGAGTTGTGACCAGTTCAAGTATTAATTTCGTTGTGTTGCAGGATCGAGGCTTTTAGGTTGGGTCATTAGGGTATGCCTTTTTTAATAAGTTAGTTTTTAGTGATTTCCAAAAATTTGTTAGGTCGTGCGTTGTTTTCAAGGCGTTTGGTAGTGTGTTCCATAGTTGCATGCTTATGAAGGAGAAACTGGATGCATAGGTTGATTTATATTTAAGTCCTTTGCAGCTTGGGTGATGGAGGTTTAGGTATGTGCATGTTGATCTTGTAGTGTTTCTGGCTGGGAGGTCAATGAGGTCTGTCATGTATCCTGGGGTCTTACCGTAGATGATTTTATGCACTAGAGTACAGATTTTAAAGGCAATGCATTCTTTGATCGGGAGCTAATATAGTTTTTTGCATAGAGGTTTGGCGCCAGTGGCGTACCAAGGGGGGCGGTGGGGGCGGTCCACCCCAGGTGTCAGTGGGTGGGGGGGTGATCCGCTTCGCTCCTGCTGCTCCCACCCAACCTTTAAAAAATGTTTTTTGAAGCGTCGTTGCAGGCAGCGCCTTGCGTTTGCCCTGCTTGTAAAAGAAGTAAATCTTTTCGCTTCGTCGTTGTCGGGCCTCACTGTGTCCCGCCCTCGCGGAAATAGGAAGTTACCTCAGAGTGAGGCCCAACGACGACGAAGCGAAGAGATTTACTTCTTTTACAAGCAGGGCAGACGCGAAGCGCTGCCTGCAACGACGCTTCAAAAAAATTTTTTTAAAGGTAGGGTGGGAGCAGGAGAGTCGGATCGAGGTGGGGAGGGGGTTCTCAGATGGGAGAGGGGTGTTGTGGGGGTTCTCACATGGGGAGGGGAGGGAGTTTTCATATGGGAGAAGGGGACTGGAGTGGGGAGGGGGTTCTCATATGGGAGAGGGGTGATGTGGGGGTTCTCAGATGGGGAGGGGAGGGGGTTTTCATATGGGAGAAGGGGACTGGAGTGGGGAGGGGGTTCTCATATGGGAGGGGTGTTGTGGGGGTTCTCAGATGGGGAGGGGAGGGGGTTTTCATATGGGAGAAGGGGACTGGAGTGGGGAGGGAGTTTTCATATGGGAGAAGGGGACTGGAGTGGGGAGGGGTTCTCATATGGGAGAGGGGTGTTGTGGGGGTTCTCACATGGGGAGGGGAAGGGGTTTTCATATGGGAGAACGGGACTGGAGTGGGGAGGGGGTTCTCATATGGGAGAGGGGTGTTGTGGGGGTTCTCAGATGGGGAGGGGAGGGGGTTTTCATATGGGAGAATGGTACTGGGGTGGGGAGGGTGTTCTCAGATGGGAGAGGTGTGTTGTGGGGGTTCTTAGATGGGGAGGGGGTTTTCAGATGGTAGAAGGGGACTGGAGTGGGGAGGGGGTTCTCAGATGGGGAGGAGAGGGGAGGGGTTTTCAGATGGGAGAAGGGGACTGGGGTGGGGAGGGGGTTCTCAGATGGGAGAAGGGGACTAGGGTGGGGTGGGGTGTTGTGGGGGTTCTCAGATGGGGAGGGGAGGGGTTCTCAGATGGGAGATGGGGTGGGGTGGGGGTTCTCAGATGGGAGGAGGGGGCTCTCAAATGGGAGAAGGGGGCTGGAACTGGGGTCTGAGAAGGGGTCATGATGGAAAATGGGGCATGCCTGGGTCAGGTGGGAGAATGGGTCGGGCTGAAAAGGGGGGTAAGGCATGTGGATGAAGGGGGCTGAAAATGTGGGCTGAAAGGAGGGTAGGTGGGATAAGGGGGCTAGTAATGGGACTGGGGGCTGAAAGGGGGCAGGGGCTGAAACTGTGGGGACTGGGGGCTGAAAAGGAGACAGGGAGAAGTGGCTGGGGCTGAAGCTTGGGACTGGTGGGAGAAAAGGACTGGGGCTGAAACTGGGAACTGGTGGGATAGTGGGGCTGGAACTGGGAGCTGAAAAAAAGGGGCAGAGAGAGGGGACAGATCCTGGATGGAAGGGGGAGTGAGAGGGAGGGCAGACCCTGGATGGATGGGAGAGGGAGGGCAAATGGTGGATTGAAGGGGCAGAGAGAAAGGGCAGACAGTGGATGGAAGGGATAGAAAGGGCAGACAGTGAATGGAAGGGGGAGAGAGAGAGGGCAGACAGGGGCAGATGGTGGATGGAAGGGGCAGAGATAGAGGGCAGATGTAGATGGAAGGTGCAGGGAGAGGGCAGACATTGGATGGAGGGAACAGCAGAGAGGGCAGACACTGGATGGCAGAGAAAGAACAAAGACAGATGCTGGATGGAAGGAAGACAGTGAAAAGAAGATGAGGAAAGCAGAAACCAGAGACAACAAACTGTAAATAAAATATATATTTTTATTTTTATTTTTTTGCTTTAGGATAAAATAGTATTGTAGCTGTGTTAATAAATGTTTATAATAGAACATGTAAACAAGGTAATCTTTTTATTGGACTAATTTTAATACATTTTGGCTAACTTTCGGAGAACAAAACCCCCTTCCTCAGGTCAGGATAGGATACTGTAACAGCACTATACTATATTGACCTGAGGAAGGATGTTTTGGCCTCTGAAAGCTAAATGTATTAGTCCAATAAAATGGTATTATTTTATTTTCTATATTTGTTTTATTTCTATTTGTTAATTTGTAAAGTGGTGATTGGTACTTGTTAGATTTTTCAAATTTACATCTGCTGTCTTTATGTTTTGCACAGTACTAGGGGACATTTTCTGTTTCTGTGGTGTTGCATTGTATGCAGAGTCTGGCATCTTGGGGGTTCAGTTTAATTTTTGTCTAAATATAAAGTTTATTATTGCTTATTCTATAGTGGATTAGGGTGTATCTGTGTTTGTGAAAAAGACATGGCTTTCAGTTGGCATTGACTGTGCAAGATGGACGATCTGTGTTATTCTGCCTGGTTTCGTTTTACAATAGGTGAATTGATGTTCTAGTGCTCACTGTAGTGTTTAAGATGCTTTCCTTTTCCTTGTGTGACTTGTAGAAATTACTGCTTATGGCATGCTAGAATTGCTCTATAGGTCCTGAGTGTTTTGTATTTTCGGCATGCCTAATACTAGATTTTGGAGGGGGGCCGGATGACCGGCCCTGGGTGTCAACTACCCTAGGTACGCCACTGTTTGGCGCTTTCGTATCTCGTTTTTCCAAAAATAAGTCTGCGGGAAGAAGGGTTTTATTCGTTTGAGTTTCCACATTGATTGGAACATTTTCCTTGTTGTAGTTTTCGATTGGGTTTCTAGCGTGAGGTTTCGGTCGATGGTAACTCCAATAATTTTTAGGCTGTCTGAAACAGGAAGGGTTTAGTCTGGGGTGTTAATATTATTGGGTTTGTTGGTGTTGTATTGGGATGTGAGGATGAGACAGTGTGTTTTCTCTGCATTTAGGTTTAGTTGGAATGCATCTGCCCATGAGTTCATGATTTGCAGGCTGAGTTTGGTTTCGTTGGTGATTTCTGTTGGGTCGTATTTGAAGGGGATGTATATCATAACATCATCTGCGTATATGTAGGGGTTAAGTCCTTGATTGGTTAGGGATGTGGCTAGTGGGGTCATCATTAGGTTGAGTAGGATTGGTGATAGTGGTGATCTGTATTCCATGGTGGTGATATGTTCGATTTTGATTTGACTTGATAAGTTCTGGTGGTTAGGAAGCCCTTGATCCAGCTGAGTACACTTCCACCAATCCTGAAGTAATCTAAGATGTTTAGTAGTATTTTATGGTTAACCATATCGAACGCACTTGACATGTCGAATTGTAGGAGAAGTAAGCTTTTGCCTGCTGCAATTTCTTGTTTGAATTTGGTTAGGAGGGTAATTAGTACTGTTTCGGTGCTGTGGTTAGAGCGAAATCCAGATTGTGATTCATGTAGTATTGAGAATTTGTTTAGGTAGTCGGTAAGTTGTTTGGTTACCATGCTTTCCATCAGTTTGATTACCAGTGGGATAGATGCTACTGGCCGGTAGTTGGTGATTTCGCTTGATTTTTTCTTTGTATTTTTCGGTATAGGGGTAAGTAGGATATTGCCGTTTTCCTTGGGGAAGAGTCCGTGTTGAAGCAGGTAGTTTAGGTGGAATGTGAGATCTAATATGAAGTGTTGAGGAGCGAATTTTATTAAGTAGCTGGGGCAGGTGTCCAATTTACAATGAGTCTTGGTGAATCTGTTTGATCGCCAGGGTGACTGTTTCGGGGGTGAGGATGGCAGTTTGTCCAGGTTCGGTCCACTGGGTGTACATTGAGGGTTGGGTCCAGGCATTCAATGAATTTCTCTATGTAGGTGGTGTTCTGCGGTAGTGTGCTGCGTAGATTTACAATTTTGTCCTTAAAGTATTTAGCAAGTTTGTCCGCAGATGGGATGTCTGTGTTGGTTGTGGTGACCGGAGTAGTGTCTAGTAGTTTGTTCATGAGGTGATATAGTTTCTTCGTATCTTTAAAATCATGTCCTATTTTGGTTTTGTAGTATGACAATTTGGTTTGTCTTATTGCATATTTGTACTTTCTTTGAGTTTGTTTCCATGCCGCTGGGCTCTACCACCCTTATTTTCTCCAGCAGATGGGGGGAAATGGTGTCTCTATTTTAAGTTGACAGAGACCTGACATTAAATTAACTTCACATATGAATGACCTACATGGAAGGGATTCAAGTTTCTCTGATAGTTAATGATACCATAATACCAATACCAATATTATTATTATTATTATTTATTTATTTATTTATTTATAACCCACATTATCTCACAATTCTAAGTGGAGTACACTTTTACATATATATTAAAATTACAAAAAAACAAGCAGGTACTCAAACAATCATAATGCGCCAACATAACAAGATCATTAAGAGGCCCTTTTACTAAAGGGTTGCCATGTGGCAACCCGGAACTACACCAGCCCAATACAGGTGCCGGAAGTAGTTCCACCCCCAGCGTGTGCCATTTCTGGCACTAGCAGAAATATTGAAAAATTATTTCCACAGGGGGTGACGCAGCGGTAATTGAGCAGCATCATGTGCTGCCCAGTTACCGCCAGGTTAGTGCAGGATCCCTTACCGCCACCTCAATGGGTGAAGGTAAGTGCTCCCCTCAAAATGGCCACATGGCAAGTGTGAACTTACTGTACGACCATGTTATTTTTTAGTTATTTTCACACACTGCTGTAAAAGGGGCTCTGGTGCTCGGCAAAAATGGCTGCTACTGGTAGCTCAGGGTCCCTTGTACTGCAGCTTAGTAAAAGGGCCCCTAAATATCCTGGTTCAGTCAAATACAGAATAGCATATCTGTCATCACTTCGCATCTCATGAGCTTGATGGAAAAAATAAGGTTGTAGCTCCTTCTTAAATTGAGTAACACTTTGTACCAAGTGGAGTTCAAGAGGCAAGAAAACGTTTCTTCACTCAACGTGTAATTCAACTCTGGAATTCGTTGCCAGAAAATATGGTAAAGGCGGTTAGCTTAGCAGAGTTTAAAAAAAGGTTTGGATGGCTTCCTAAAGGAAAAGTCCATAGAACATTATTAAATTGGACTTATGGAAAATATTTCTGGGATAAGCAGCATAAAATGTTTTGTACTTTTTTGGGGATCTTGTCAGGTATTTGTGACCTAGATTGGCCACTGTTGGAAACAGGATGCTGGGCTTGATGGACCTTTGATCTGTCTCAGTATGGAATACTTATGTACTTATGTAGTGTTCCACAATGTAGGGCCAATAATAGAAAAAATAGATGACCTCTACTCATCTAACCACACCGTGCAGTAAGAGGGCCCATCAAGCACCATCTTCTGAGAATTTCAGCGCATTTGCTGGTAGATAGAATCTTTATGAAGTGCAAAGAGTGGGAGAAACATATTGATTAAGAACTTGGTGCTATATGGAATCTGGGGGGTAAATTCTTAATCAATATGTGAATTCAATATGTGAATTCTTTAACAATGCGTATAACTTAACAAGCTTAACAAGCGAATGAGGCTGATAACAGCACTTAACAAGCAATAATGAGCACTAAAAGAGGAAAACAACAACAACAACAAATTCATCCACCGAAGAAACAGACAACTAATAAAAATAAACACATTGAACCTCCCCACAGAACCACACTGCTCAATCCAATTAGGATACATCAATGCAAGATCAGCAGTAAGCAACTCAGTAGATATACTAGACTGGATCACCACAGATAAGTTAGACCTTCTATTTATCACAGAAACCTGGTTCCACAGCCCCACAGACCCCGCCATCCTAGAAACATGCCCACCAGAATACAAAATCACCCACTGGACAAGAAATGGAAAAAGAGGAGGCGGAATAGCCATAATTTACAAACCCGAATTCACCATCACAAGCACGGGTGAATCTACCTCACCACAACTTGAACTTGCCTCGACAAGAATTAATCATCCAAACCTAATAGGACACCTTAATGCAATCCTATTCTACAGACCACCGGGAAAATGGCAAGACTCCCAAACACAACTCATGGACTTCATCTCGAATACATGTGTATCTGCCTCAAACATCCTTATAATAGGAGACATCAACCTACACCTTGAAGACGACACCTCTACAAGCACACGAGAATGTAAAGAATTCCTAAAACTATTGGACCTGCACGCACCCTACACGCAACCAACACACAAAAAAGGACACACACTAGACATCATAACACACAAATTTGACCCGGACCAAACTATCATACTTACCGACACAAGATGGACACCCACACTATGGTCAGACCACCATAAAGCAAATGTCTCTCTCTACTGGCGAAAAACACACATAAACACAATCAATAAACATGAGCGAACAACATACACCACGAGAGGAAAAATAGACCCCACAATATTCTGGCAACAGATCTACCAGAACGAATGGACAACAAGTGCTGACACCATCCAATTCCTCCAAGAATGGGACGATTTATGTACAACAACATTAGACAAAATCGCCCCAATCCAAACTAGAACATCACACAGGAAAAAAGCAAACCCATGGTTCACCGAAGAGCTGAAAAAAATTAAAACACAAGTCAGGAAGCTAGAACGCGCATGGAACAAAAAGAGAGATGAACAAACACTAAATGCCTGGAAACTACTTTGGAGGAAATACAAATACACCATAAGACAGACTAAAAGATCACATTACAAAACAATAATAGGACCAAACTACAAAGACACACATAAACTCTTCTACCTTGTGAACAAACTGTTAGACACCACACCAGTTACAAACAACAGCAAAGACATACCAGATGTTGACAACCTTGCGAAATACTTCAAAGAGAAAATCATACAACTACGACTTAAAATACCCGCCAGCCCTATCGAATACGCCACACTTCTAGACTGTCTAGACCCAGAAGCCGGAACATACCCAGCAGACATAACCTGGACCGAATTCGAACTACTATCAGAAGACCTCATCTCGGAAACTCTAAAAAGATATGCCAAATCCCACTGCAAACTAGACATATGCCCAAACAACCTTATGAAATCAGCTCCTCTACAATTCATAATAGACCTAACGAACCACGTAAACTTTATGCTACAAAACGGACTTTTCCCTAAAGAAAAAGGAAAAAGTTTACTCACCCCAATACCTAAAGACACAAAGAAAAACGCAAGCGAAATAGCAATTACAGACCAGTAGCATCCATACCACTAATAACCAAAATAACCGAAGGAATGGTAACTAAACAACTCACAAATTATCTAAACAAACACTCAATACTGCATGATGCCCAATCAGGATTCCGGTCGAATCACAGCACAGAAACAGTATTGATTACCCTTATGACTAAATTTAAACAAATGATTGCAACCGGCAACAATATACTCCTCCTACAATTCGGCATGTCAAGTGCCTTCGACATGGTCGACCACGGAATCCTATTACACATACTTGAATACTTTGGCATTGGAGGAAATGTCCTAAACTGGTTCAAGGGGTTCCTAACCCAACGATCATATCAAGTCACATCAAATTCAACCACGTCTGCTGCATGGACACCCGAATGTGGAGTACCACAAGGATCACCCCTCTCACCAACCATTTTCAACCTAATGATGATCCCCCTGGTGAAACTCCTATCAAACCACAACCTCAACCCATATATTTACGCCGATGATGTAACAATATACATCCCTTTCAAACAAGACATTAAAGAAATATTCAATGAAATCAACCAAAGTCTACACATCATGAACACCTGGGCAGATGCTTTTCGCTTGAAACTAAATGCAGAAAAAACTCAATGCCTGATACTCACTTCCCAGTACAACACGAATGAATTCACCGCTTTAAACACACCAAAACTAAACCTTCCAATCTCAGAAACGTTAAAAATCCTTGGAGTCACTATCGACCGCCACCTAACACTCGAAACTCATGCAAACAACACAACCAAAAAGATGTTCTACTGCATGTGGAAACTGAAAAGAATAAGACAATTCTTCCCAAGATCCGTCTTTCGCAGCCTAGTGCAATCCCTCGTTCTCAGCCATCTGGATTACTGCAACTCACTATATGCAGGTTGCAAAGAGCAAATATTGAGAAAACTCCAAACAGCCCAGAATACAGCAGCCAGACTCATCTTTGGAAAACCAAAATATGAAAGTGCAAAACCCTTACGAGAGAAGCTACACTGGCTCCCACTCAAGGAACGCATTACTTTTAAAGTATGCACATTAGTCCACAAAATCATTCACGGTGAAGCCCCAGCCTACATGTCTGATTTAATAGACTTACCACCAAGAAACGCCAAAAGATCATCCCGAACTTTCCTCAACGTCCACTTCCCTAATTGCAAGGGCTTGAAATACAAGACACTGCACGCGTCAACCTTTTCCTACATGAGCACGCAGTTCTGGAATTCACTGCCGTGCAACCTGAAAACGATCTATGAGCAAACCACCTTCCGCAAACTACTGAAGACCAATCTTTTTTAGAAAATTTATGGAAAGAACCAAAACACGTAAAGCCGCACTCACTGTTCATTACATCCATGCATCATTAAAGCCACTCTGAATTCCCATCCCCCTAACCTCACCTTCTCATCTCCCGTAATCTCACCACACTCATACCTTACTCACAGAAAATGTATACCAAATGCTTTCCTGTTATTATATACTGCCCCTTTTAGTTTCCCGCTGGTCCCTTCCAATGTATCGCCCCTTTTAGTTTCCCGTTCTTTCCTTTCCAATGTCTCAATGATCTTTTCCATTGTTATATTCCTTAATGATACAAGACTTTGTCTCGCATAACACCTCATAATGTAATCCATAACTGAGTTGTAACAAACTGTACTTCCAGCTTTCATAACGTATTGTAAGCCACATTGAGCCCGCAAAGAGGTGGGAAAATGTGGGATACAAATGCAATAAAATAAATAAATAAATAAATAAATAATTGGCACTGATTAGAATTTAGGCACACAACTCGCTAAGCGTATTCTGTAACAAAGTGCACCAAACTTCTAACGCGTGCAGGCAAAAAGGGCATGGTTATGGGCAGGGAAATGGGCATTTCATGGGTGTTCTGAAATTTACACACAGAGTTATAGAATATGGCCCACTGTATATAAATCTACGTGCCAGGAGTTACGCCACATTTTTGTTGGTGCAAATGGATGCACGTAGTTTTAGGCACTGAGATATCAACTAAGTGTATTCTATAATTGACGCCTAAATTGTAGGCGCTGATTATAGAATATACTTAGTCGGCACCGATTTCCGCACTGATGTTTTAGGCACCATATATAGAATCTCCCCCTGAATGCTTATTAGTCTATATGCTCCAAACACAGAATGTCCTGAATTTTTTACATCATTGCAGATCTAATTACAGCTGAGGGTAATACACCATGCATTACTGGTGGTGACTTTAATCATTAACTCTGATTTGAATAAGAAATCTACTGTCCCATACAGGACGAGCAAACCATGGTACAAATTACAAGATATAATAAGTCATGTACAATTGATGAACCCATGTAGAACTCACCATAAGGACTATACATTTTTATCTCCTCCTCACTCCTCATAATCCCAAATTTATTTTTTTTTCTGGTAACTAGTTCATTATTGAAACAAGTACACAAACATTGACATTGCTCCAATTTCTGTCTCTGATCATGCACTTATAACCTTACAGTTGCATAGAATTGTCCATTACAATAAAAGGAAGACATGGCATTTCAACTCTTCATTACTGGAAGAAAAAGGATTTCATGATTGTATAAATAAAGTTATTGCTGATTTTTTAAAATTTAACAAGACACTGGATGGATAAGTCTTTGGGATACATTTTCTGCTAAGTTGAATAAAAAATTAAGTGTGAATCTAGTGGAAATAGAGACTAACATCAAGAGACTTGAATCCTTACACCAAATCAATCCATCTAATGTAAAAATCCTTGACCAATTACATAAATACAGATATAATTATAACAATTTCCTTAGTTAAATCTCTGTTCATGCAAGCCACAACTTATTATGCAGAACATAACAAATCTAGGCACCTATTAGAAAATTACTTAAAAACTCTGAGATAGAGTCCTTTGAGATAAATTTTTCTGCAATAAGGGATGCAATGAATAATTTAGGGGTCCTTTTACTAAGGTGCACTAACAGATTTTGTGCATGCTAATGATTAGCATGCAGTAAATGTTGACACCCATTATATTCCTATGGGCATTTTATAATTTAGCAAGCGCGAAATCTGTTAGCGCACCTTAGTAAAAGGACCCCTTAGTTACTAAAAACTCTGAAATCCTAGATTTCTTTCATAACTACAACAGTAAATTGTATATGACACAACTTAATGATAGTAAGATAGATCTCACCCTTTTTACATGATTTTTTTTTTGTTACATTTGTACCCCGCGCTTTCCCACTCATGGCAGGCTCAATGCGGCTTAGGTACTTATTTTGTACCTGGGGCATTGGAGGGTTGAGTGACTTGCCCAGAGTCACAAGGAGCTGCCTGTGCCTGAAGTGGGAATCAAACTCAGTTCCTCAGGACCAAAGTCCACCACCCTAACCACAAGGCCACTCCTCCACACAAGCCACTCTCCTCCACACAATTACATAAATTTACCTTATTCAACTATTACCACACAAGATAACTTGACATTTACCAGAATGATCACTGAAGCAGACATCCTGGAAACATTATCAGACGTAGCAAAACATAAGACACCCAGTCTGGATGGATTTTCATGTGAATTCTATTCAGCTTTCAAATCATTACTACTACCTAAATTGACACCCTTCTGTAATTATTTGATTGACTCTGAAAATATTAATGGTTCCTTCACTGAAATAACACATAAACCTGGCAAGGGATCTCTATAGACCACTCTCAATGATAAATGTGGATGCTAAGCTTTATGCTAAATTATTGGCTATGCGACTTAAAAAAATATTACCAAAATTAATTGCCGTTGCCAAGGACCAAAATGGTTTTATGAATGGAAGACTATCCAGTCAAAACACCAGATTATTTGTCAATGTAATAGAAAGAGCAACTAATTCTACCATCCTGTATGTAGCCATTGGTCTGGACATAGAAAAAGCATTTGACTATGTCACATGGCCTTTTTTGTTTGCAACACTTCAATGGTTTGGGTTTTCTCAACAAGCCATCAAAATTATTAAAGTACTATAGATTTATTTATTTGTAACACTTATACCCCGCGCTTTCCCACTTATTAGCAGGTTCAATGCGGCTTACATAATATAACAGGTTTACAAGATAACATAGAATGGATAACAGCTGTAATATAGTGTATAAAGAGGTGGACAATTAGATGTGGGTAAGTAAGATGGGTAAGGGAGGAGGGTGGTAGAGGTTGGGAGTGGAAGAGGGTGTATATTGGGATAGTGTGTTGTTAATTAAGGAAGAATGTATAATGAGGGTTGGAAGAGGGATGAATTCAGAAAGGATTAAGTAGGGAAGCATATTTCAGGTTCTGTCTTATAGTCTGATCCGGGTAGCGCAGATGGACTTCTAATTTAAGTCAAGTCATTTGTATAGGCTTGCTTGAAGAGGTAAGTTTTTAGCAGCTTCTGGAAGGGTAAGTGGTCATTGACTATTCGAATAGATCTTGGTAAGGCATTCCAGATATGGCTGCTTATGACGGAGAAGTTGGATGCATAATATGTTTTGTACTTAATTCGTCAGCTACTATCAGAATACAAATTAATAACACCTTATCCAAACTATTCCACCCATCCAGAGGCATAAGAGAGGGATGTCCCTTGTCACCCTTACTTTTTAACATAGCAATGGAACCATTGCTGATTACAATTAGAAGTAATCCACAATACAGGGTGTCACTTGTGGAGCAGTTACCGCAAAACTACCTGCCTATGCAGACAATATCGTAATATATAAAACTCCAGATTCAATATTTTGAACACCATTAAACGACAGTCCTGGTCATCTGGTTATAAACTCAATCAAATTAAGATGGAAATAATGCCAATCAACTGTTCTGATATCAAGACAGAAAGAGTCCAGTACAACTTTATCTGGGCACCTGATAAACTGAAATATCTGGGGATATATTTTGGCCCTACCATTGATGAAACAATGAAGATTAATAATGATCTACTCATTCACCAGATTTAAACTTGTGCTCATTCAGCCTCTGCATGTGTCTATTGACACACATCCTATACATGCAATCTTATTTTAGAGAAGGATAAAATCCACGCTTATGACAAAAATGTTTCCCAAATTTTTTGTAACACTACTTAAATCTAAAAAGAAAGGAAAGGTCTGTGTGGTAGCTGGTACAGCACTGTTAGAAACAAGAGGTGGGTGCAATAAAATTGTTGTGTCCTGTGGACTGCAAAAGGAGCAGAAATCTGTTCCTTGAACCCCAGCAGGTTGTAGGAACCAGGAGGTCTTCTCTGGGATTTTTCTTGTGTTACAAGTTGTTAGAGAAGAGATGGTCCTGCTGTGACACACAAATAGCTTCTCTTGCAGTTCATTCTTACATGCATGTACATATGTTGTAACATGTGTGAATTATGCAGCTAGACCCCACCTTTTTCCCCAAATGTTTTAATGCAACAGTTACAGCCTGCACTCATTTTTACTTACAGAAGAGACATTTACTATATGTTTGTAGCTATTCTTAAGTATTTAAAAAAATTAAGATTGCAAGCTTGGGATGGGCAGGTGGCCTTGTCTTGCTCCATTGTTTTATTCAGGGAATCTCTCTTAAATGTATTCTAACAAGACTCAATTTCACAAGAAATTAATGAGGAACAACACATCAATTATTCATGCACTGAAACAGTAAGTCTGCTAATGTTTCTGCTAATCACCAAAGCAGAACAGATGCATCTTTATAAAGTGCTCTTGAAGGATATGACAAGGATTAACCATTGCCAAGTTTAAAAAAGAAAACCTAAAACGTGGCAATGAAATTAGATGCTGGTGCAGCTCAAAGTGGGAAAATGTCAAGTTTAAAGGTAGTTGCAACCTGCAAATACTCAGATTTTGGGTGTGACTATGAAAGACTCAGGAGAAACAAAAAAGGGGGGAAGGAGTGGGAAAACTGCCCAGTGCCAGCTAGCAACAGCCAAAGTTGACATTTTTATTTATGTATAATTGATTAACTGCCTTTATCAAGAGATTCACCCAAGACAGTGCACAGCAGGTGGAACTGGACATAGGGAGTCATCAGTGTAGTAAAGCAGGACTATATATTTTTTATTCTTTCTAACCCAATAGAAATTGATAAGAATTATATAAAAGGGACCAAGAATGTCTGGGGGCAAAGTAACTTTCTGAAAAGTTTGCATGAGGGGGAAAACTGGTGAAAAGACTGGGGATTCCAGAAATATAACCCCCCCCCCCCCCCCCAAATTACAAAAATGACCCAATGGGAGAATGAGTTCTAGCTTCTGTAGCAGATAATAATTAACAGGATGGGATGAAACTTGGCATGTGGGGAAAAACAGTAAAAAGACACATTTAAAAAATGAGATACATGTTACTGCAGACTGTAAAGCAGGGTTGTCCTACCTTTTTCTATCAGAGGTGATGATTTACACTTTGTAACATTTGGAGGGCAACCTTCACCCACCCACCTTCACCCATTCTCTCTCTCTCTCATATATGCCCATATTTAATAGCCATTTCATTTCACTTGTTTATGTTCCTTGTTGTTTAATAGCCATTTTCTATTCTATCCAAGTCATAGCCTATGCCTACTGATTTTCATTTGCTGTTACCTGGGGGTTTCTCCCCATTTGTATTTCTTGTCTCCCTCCCTTCCTCTGATCTAGCCCAGCTCATCCATGGCCAGTCCATTGGCTGAAAGGCAGAGACCGTGGTCTCCTCTGAAACTAGATGTCACCCACTCTACTGCTATTGTAACATGATATGAGTTTAAATGAGTAATTAAATCTGTAGCATAATATTGATTATGCTGAATCAGATATAAAAATGCAGCTTTTAAAAGACATATTGAAACTGCAACAGAGAAACTGGCTTTCATTTCAAGTCCCTCTTTCTTCCCCCCCCCCCTTTCCTGGGAACTTCTGATAGCAAGGCTAGTCAATTACAAACACTTAACAGAGACAAAAGGTACTGGGATATAGCTTCCTTCTCCTCCCACTTGAAGGACTGGTAACAAAAGCATGACTAAGGTGGGTACCTGAAGGCTCATCAAGACATCTCCGAAAACCAAAGACCCAAGAGACAGAAAGTCTGGAGAACCCATTGAAGACAAAGACTTCAGAGGAAAACCATAAACAAAACATTTGCCTGTCATCAGAGGTATACCTGCCCCCTCCCATCAGCTATCAGACATGAAGACGCCAGGACATATGCAGAAAGGAAAGACTTATAATGTGATCATGTGAACAGACTACATTAACCATAATGCCTTGCAAGTTATCCAGTGCAAACCAGGAAGCAAATGCACACAGGACATGCACTCATATTTCCCTGCAAACAGACTGTATAAAAGCCCAGCTCAAAAAGCTTCTTGGGACCTGACCTGCAGCTCACCGGCCTGCTATGAGGACCTCTCCTGCAACCTCATGTTTACCTCATGCTGTTCATACTTTGTAACAAGGACTTGTAAGTAACATAACTTTTGATCTAGACCTGCTACCTTACTTTGAAGTACAGATTCTCTGTAAGATCTCTTAAAAGAACTACCTCTCATTGCAATATTATTTACATGATTTGTATTTTAAATAAACCCTTTTTGAAGCTAAATATATGGTCTTTTGTGTCCAAAGTGGATGCTTTTAAATCTTGCAATACAGAATACTGCAATTGTTAATCTTGTTGCTTTAATCGGCAACTGGTGGAGAATTAAATATTAGTGAGTGCTCTAGCTATCCCCAAGTATAAATCATTTCTTGTAACACTATCAGCTATGCCAGACCACAAACCTACATCTAGAATCCTCCTTAGTAAAATTCAAAGCAGCTCTGAAAATACATCTTTTTGAAATTGCTTACCTCACTAATATGTTCCTTGTTTGTTTTTCTTCCTTTTCTTGACAGCTTAACTTTGATTGTGAACCGCATAGAAGCCAACTTCGGCCTTTTGCGGTAGTTCAAGCCTCTGTAAATAAATAAATAATGAACAGTCTCTTCCTTCATAAGGACTAAGATTTCTGCCCCTGTCATCTCTTCAGTCTCCTCTTGTTAATTAGAACCATTTCATTTTCTTTGTCCTGAATGGCTGAGCTAGCCACAGACTTTAGCAGCATATACATATTCCATTGACACTGACAGGTGGGCATCTCTGAGACAATGATCACTTTTCTCTGCCATGCCTCCTCCTGGTAAGTAGCCTGTCCAATTGTGGATTAAGGGGTCCTTTTACTAAGGTGTGATGAAAAATGGCTTGCACTGGTGCAGACGCATATATTGGATGCATGCAGGTCCATTTTTCAGTGCACCTGCAAAAAAAGCCCAGACACTCCCTCCACTGCATGCAAGTATCTCTCATCAATATTCATTTTGGATATCCTGAAAACCTGACTGGCTGGGGTGATTCCAGAACCAGGTTTGGGAGCCACTGGATTAAATGAGTGCTTTATATAGTCAGGATTAGGAATCAGCTTTCTTAAGCTCTATGAAATAACATAAGAATTGGTACGGCAGATAAAGACCTGAATGGTCCATTCAGTCTGCCCAACAGTCACATTAATTATCAGTTCAAGATTTAAATCAACAATGAACGTGATATCATTTACATGCTTATGGTCTTTCTTTGATGTTTCTGGGACATACACTATGGAAGTCTGCCCGGCTCTGTCCTTATGTTCCAACTACTGGAGTTGCCATCAAAGCCAGCCTATCCAAATGAGACAATGAGAAAGTTGGATCAATACTGTTCTCTATGGTTTGTCCATCTCTGTACAGAGCAACCTAAAGAGTTATTATATCATCCAGATAGAAAGGGCCAGTGGAAGTTGCTCATTATATCATTTAAATACAAAAGAGTGTATCACAGATGGATTACAAATGGCACAATCATTGTAAGGAGAGCATTTGACTCATGATAGCATTTAGGGCAACTGAGTAGATGATCACTATAGCAATTGCTATAAAATCCTTGATGTTCAAAAAGCCAATTGACTAATAACCTGAGTCAATATCAGCCAGAGTCAACTGACTGTCTTCACCCTTCAACCATGAACTTGAACTTCTAACTCTGTTCTGATACTCTTTCAAATATTCTGCATAAAGAGCCATAACATTATACTACGAATCATTCCTTTGTGGTAGCATGGAATGTTGCTACTCTTTGGGATTCTGTATGGAATCTTGTTACTCTTTGGGATTCCGGAATCTTGCTTGTCTTTGGGATTCCAGCATCTTGTTACTCTTTGGGATTCCGGAATCTTGCTTCTCTTTGGGATTCTGCATGGAATGTTGCTACTATTTGGGTTTCTGCCAGGTACTTGTGACCTGGACTGGCCACTGTTGGAAACAGGATACTGGGCTAGATGGACCATAGGTCTGACACAGTATGACTATTCTTATGTTCTTAACAGTCGTGTGTGAAAGTTTCTATTTAACTACAGAGGCCAAAATCTTTATTTATTTTCAATTTGGAAAGGGAAATAAAAAATAAAACAATTGAATCTCTCCTGTAACGGGCTAACCAGAAAGAGCAGTTTTAAAATATGTCCAAGGAGTAGCTATCCTTGCATTGATATCCTGTATTTGGATATCCATGTGTATTCATGTGTAGATCTGGGACCCACTCAAAACACACTCCCTTGTAATCTACCCATACTGCAGATTTACACATGTAAATACATCGGAGTGAGTGATTAACCTCTGCACTGTATTTTATCTACTGTCTTATTGGGCTATGTGATTCTTATGTGATTGTAACTTTTCCTTTTGAAACTTGGACTTCTTTTCTTTTATATTCCTTATTTGGTGGTTTTATAAAATAGATCACTTGAAACACAGAACCGTAACAAAATTAAAGTAATCAGAACAAGCACTAAGATATGTGGATAAAACCAGAGAAAAGGTATTATAGTCGGCAACCAAGAGTTTTTTTTTTGCCCTCCACTATATTTTTATTTTTCTATATTACCTTTCTATTGAAGTAAATAAGAGCAAATGGCCTGAGTAAGAGCAGAATTCTCAACAGATACCTGGCAGGGCTGATCTTGGATTATTCATCTATTTCCAGCACAATGACTGGGCTCTGCCTATAAGCCAAATTCCATTAGGCATAACACCCAAGCTCTCCTTCTCTAGTGTCCTTTTTTGTAATATTAATGCCTCTTTTTCCTTAAGAACGGTTATAGAGTGCTGCCACATTCTGATCAAAAGTAAAATAATTTTGGATCTGCCTCATTTCTACATAACAGTGGGGTCGATACTCAAAGCAATTTAAGCAGCCAGAAATGGTTCCTGGCCAGTTAAATCGCTTGTTCTAGGTTACAGTCAGCAGCACTTAACCAAATAGCGCCAGTGAAAATTCCCAGTTAGTGCCCAAATTGAAACTGGCTATTTTGGGGATGTTCCGGGGATGGAGTCAGTACTTGGCCAGTTAAGAGCCGATATTCTGCACTTAAACAGCCAAGGTAACCACACAAATAGGACCACATAAAAGTGAGTATTATCTTTATGTGGTTCACTATATTCAGTTAAGTGCATTTAACCAGCTATGTTTTTGCCTGCTCTGTAAACCTGGAAATTCAATACCGGAGCCTGGACATGGCCCAGCATTGAATTTCCAAGGAAAACACCAGTGGTGGTCAGCAAATTCCTGATCACCGCCAGCTGAATATCAAGCCCATTGTGTCTGCATCAAGATGTTGATGGACTAAAAAATGCTATGATTTCAGCACTTTCTTCAATACAATATACTAAAAATTATGGAAACTGAATTTTAAAAAATGGTACTGTAACCAGGCATGCACGATTTAGACAGAATTATGGTATTGCAAACTGAAAAACATATTGAAAAACAAGGATGCAAGCATAAACAGTAAAGGTCTACTATAAATCAAGTTTGCTACTCTGAAGGCACATTAAAGATGAAGCATAATTGAAAATAAAATAAACATAGGTTAAGATTTGGGCACATTCCTTTAAAAATGTATCAAATTTTCTGGAGTTACACATTGCCAGGGTCACAGGAGATATTGCTTCAAAATATGTTTATCTACAGATTAACATGAATAAATACAGTTGAAGTTGCTTTTCAATATACTGTTTTTAAAACCTGCAGTAGTTCTTCTTTCCCAAGGGATTGAAGTTCAGACCCAGCTGATAGATGAGGACAGAACGCCAACTGTGATGCTGATGTTTGACTGACACAGATAAAATGACTCTGTAGCAGTGACACTTTTCAGAGAGCTGGTAGCACAATAGAAATGATTAATACAGCCAGAGTTGGGATGCCTCCAAAACTGGAGCCCGGGGTGAGCACAGAAAACATAAAGCAACTTGGTTTTATTTCTTATTTCACTGCTTGGGCCTGGTTGTAAACCCCATTTTTGCTCAGTGTTACAAAATTGTTTTAGAAATCTACAGTGAAAATAAAAATTTGAGCAAAAACAAGATAACAATTTAAGCAAGGAGCAACAGAACCAGAAGTTTATTTATGAGCCAAATTTATTTGAAAATTTTCTCAAAATGTTTTAGGACAAATCAGGCTGCCCAGGTCATATTCATTTATGAATTTAAACATCTTTAGCTAGTGTATGCATTAGCTCTTTAGCCAGTAATTGGTATGTGTGTGTGTGTGTTCCTTGTTTGCATGTTTTGCCTTTCATGTAGTAAGCTTTGGCTGCTGCTGTGATCTCCATTTGCTCCAGAAATGTCACAATTCCTGTAAGGATTTCCTGACACACAGGTGCCTTTGGAGCCTCCAAAGTAATTCAGATCTTTTTTTTTTCAATTGTAATAGCTTTTATTGAAGAAAAAAAAAACCGCTGAACACAGCATGTCATAATCCACATTAGACATATCGTCAACTGTAAACAGATTAGCTTACTAACATAATGAATTTCCTATCAGTACCCCAAGCTATTCCATAAAGACCCCCTTCCCAACCCACCACCCTACCCCCTCCCTACCCATTCTCCCAACCCCTCTCATACAAGAAGGAGGGAGGAGTCCGGACAAGAAGACCACTTCACATAACTGTCCCACACTTTATGATACGATACCAAATGTCCAGTTCGCATGGCTATCAATTTAGATATCAGATGTATAGAGTCCAATCTCTGCACTACTACTGCAAGACTTGGCAGTGCAGTTTGCTTCCAGGCCGCGGCTAACGCCATTTTGCTAGCCACCAAAACAAAAGTGATCAAATGATGTATATGTGGTTGCAATCCCCTTGGCTTTACATGTAGAAGACAATTTTCCACCTTCAGAGGGTATGTAAGCTTAGTAATGCTATGGATCAAACTTAAAATATTAGACCAATATTCCTGAGCTATGGGGCAAGTCCATCAATTATGGTACATATCACCCTCGGTTCCACATTGATGCCAGCACAGAGCTGACACAGAGGGAAACATTTTATGCAGTCGTTGGGGAGTATGATACCAGTTATATAAGATCTTATATCCATTTTCCATTAACGCACGTGAAACAAATACCTTCAACAATCGCTTAAAGATCTTCTCCCACTGTAAAAATTCATAGGACATCCCCATAGCCTGCTCCCATTTCATTAGATAGAACATAACTGGTCTTGTGTGTAATTCAGATCTTAAAAATACACTCTGACATTAACATGTGCAGGAAAAGGAAAGTTGCAAGTTTATTTCTGTCTTAATATACTGCCAAATCCAAAATGACCAAGGAGTGCAGTACAGGAAAAACTATAAGACTGTCCAAGAATCAAAGAGTAGCATAAAAAAGCAAATTGCATCCTACTGTACCTCGCAATTCGTAGCTTACTATGAATGGGTAGTGAATAAGGAAGCTGAGGAAATGTTAGTGACTGCTCACAGCTGATCTGCAGCTAGGATGTAGGGTTGTTGCAAGAAAATCCAATACACAGATTATTTCAATATACCACACTTCAGACCGTAACTCCAGTTTTACCACCCATCCACTAGCAGCTGTATTTACTAAAGTTGAAAAGACTTGAAGGATGGAAACATTTTTTTTTTAAAGCACCATTTAAAAAACAAACATTCTTGTAATTCAACATTTGTAATTTATTTATTAATCTGTCTGTGCTAATTGGTTTATGTGGGAAGGATTAACTATTTCATTAGATTATGATTCAGTGTATATTGTAGTGGGTTAAACACTGGATGATCTTGCACCTATAATGGGACATTGTATTCAGAAGACACATCAATTTAAAGATCTATCATCAAAAGTGATTGATCAAGTGGAGATACATTGGCATGGGGGGCAGGAAAATAGAGAAAGACTATTGGCCTTCAGAGAACCATTTGGGATATTTACACTAAATAGGAATACACCATACTATATTGGTTGAATGCAGAGTTTGAATGTTTCTAATATGATATATAAAGGATTGCGAGATAAGGGAATATTGTCAGCAAATGAGTATGGGATTGATGTATTAGATCACATACTGATGTCACATTGTTTTGTAGGTGTCTAGGAATTAAAGACATGGAAGAGATGCAGAGGAATGGAATGGACCAAACTAAGAGCCTCTTTACTGCACTAGTGATTCCCACGTGGCAAATGTGAGGCAGCGCATTTGCCACACTGGAAATCGCCAGTGCAGTTTAGTAAAAGAGGCCCTAAATGAATTGGTGAAGTTGAGCATATCCCCGATGCAGAGTTATCTTGAAACATGATATCATGTCAGATGGAATAATCAGAAAGCTAAGTAAATTTTAATTGAATGAAAATTTAGGATGGGTGGTGTTGGCAACCTCCCTCATTTAGGGTCTGCCACTGAAACTGTCATACTTGTGGTGGTCTCATAAGCCATTCATGGCTTGCTGCTTTTAGGAAAGATCATACCACTGAAACTACTTTATTAGGTATTACTACATACATTTACCATGCTCTTTACCGTGCTTTTGATCAGTTCAAAGCAGTTATCCTTTTATCATTAGACCTCTCTGCAGCATTTGATATGATAAATCACTCCCTTCTTCTTCGTCGTCTTGTCCATTGGCATTACAGAAACAGTTGGTTCACCTCCTACCTTACAGATCGTACCTATACAGTACTTTTTAATGGTTCTACATCAGCTTCATTCAATATGGGCATAGGTGTACCTCAAGGTTCTATCCTCTCACCTACTCTGTTTAACATCTTTTTGGCACCCCTCCTTGAATTAGCACAAACACTTGAGTTGATGATGTTCATTTATGCAGATGATACTTAGATGTTCTACACTTTAGATACCTGCTCTGATGCTGAAATTGCTACATTAAATCATAAACTCTTTTTCTATTGCAACTTGGCTTCACAAAAACAATCTTGTGCTAAATCCTAAGAAAGTCTCTCTAATATTCCTGTTTTGCAATATAATTCTGTTCCTATTCTAGGAGTTCTTTTAGATTCAGAACTTTTGCTTAAACTATAGATTGCCAAAGTTGTGCAGGGATGTCTTTTACAAACTCCATCTAATATGTTCTATACGTTCGCCTATTCTTCCATCCGCTCTGAATGTTCTGGTCCACTCTCTTGTCATCTCTCAACTGGACTACTGCAACTCACTTTATCAAGGAATTAGAATAAAAGAGCTTAAACATATTCAAATTATTCAAAATACAGCCATTAGACTAATAACAAATAGTAGGAAATATGATCATATTACACCACACCTTAAAGAGGCTCACTGGTTGCCAATCACTCATTGCATCACCTATAAAATTATACTACTCACTTATTAAATATTACTGTCAGCTGACCCTATCTCTCATCTTTCATCATTCCATATTGCTCTCCTAGGTCAGTCAGCACAACAAAATCAACTTGTTGTTCCCTGTCACCATGCTATTGTACACAAACATACTAGACATTCTATATTTTCTGTCCAAGCTCATCATCTGGAATGATCTTCTGCATTCTTTCAAGACAGATGTGAAAACACATCTCTTCAAAGATGCCTATGGCTGATATTTTCAGCCTCTTTCTTTTTTTAGAGAGCTCCAGATTGTTTTGTTCTCTCCCCCCACCCCCCTTCCTGATCTACCATTGAATGGATTTCGTCCCTTTTGGTCTAGTTCTATCATTGTTTTGTGTAACAAGATGTAGTAAACTATGTATTTTATTTTAGAATGTAAACCACCCTGAAGATTTTTCAAAGTGCAGGGTAGTAAATAACAATAAAACTTAGAATGAGAGGTAGAGACTAGATATTGTCCTGTCCCCAAAGTGTTTATAGTCTTGGACCTAAGGCCATGGAGGGTTGTGTTATTTGCCTACAATTACAGAGTGGTAGTAGGATTTAAACCCTGGCTCCTAGCCTGCTTGATCTATCCATTAGACTTTTTATAAAATGACCCCTCCCCACCCCTATATGAATGAGTGCCTCTGCATCAGGCTCTGCAAGTGAGTACACCCAAACCACAGCTGATGTTCAGAGTACTTCATTTATTTGTTACATTTGTATCCTACATTTTCCCATCTATTTGTAGGCTCAATGAGGCTTACATAGTACCAGAGAGGCATTTGCAGACTCCGGTGAGAACAAATACAAAGTGATGTTATGGTAAGATAAAGTTCACATGGCATGGCCACATTGGGGAAACGTACATCGGAAGAGTTGAGTTTTGTCCATTACATTATGCATCTGGATTCTGCCTACCAGTTGTTCAAGATTCATTTTGAAAATAAGTGTATCACATGCTGCAGTCATACCCATAGAGATGAGCACATATTTTCCCCCTTCCTTCAAGGCTGCTTCAATGTCTGTGGTTAAAGACACATTTTAGTTGTAAGTCAAATGGCATAGCTAGAACCAAACGTTCATTAGACAGTTGGGTCTCAAGAATGGACATAAGACATCTGTAAAGTAACATTTCTTATGGTTTAAGACCAACTGACAAGAGGGTAATATATTGCTATCGGTCAAGGTCCTCTACCATCTTGCTTGGATTGCATATACTTTAGGTGTTTTTAAATCTTCATAGGCAGACTAGAAGCTATGTGAGAGCAGGATCACAAAATGCATAGAAAATTCTTAATATAGGTTATGTGGTCCAGAGATTTGCTAGTCATGTGCTTAAAGGCTTGATTTCTTCTGGAAAGCAGTATTCAGAGCCACTGAGGGGGAAGTTCCAAGCTTCTTTTAATGTTGACAATTCTGATAAGTAAATACATAAAAGCTTCAATCTGTTTTTGGAAAGTTACCATGCTAATAAGCGACCTAGCTATGCAGAGCCTTTACAGAGGATGGAATATGTGTTACCTGGGTTTTTCTGCTGAAGTGTGCAACATGGATCCTCTTATAATTTATATTATTCATCTCTCCTTTTAACAAGATGCTCAGGAACATGTAGTGACAACATGAGGTTCACCTATTGTGACTGTAGTTTCTTCTTATGACAAGATTTTCATATACAGAAGTCCACTGGGGATGTAAGGGCTTCCACGGTAATGGCCATATACTAATAGGGAAATTAGCATGTGGCCATTACAAAAACATAGAGCAGTGCAGTCATTTTACTGCCATAGTAAAGGTGGCTGCAGCATGCAGAAACCCACATGCTGACACCACAGCAGCCACCTTTTAGTGTAGCTTGGTAAAAGGACCCCTTAAACCTCCATTTTCTTAGGTACACACTTAAGGGTTCTTTTACTAAGTCACTTTAATGGATTAACACACGCTAAAGAATTAATGTATGGTAAATGATATGCAGCTCATAGCTATAATGGGCTGCCTACTTTAGTAAAGGACCCCTTAGATTGTAAACCCTGAGATGGAGAAATACCTACTGTAACTGAATGTAATGTGCCTTGGGCTACTACCCCCACCCCCCCCCCCCAAAAAAAAAAAAAAAAGAGCCGTCAATGAATGTCTATAAGGAATGTAAGACATATGCATACACTTGGTAGAAGAATCAAGTTAACTTGTGTATTTTGGTTACTCTGATAACCAGATCTGGTTGTGGTCTTCAGCGCACTGAAGTTGAGAACCTAGATGTAAAACATATGTAAATCTATTTAGACTGCCTCTCATCCCAACCTTGAGACACACCTAGCCAGTCAGGTTCTCAGTATATCCACCATAAAAATGCATGATAGATTTTCATAGAATAGGACAGTGAATGCAAACTTTTCTAATACATATTCATGGTGGGGTACCCTAAAAACCTTGTCTAGCTAGGCATGTCCCAAGGACTGGGTTGTGAAGCCCTGCTTTAGATCAGCAGTTCTGAACCTAGACCTCAGGGTACATCCAACTAGTTAGGGTTTCAGGATATCCATGAGATAGATTTGCATTCATGGGAGGCAGTGCATGCAAATCTCTCATGAATTGTGGATATCCTGAAAATACAACTGGTTATGTATGCCCTGATGACTACGTTGAGAACCACTGCTTTCAATCCTTCACTGAGCCAAAGACAGCAGAATCAAGTTAAAAAAAATAAAACCCATATATTAAAAATGTAGGTCAACATTAAAAAAGGTTTAAATCCACTCCTCCCCAAAACAGTTCAACAACCCATATAGAATACGAGGGGCATAATCGAACACGAACGCCTATCGCCATGGGCGTCTATGTCCAAAAACGGGTATGTGAAGAGGCGGGACAGACCGTATTTTCAAAAAAATGGACATTTTTCAGCTGGACGTTTTGTTTTTTTTAGCGATAATAGAAACTAAAAATGCCCAGCTCAAAACCGTCCTAATCCGAGCCATTTGGTCGTGGGAGGGGCCACGATTCGTAGTACACTCGCCCCCCTGACATGTCAGGACACCAACTGGGCACCCTAGAGGTCCATGCGGTGGACTTCAGACAACGCTCCCACATGCATAGCTCCCTTACCACGGGTGCTGAGCACCCAACCCCCCTCCCCCAAAACCCACTAATGTACAACACTACCATAGCTCTTAGGGGTGAAGGGGGCACCTACATGTGGGTACAGTGGGTTTTGCAGACCTCCCATTTACCAGCACAAGCGTTACAGGTAGGGGGGATGGGCCTGGGTCCACCTGGCTGAAGTGCACTGCAGTACCCACTAAAAGTGCTCCAGGGACCTGCATACACACAGGCCTCTAGGACTTGTTGCTGCTATATAACATTGGCACACCAGTTGACACCTGAAGACTAATCTCTCCAAAAACATCCTTTAATGGAATAAGCATGCTTACTCACAGTTAACTGCAGATCAGAAGTTGTGCCCCACTGGCAATGAGTCTCCCTGGTACTGAGATTAGCAGTAGGTCAGAGCTGGCAGAATGGTGTACAATGCCCTCTTTCAGCCACATTCAAGGTAAGAACTAAGTTCTGTAACATGGCTAACATGTGAAAGGGATCTAAAGCTGGCTTACAAAAATGGCCACTACCTCATGGACTACCGGAAACAAAACAGAGCACACTCTGACCCAGTAAGCAGGGGAAAAAGCACCATGGGAGTAGAGCCTACCAACTACCAACATTGTGAGCATTTGCCACAAGCTAGTGGAATCACGGAGCCCAATACCCTACACCCACCACAATGCATTGCTGATGTGACTCTGCAGTGCGCATAACAGAAAAGGTGTCACACTCACCTGAGAGCCACATCAGAACCAGGGAAAGGCTGTCAGAGGATAGAACACATTCTGCTGTCATGGAGGTGGGTAGGGCATTTGAGGCTGGCATAGAGGCTGGAAAAAAAGTTTTTAAAGTGGGGGTTTTTTTTGGTGGGAGAGGGTTAGTGATCACTGGGGGAGTCCGGGGAGGTCATCCCCCATTCCCTCCAGTGGTCATCTGGGCAGTTGGGGCACTTTTTTGGGACTTGTTCGTGAAAAAAAAAAAGGGTCCACAAAAAGTGACCCAAAATCGCGGTAAAAACGCCTTTTTTTTTTTCAATTATCAGCTAAAGACACCCATCTCTCCTCTGCCGATAACCACGCCCCAGTTCCGCCTTCACCATGCCCCCGTCAACTTTACCCGTTTCTGCGACGGATTGCAGTTGGAAACGCCCAAAATCAGCTTTCGATTATACCGATTTGGGCGCCCACAGGAGAAAGACGCCCATCTCCCGATTTGGGTCGCAAAATAGGCATTTTTCTCTTTCGATTATAAGCAGGAATGTGACCCTGGCTGCTGCTTGTAGTTTTACATTAAAATAAAAATAGCCAGCACGCACCTGCATTAATTTTTAGACTTGCCAGCCAATGGTGCACACTATCTGTTCAATAAGGAGAAATTAGATCTTACCTGCTAATTTGCTTTCCTTTAGTCCCTCCGGACCGGACCAGGATTGGACTGATGGGTTGTGCTCGCCTACCAGCAGGTGGAGACTGAGAAAAAACTCTGACTCTAGAGAGCCAATAGGAGCCCTGGCCATGTGACCTTAGCCTCAGTATTTGAATAACAAAGCAGGAAAGAAAGAAAGACCTTCTGTGCCATATGGAATCCTAGCAGCCACAAAGCACTCGGCAATGCCAAGTATCAGAGCTCACCAGCAACTCTCACCAGAGAAGTGGTATGGCCCGATATGTATTACAGCTCACCAGCAACTCTCACTAGAGAAGTGGTATGGCTCACTTTTACTATAGCTCACCAGCAACTCTCACCAGAGAAGCGATATGGCTCACATGTAATATAGCTCACCAGCAACTCTCCCCAGAGAAGTGGTATGGCTCACGTATAATATAGCTCACCCGCAACTCTCACCAGAGAAGTGGTATGGCTCACTTGTCTTATAGCTCACCAGCAACTCTCACCAGAGAAGTGGTATGGCCCACTTAAGATTTTATATATATTCCATCAACTGAGCTTACCAGCAACTCTCACCAGAAAAGTGGTAAATCATATTTAAGGTTTTATAGATATTCCAGCAACTGAGCTCAGCCACAACTCTCACCAGAGAAGTGGTATGGCGTATTTAAGGTTTTATAGATAGATTCCAGCAATTGAGCTCACCAGCAACCACCAGAGAAGTGGTATAGACCACGTAAAGTTCTGTATATATATAGTATTGTTCCACGAATCGTAAAGGAATGAATACACTTCCTACTGAATACACTTCCTACTTAATAAAAGAAGCTAAAGAGTAGAGAGAACATGGGAGGGGCCTGGTCCGGTCCGGAGGGACTAAAGGAAAGCAAATTAGCAGGTAAGATCTAATTTCTCCTTCCTTAGCGTCCCTCCGGACCGGACCAGGATTGGACTGATGGGAAGTACCAAAGCAGTAATCTGAAGGGAGGGACACTATGAAAACTGCAGAGAAATGTTCATGCTGCATAGGCCACCTGGCGACAACTAACATGTAGTGTGTCCCAATGAGCAAAATAAAATGAAACTAGGACTAAGTTGCCAACTTACCAATGTGCACCGAGAGCACCAAAAATCGCCATAGTAAGAATAGAGCCCGCTTCTGAAGTTGTGGAATATGTTGTAATACGCTGTGGAACTGCCCTCTCAGCGAGAAGAGAAATAGACATTCTCATTTCCTTGATCCTTCGCGATATAGCGGGTTAGAAACTTTTACGCCTACTGGCTAGAAGGACAAAACCAATAAGAAAAAACCGATTGGGAAAGGTGAAAACTTTAAACTACAGCAGACCGAAAAGAAGTTACCAACCGTAGAAGTATTCCACACATAGATCTACTTGCTGCAATGGCTACTGGGAAACACTGCTTGAAGAGGAAAACTTTATAGAAAAAGTTATGGCTACTAGAAAACAGAACTTTAAGAGTCTGTTCACCTAGTTCACCTAGCTGGTGGACGAAGCGGGAGGTACAGGTTCAGGACTCCTTTAAGAAACCGCTTTGACAGTGGATGCTGCATAAGCGTGCGGTTGTCAACAGTATCATGCATCACTGATAGAGCTGCCAAATGAACTCTAATGGATGAGTAAGACAGACAAGATTTCGCAAGATGCAGAAGATATTCCAAAACATGCAAAATGGATACTGTTTGTGGAATGAAGTGGTGAGAGGAGTACCACAGAGTGAACCGTCGCCACTTTGATTCATAGGACTTTAATGTAGATTTCTGTCTGGAAGCAATTAAAACTTGAAGTACTTCCTGCGAAAATATCAAAGATGTTGCAGACCCAGTAACCACGCCATAAGTTTGAGTGACTGGGGGTCCGGATGTAGAAGGGTGCCTTGGTTCTGCGTAAACACCTAGTGAGATGATGGAAGAAACGCATAAAGAAGGCTGAAAAACCCCTGCTGGACATTGGCATCTGTCCCTGTCTCCGTCAAGACTGTTGCTGAACGGAAGAAGCAAGAAATGTTCGTGAGCCTGAAGGCAAAAAGAGATAGCCCTGAAGTGTCGCAGTGAGGAAGTAAGACTGAAAAAATGAGAGTCCATTCACCTAAATGCAGGGTGACACAACTAAGAAAAAATGAGTACAAACTCAAGAGTATACTCTTAACTCCTCCTTGGCGGATGACATAACCCATTGCCATGGCAAGGAGCAACATAGCTCTCTCCGCCTTGTTTGTCAGTAGGGAAAACAAAATTCACCCGAAGGTAAAACGAATTGCTGAGGTCCCCCAGAAAAAAAAATATATATACAAACTTCTGCAAAAAGTGTACTGCACGAAGCATCCCAATGACAGAACTAAGGTTCTTGAGATAACTAGATGACACTTAAATAGTGCGATTGATGACCCTGAGATTCGCAATAGGATGAAGGAAAATTCCTTCTTGGGCATTAGAAAGTAAAATTGCATTCTGCAGAATAGAGCGAGGAAATGGCCGAAGGCCCAAGGTCACCAAGAAAAATATAAACTGGGATGTTTGCAGAGGAGACAAAAGACTGTGCGCCAACCTGACTAAACAAAGAGAAAATCAGAGATATCTGATGAGAGATCAAATGAGAGGCCTGGCTACAATCACCACCCAACCTAGAGACTGTAAGAAATGCAACACCCGGTGCGTGACCTGAGAACTCTGCTGATAAGACTTTCTCCAATTAGGCAGTCGTCTAGGTAAGAATGAAATGACTCTAAGAGCGCAATGAACAACCTCTTAGATCTATAAAAGAACGGAAGAGAGAGTACTGCTGAAAATGACCGGTTAATGCATAAGCAAAAAACTAGCCATTCTCTGGATCCTGAGGAGAAGAGGAAGGGTGACCAAGGACACCAGTTAAATAGGGCTACAAACTCCAACCCTATCTCTATGGCGTTCCATAGTTGGGTAAGTTCTGAATATAGAAAGTTCTGAATATAGGAGTCCACCAGCTATGGTAGTACGCTCCAGACAGAAAAAAATTGTCCCAGTATGAACGTCTGATTCACCGGCCTGTAATCTTGGATCTCCCTAATCCACATACCACTAATCCACGTACCACGGTCATGCGTCCTCCCTCACTGAGATGTAGATTGTAAGCTCCTTTGAGCAGGGAACGTCCTTCTTTGTTAATTTGTACAGCGCTGCGTAACCCTAGTAGCGCTCTAGAAATGTTAAGTAGTAGTAGTAGTACCAGACTCAAACCCAATAGATATGAATGTTGAGCTTGTTTCAGGTTAAAACACCGAACCTAGGCCCAGGGTCCCCGGTGTTTCTAGTGGTGAACAGCCATGGCAAATATTGTATGCGTTAGTTTGCAGAATTACTGCAAAGCCTTGCTTTTGGAGCAGAGATTTCTGTTCGATACTCTCGTGAGAGGGTTTTTTTTTTTTTTTTTCTTTTCTTTAATGCTGTTCTGGCTGTAGAAAGGTGGACATTTGAGCTTCCCCAGAATGGCAAAACTTATGTACCTATGCCCATTAGATATGAATGCTGGACTTGATGGACTTTAGGCCTTACCCAGCATAACCATACTTATGTACCTATGGTATAAATACACAGGAAGTGAGTGAATCCCCTTCCAATTGAAAGAACACTCTGGAGTGAAGGCGCATAGAATGAAAATGAAAAAGGACAAACTTGGAAATTACCTGTAACGAAAAAAGTGAAGTTGTGCCACAGCCACTTGGTGAAGGCAGTGTAGACAAGACTGTATCTGAATTCAAGAAAGCTTGATATAACATCAGGTCTCTAAGGAAGAGGAAGAGATAGCAGATGGTATGTATAGGCATACTGGACCAAACCAGGATGTTTATAATCTGCCAATGCTGAACTGATAGAGTAGAGACAAACACGAGAAGATGGTTTGAGGACCGTCCACTATCTTTAAGTGAAAGGATGACTTTATTCTCTAAGTGACCATCAGGCTCATTTTCAAAGCACTTAGCCTCCCAAAGTTCCATAGAAACCTATGGAACTTAGCCTCCCAAAGTGCTTTGAAAATATGCCTCCATATGTCCTGTAAAAACCAGAAGAAAGCTAAAATGAAAAATGAGAGGCTTCAAGGCAGTTGGAAAAGAAGGGAAGACATGAATAAAGCATGCCTGCTAAGGCAGCTGAGTGACTGGGAGCTTGGTAGACAGGACTGTCCCTCAGAGAATATGAAAGAGCTGATATATCCCCATGGCATCTGAACAATATACTGTATGCCTCTAGAGAAGGCTTCTTAAAGTCGGAAAAAGAAAACACTGTATAACACTACAGCCATTGAGAGTGTCTGTTAAGTTCTTAAAACACTATATAACATCATACGCATGGAGTAAAATGCTTGAAAGGAACTAAGATATTATGGTCAGAATTGCAAAGTACCAATCAATTGACTCTTAGACAATGTAGTTCTATTCACCAGGGAATGAGAAAGACAGAAATTTACTCTATGCCTATAGAGAAAGTTTCTAAAGTTCTTAAAACACTGTATAATACTACAGCTATTGAGGAAAATGCTTGAAATGAATTATGATATTATGATAAGATGTAGATTTTCCACCAGGCAATGAAAAATGACTGAGCACCAGAAAAAACTAGTGTTAACAGCCCCGTGATACATAGAAATTTAAAAGAAGAAAAGCTTGTTATATATCCATATATGAAAGGAGCCCCCTTTCAACCAAATATTGCCTGCTGATGTGAAGAGCCTTTTAGAATACGCCGTTCAGCACATACAAAAGTGTACACATCTTGGAGCCGAACTGCTCTATGAACTGCAGCCTTACCTTCAGCAGAGAGATCCCCGACTGATAAGATGGAGGGAGAAACAAAATGGCCGCCGTTCGCTCCACTGGCCCTGTGGCGATCGTCGACAGCGCGCCCGACACCTCCGAACAAGCGGAGCCCAGTGGAACGGCGAAGAAACAACAGCCGGCGAAAAAGGCCCCGAAAAAACTGGAGGCAGCACCGGACCCGAAGAAACCTTGAAGGGAGAGCAAAATTTACACGTTCCGGCTGCGTGAACTGCGCGACGCTGACCGACAGCAGCTGTTTGAACTTTTAAGCCATATCGGAAAAAACAGGTGGCCGCGCTTACGCGGTTCGCACCTTTCTTTTTTTTGTTCATTTGTTTAAACTGCCGCCGCCAAAACGCAAGAAAATGGAGGAAATTAAATCTGACGAGAAAAATCGCTATTTAGAAGTCACAGATACTGAATTATTTTCTTCTGTTTGTTTTTTTTTTTTGTTTTTTTTATAACCCCTCAATCATAATAAAAACACTGGAGCTGCCTGCTCGTTAGAAGTCTGGGGAAAGAAAGGCTGCTTCTTTGAATTTACTTTTATTTGATTTAATTCTTTTAAAGCAGCTACCTGTTAAAAGTGGCTGCCTCTCCCAAAGACGGTACACTTTTCCAGAGAAAGGGACGGCCCTTCCCTGCTAAGCCAGGGAGATGGGGAGGAAGGGGGGTGGACTCGAGACACTCGAGTTTAACACCCCCGAGGCTGTCAAAGAAAGAAGAGAAAGGAAACCCTGTCAAGCCTCTAAATAAGATTCCAGGCACAGAAGAATTATCACAAATATCTGTAATATCTAAAGAGAAAAGGAGAGAGACTAATGGGCTCACTTCCTACCTGCTGGGAGACTGAGAAAATACTGAGGCTAAGGTCACATGGCCAGGGCTCCTATTGGCTCTCTAGAGTCAGAGTTTTTTCCTCAGTCTCCACCTGCTGGTAGGCGAGCACAACCCATCAGTCCAATCCTGGTCCGGTCCGGAGGGACGCTAAGGAATTTGTTTTTCTCCTTATGTATGCACTAGGAGAGGCATCGCTTCTATACCTTTGAAAGCATAAAGCCAGGGCTGTTCTTACAGTCACTGCTGGGCAAACATCAACCCATATCTCTAAATCACCCAGAACAATGAAAATCACAAGACACAGATCTTTCAGTGGCTTAGAATTTCTGGAATGGTTCATCAGTTTTCTAATTTCTTTTCCATTAAAATATTTTAGCTTTTTCAGTTTTTTACTTTTTACCTTTGATGGATTTTTTTTTTGCTTGTTTTCTTTTCTCTCTTTCTTTTTTTTTTTTTTTTTTTGCCTTGAACCATTCCATATTCTCTCTTTATTGCAAAAGTCAACATGCTTCTTAGAAATTCAGATTGTAATCAATAAAACAAACATTACATATATGAATTTAAAGTATAAACAGTTAGAAATTCAACAATATCTCCTATTGCACTATGACACAAATTCACAATTTTGTAAAAACTATAATACAAGTTTGCTATACATCAAGAGGAACCTATATTCCTTTTCACATGATTTTAATCAAGTTCAACCTTTTTTTTTTGTTTGTTTGTTTAGTTCCAGCAGGACTGTGTCAAACTGATCTTTTAAGCCATAAGCTATTCCCGTCTATTAAGAACTTAATTATGAGAGCAGCAAACTAAAGTTAATTCACCAAAACATTTACTCTTTGTATTCTCAGAAATCAAGATAAATTAATTTGATGCATTTAGCTTCAAAATGCCTAGTTAAACTCAGCGGGAAACAATGAACCTCCAAATACATACAACGGAATATCATGACCTTTAAAGACAGGTGGTAGTCTATGTAAAATAGATATACATCCCTCAGAGATACTGTGGATATGTTGCATTGGGATTCAATGGGGAGCCGAGATCAATTTTAGCTAACATGGCCACCTCCAGACAGCTTCAGAGCGGTACGTAAGGATTTCACTTTACAGGGTTTCCTTCAATCTCCCTTCAGCTATCAAATACTTGAGAGCCAGCTAAGAGAAAATCAGAAAATAAAAAAAAGCTTGCTATCAACATTAAGATCTGAATCATCAGCTGCCCCCCTCAAAATAAAAAGTAAAATTAAATACTGGAAATATTCCATGCAACCCAATTACTAAAAGTTATGTCGCTTTGGTTACACAAAAAATACAGTTTGGAAAGAATCATTTGGTTACATCAAAGCCATGCGCCATTAAGCCTGCACATCTGTCAATGCCTAAATTATGTCCGTGACAATTACCATAACTGAATGTACTCCTACCACTCTTCCCAATTGTTTTAAAATCCCCAATAAATGCAACACTATCCTGACAGCATAACACTAGACTGTTCTGGCTGAGCCTGTCCTGATTTTACTCTACTATATGGCCTCCTCCTGCAAACAGAACTATAAGCCCAGGCATACAACAGGTGAAACCATCTGATCTAGTCCGAGGGAAGGAAAATTAACAGCTCTGTATAAATGGGTACACCTGTAGTTCAAACCAAATGGGAAATGACTGCAGGCATGCTGATACGCTCTCAGAATTTAATACTTTAATGAGGCTCTTTCAGATAATAAAACTAAACATAAAAATGCACGAGCCAGAGGAAGTTAGTCATTTTTGGCCTGGAAACCATGTGAAAAGGAATCACAATCTGCTCAACTGTGACAAAGTCCATCAAACTCTTCCATACAGCTGCAATCGCCCATTTCCCCCAGTACAAAAATACAACAATTCTTATTGAAATCTATACGCTGGTAGTCTTAGTACACAAAGAAAGCAAAATATTTACAAAAATTATACAGTTTAAGAAAACCTCTATACAAAAAATATATAAATCCTTTGTTCCCTCCATCTTACTTTTTCAGGCAGTCAGGAGTCTTTCAAAATGTTACAGATCTTCCAAAAATAATGGTTTACGGACAACAAAGCATGTAGAATGATAAACGGCAGCAGGAGTGATTTTGCTCACTTCGAAGAGCATATGTTCATTTTTTTTTTTTTTTTAATAATCTTGAAGTCTTAGTAGGCTGTAACATCTCTAAAGGACCAACAGTAAAATGATGTTGGCAATACATGAGGTTTTTGAGACAGACCTGTGTGGTCGTAAAAGCTCAAATGTCGCATCATCATTTATTGTGGTCCTAACAAAGGTACCACAGCCCATTAAGATTCCAGTTTTCCCAAGGAACAATACAGCTACTACAGATGTGTCACTGTCTTCTTAAAATGCATTTTTGTCTGTCTCAACATTAATCAGGAAATAGAAGTGCCAAATATCTATTAAAAACGGTTTATAATGTGAAGGTAACAGTTCTTGTTCAATATTAGGTTGGACAGTGTGGGGGACATTGGTTTGGCTTTGCAGGATTCTCAACCGGAAACGTGTACGGACAGAAGACACTAAGATAGTATAGCGGAAATCCTTTTTTCAGACTTTGTATGTCTAAAAGGTTCCTCTGTAGCCCAGTTTAAACACAAGTAATCTAATGTGCACTATTTCTGAAGTCTTGTTTTTCTAAATCAGGGATTTTACATTTGAAACCATTTACATTCAAATAAATGTTCAAATTGTAAGCCCACCACCATTCATGATGGCATGCTGGGCTATCTACATACATGTAAACACATGATGTAGATTTATGGACTCAGTTTTTATGAACATGAGATTTATTTACATAGAAATGATCTAACTGCATCCTCAAGCATGTTTTAATATAGTAGGCAACATCTATCAGCACACAGCTAGGGATACGTTCTAGCTGAAAAATCATGTTTGCTGGAAAACAGGTGAGGAAATCCGACTGATTCCCAAAGCAATACAGTACTTTTGGATCTGTGCGAAATCCTGTTAGCAGATCTGATTATCTGACCTACTGGATAAGTAGATATATCAATAGATATAAATATATGCATGCACACTTGTTTACATATGTTTTAAATGTTTCCCTCGTCTACTGGTGGCGGTTTATAGCAGAAAGGATATAATCGTCTCTCAAACTGCACATCAGCATATAAGCCACATGCATAAACACTTTAAACACCAGGTGTTTGCTTAGAGCACGTAGGCACAGTGGAAAAATATATTAAACAACACACACACAGCAAGTTCAAAACAGCAGCCACCAAGGCAGAGTCTGAACGTACAGGGCATTGCAAAGGAAGCTGCTTCTGCCACAACCTTGGTGTAAATGCCACAGTTGAAGCTTCAGCCTTTTCTTTTCTTCAGGATCCTCATTTTTGCAGATGCCCCTCAAGACGACATTTCTACCTTTAAAAGTGAAGGGCGAGTCGCTAGCGTTTAGCAAATGTGCTGGGTTCCATCTCTGTACAAACACATTTTATCCAAAAAAGTCCAGAATGATGAATACAGAAGTGCATGTGGCTCACAGCAGATGTCAGTTAATACTGTCTTACTACAGTAGGAAACCCAAGCCTACACCTGGTCTCACATCGATCCAAGTGCAAAGGGCTCTCAGCGTGGCAGCGTTTAGAGAAAAGAAGAATTACCAAAAGGCTTAAACAAGAGGTCCCACTTTATACTGTACTTCAGTACAATGCTAAGCAATAGCCCAAGTATTGTTTGGACTGTCAGATATACTTGACACAAGAGATCAAGTAAAGGCTAGATTTAGTAAAGTGTGCTACTGCTTGCTAAGCTGTTAACACACACTATTAATAAAGTAGGACCTGCGGTAAATAACATACATTAATGCATGTCAACATGCAGTCAACACAGTAGTGCTTTAAATAAAGCAAACCCTAAAGCACCACCAGTAGACAAAGAAAAGTGAAAAAGAGAAACCACAGAAATTCACTGATGACCTCTATTGCCTCAAAACAGAAAGAATAAAAGGAGTAAGCATCCTGATCATTCCTGTGCAGTTATATTTTGGGGAAGTTGTGTTTTGAAGGTCAATTATTTTGGGCTCAATGTTTTCTATTACCAATGAGTTCCTAACACCAGAAGCAAGACTGAGAAAATACAAGGAGTTGTGACTGCAGAGGTCTAATCCAATGATGCTCTGAGCCACGATACACACGTTCCATTTCATTTCCTATAGAAAGCCAAACCATGCAAATCCAGAAAACAGAACAAGAACAAAAGAAGACAGGGAAATGTATTTACTTCAGTTAAAAAAAAAAAAGTTTCTGGATAGCTTTAGACATTTTCAGGACAGAGGATGCTTTCGAACTGGTTTAGGGTTCTCAAGAATATTTATAAAGTACCTATTTCAATACAAAAAAATGACCTGCCACTTGGGTTATTTCTTTTGACCTGAAAAAAGGTCATAATCTTTTTAACCTGCATCATTCGTCACACACATGCCCTTCCAATACGCAAAACAAATTTAAAAGAAACAAAAATATATATATTTTTGGCTCATTGTACATGTTTTTTTTTAAATAATGGTAAAAAGATGATGACGTCTTCTTGCATTCCTTATAAAAAAAAATTTTTTTTTCTACAATCAAAATTTCATCGTCTCCAAGAGCGTGACTCATCTTCATCTTCATCCTCATCATCATCTTCATGCAGAAACAGGTCAGAAGTTTCAACTTCCTAGGATGGTAAATGGAATTACAGATCAGTCTGAAGGACATGCTGGATGCCCAATGTTTCTTAAAAGAAAAAAATGAACATCAGTCTGAAATTTGAGAAAACCAGGGACCCAACTGATAAAACAATCGTGCCAATACCCAGACTGGTGGACTACAGCATGAGACCACATTACATTCTTTTGTATCAATTTATTTTATATTTTACCAAAAATCTACGAACTGCAGGTGAGAGCATTTTGCTTTTCTTACTTTTAAGGGGAAAAGAAACATTCAGAGATTTACTAACCACTGGAGACCAATTTTCAAAATGACTGTGTATCTGCAGAGTTTGTGGGTAATTCTTGTCTTTCCATTCTCATATCTCTAAGGTATATCCTCCTGATTCTAGATACGCTCCATATGATGAGTCTTAGAACCTTTGTCCTCACATATCCTGTTACATGTATTGGTAATCTCAAAATTGGATTACTGTAACACCAGTATTCATCTGCCTAATTCTCAAATACATAGGCTCAACAACTTAACATAGAGGTCCTTTTACTAAGCTACAGCAAAAAGTGGCCTGAGACAGTGGGCACGTGCCGGGCCAATTTTTGCCATGTCCTGGGGAAAGGGTCTTTTTTTAAGGGGCTGGAAAATGGACATATGGAAAATAAAAACCAGTGTGTGTCCATTTTCAGCCTGAGACCTTACCACCACCCACTGACTTAGTGGTAAGGTCTCGTGTGCTACCCGGGTGGTAGGCATGCAGCGAGCGTCCACTGCCATTTACCGCTGGGTAAGCGTGAAGTAGTAGAAGACAAACATATTTTCTACCTGTGTTTTCAGAGTGCTCCAAATTCTGAATTACCGCCAGGGGCGCATGGTAGCCAGGCGGTAATGCTGATTTGACGCGCATAGGCACTTACACACCTTTCTAAAGGGGCCCTACAGTGCTTAAACTCATTTATGGCCAAAAGAAATACAATCACGTTACTCCTCTTTTCATAACTGAACATTGGCTTTGGGTATCTTAGAGAATCCCTTACAAAATTCTTGTTCTCTGTCATCAAATTCAATCTTCCAACCTCCTTATTCCCCATCATGGACTCTCCAGTTGTCAAAACATCTAACTGTGCCCTCCCTTCTGTCAAGTTTACCTGGACACTATCAGAACTTTCCTGTTTTACTGCAGCAACCCATACCCTTTGGAACAGTCTCCTCCTTTATCTCCGGCTTGAAATCCTGACAATTTTAATCTCGGCTAAAAGCCTTTCATACCACTAATCAAGATCTCACCTCTTATGGCTGTTTGGACTGGAGAGTGCTAAAGAATAAGAAAATACTCCCCCTGCACCCCCCCCCCCCCCAAATGTCCTGTTCTCCCATGTTTTAAACTGCAAATTTCCGCCTCATTTTTCCATTTGTGTATGTTTTTTTGAGATTATGATATGTTTATTAAAAACTTGATAAACCACCAATCAAGGCAGTTCACATGACAATTAAAATAAAGTAAAAAAAAAAAGAAAAAAGAAAAATAATAGTAAATCAAATTAAAATAAATTAAATCACGTCAAAGCAAATCAAATCAATGGCAGAGCTCAGAGCCCAGAATCATACTACCGAAAGCTACTCTTTCAAATGCTAACATTAAAAAAAAAATTACATTTGAGACGCCTCTTCAATCTCTCTAAACTAAACTCAAGTCTAAATTATTCAGGGAGAGAATGCCATAGAGCAGTAATCCAGAATGAAATGCCTCATGAGCCAATAGAAGAATTTTAAATTTAATATGATAAGATATGGAGAGCAAATGGGCTTCTTTATGTTTAATGTCCTATTATCTAGTGCTATGTTCCCTTTCTTCTATTTTTATTTGATTTTCTAAACTGCTTAGATTTTTGCTATATTTGCAGTATATCAAATAAACATGTATACTAAAGAGTGCAGGATCAGCTTTGCAGCAAGCCTCTTTTAGAGAAAAGCCTCTTCTTATTAATGTAAAAAATTTAAGGGAAATATTTGTTGAAGGAAAGTTAGCAAAGTGCTAAAAGTATCTTCAAGTCATGGGTAGTTTTGCCCTCAATTAGCACGTACTGATTGTGCCATTTGAAAATGAACCACACCCCATACCTCATCCTTGGACTCTTCCTCCTCAATGTCCGTGGAGACTGAGGGCGTCTTGGGTTTGTGCCATGAGATCTGGAGTCTGCGGCCTCGGAACCTTGAACCGTGGTTGGCGGCCTACATTGCATTTTCAAAAGGCAAATGCTGAGTTAATAAATTGTAAAGAATTATGTCAATAGGTATTTCAAAAACAACCAACTTAAAAAAAAAAAAAAAAAAGATATATATGAGACTCAAATCTATTAGAACAACCTCAACCCCAAGTTTCAAGCATGGCTTTGCATTTGTACTTCATACACTAGTGCTGGCTTACAAGACAATTGAGCAAAAGACAGTCACAATAGGCCATTTATGACTTAACTTTAACCCTACATGAAAAATATTACACATTGATTTGTATTATATTAGCGAATTCTTCAAACCCTACCGATCCAACTTAAATGCCTAATCTCTGCAACACAACCAAACTAAAGCACGTAATGGACATAACACAACTCTTCCGTTCTCCGATTCCCTAATGTGGTTGTGCCACATGAACTTGATCTTACCACAACATCACCCTGTATTTGTTCACACCAGAGCCTGAAAAGGCCTCTCCGGTACTATGTAAGCCACATTGAGCCTACAAATAGGTGGGAAAATGTGGGAAACAAATGTAACAATGCACCAAAAATTAAAGCATCTCACGCTAAAAGCCATATCCATTTATGCAAAGACATGAGCTACAAAAGATTTCATATATCAAGTAAATCAGAACTAATCAGGAATAGTTTAGGAGTCAGAGGTTACTCTCAAGCCATTCCAGAACAACTACTACTTCAAAGATCTTTAGAGCTTCTCTCACTTATACTTTTTTAGGGGTGTGCATGGGGCTGGGGGAACATTTACATATTAAATTTTTTCCTTTTTTGGTTTAGCACACACTAAAACAAACAAAATATTTTCTGTTGTTTTGGATGGGAAACACAAAAAAAAATCAAAAAGAAGAGAGAGACTGGTAGGGCTCACCACCTTCCATCTGCTAGAGACAGAGAATACCGGATTCTTCTCTCCTTAGCAAGGGCTCTTATTGGCCCTCTAGGATGAGTCAGAATTCTCAGTCTCCACCTGCTGGAAGGCGTGCACAACCCATCAGTCAAGCTCTGGGCCGGTCCGGAGGGACACTAAGGAATGTAATTATTCTGTTGTTATTTTAAAATAAGGGGACATCATTCTACTACTACCACTTATTATTTCTGTCGCGCTACTAGATGTACAAAGTGCTGTACACATACATCTCGGGTCCCTTTTCTCTTTCAAGCTTACAATCTATTCAAGACAGACAAACAGACCAAATGAGAATTATGGAGTTCATGGTCTATGGGAAATGCTTTAAAACAACATGGATATGAACAAGAGAATAAAAGGGATTACATTTTTAAAGTAGTTTCAAAAAGGCCGGCTTTTACATTGGAAGTAAATAAGATCCACAAAAGAACAAGAACCACTGACACAGGAATTATAAAGCACAACAAGGTGGAAGGAACAGAGTCTAGAGTTGGCAGTGGCAGAGAAGGGTGGATGATAAGGGAGAAATAAGAGAGAGGAGGATTAATGACGAGCCGCAGAATGAATGTTCTTGTAGGTAAGAGCAGAAAAAAGACTTTTGAGGACTAGGCTGCAGTCTAAGCAGGAGGGTTTGGTCTCGTGTTCAGAAAAGAAGGGACAAATGTTGGTAATGTTATAGAGAAAGATACGACAGGTTTAAGCAGTGTGTTGGATATGTGTAGAGAAACGCATCCCTAATACTTTTTTTTAAATGTGCCCTATCGCCCTGCAGGTGCAAGAACCCCTATGAATTCCAAGGCTGTGGACGGAGAATGCTACACACATCCTTCCTTAGGCCTGAATACGCTGCTTTGGTGGCATGTCCCAGACCTACCAGCCCTGGGCAAGGGATTCAAATCTGAAACATAAGCCCCAAGGCCAGCCTTAGCTGTAAGCAGTGAAAATAAATATTGATTCAAATCACTTAAAACTACAATTTCCATCACCATGCATCTGAACAAGATGATGACAGATGAGTCTCTGAAGAAGAGATTTGCAACTTTGCACACACATAGGCCATGTCACTTATTTATTTACCGTGATCAAAACTATTCATGAGGTAGCTCCATTAGTGAAACCAGAACAATTATTTTGATGATTAAACCGAGGTAGGTATAGTACAAAGAGATTCGTTTTGCTTTTCTACTTACGTTTTCAGCTTCCGATCGGGTTTTGAAAGTTAGAACAACACTTGAAGGCGCGTCATCTTCTTTCAGATCTTCCAAATCTCCAAATTTCTTAAATTGAAGAAAAGATTGATAAACACACTAAGCACAACATAAGAGGTCTATACACAGACAGAAATATGCTAACTGAAAACCACCCTCCCTGTATAAGGGTAAATAAGTACAGACCAAAGGTCTATCAAGCCCAGCATCCTGTTTCCAACAGTGGCTAATCCAGGTCAAATACCTGGCAAGATCCCAAAACAGTTCAATACATTTTATGCTGCTTATCCCACAAAAAAGCAGTGGATTTTCCCCAAGTCATTTTAATAATGGTCTATGGACTTTTCCTTTAGAAAGACGTCCAAACCTTTTTTAAACCCCGCTAAGTTAATCACCTTTACCACATTCTCTGGCAACGAATTCCAGAGTTTAATTACACGTTGAGTGAAGAAACATTTTCTCCAATTTTGTTTTAAATTTACTACTTCGTAGCTTCATTAAATGCCCCCTAGTCCTAGTATTTTTGGAAAGAGTAAACAAACAATTTACGTCTACCCGTTCCACTCTACTCATTATTTTATAGACCTCTATCATATCTCCCCTCAGCTGTCTTTTCTCCGAGCTGAAGAGCCCTAGCCACTTTAGCCTTTCCTCATAGGGAAGACATCCCATCCCCTTTATCATTTTTGTTGCCCTTCTCTGTACCTTTTCTAATTCCACTATATCTTTTTTGAGATGCGGTGACCAGAATTGAACAAAATATTCAAGGTGCGGTCGCACCATGGAGCGATACAAAAGCATTATAACATCCTCATTTTTGTTTTCCATTCCTTTCCTAATAATACCTAACATTCTATTTGCTTTCTTAGCCGCCGCCGCACACTAAGCAGAGGGTTTCAACGTTTCACCAACTCTTTCAGGTATTCCCCTAAAGGCCACACAGAGGACCGAGGCAAACTATTTGCCTAGATTCAACTAGGTGACTAGTTCTCCAACTGGACTAATGAGGCATTTTCACCAGATCCAGAAAAACATTGCACAGATAAGCCCAACCACCATCTATTGGAATATAGGGTAGGAGTTCACAAGCCTTCATTCTCAGTCTCCATCTGATGGTAAAGCAGCACAACCTATTTGTTCTGGACTGGTCTGGTGGCCGATGAGGAATATTTGATTTTCTAGTAAAAGTTTCACTACTGAAAAAAGCAAAACTTACAAAAATTTGAGCTTCCAAAAAGTCATGAACAAACCAAAATGACGTGTTGTACCTCAACCTGACTGCAGCCTGCATTTTTTTTGCTTTTATGGCTTTTTAGTGCTCATGTTGATGAGGTTTATATATCAGTATCTATGTAGCCATGTTAGCTTACAAACTGGCCATTTCACACCACAGATTAGAATATAAGAAATGCCATACTAGGTCTGAACAAAGGTCCATGAAGCCCAGTATCCTGTCTTCAACAGTGGCCAATCTATGTCAAAACTACTTAGCAAGATCCTAAAGAGGCAATTCTTTGTTAATTACATTCAGGGATTAGGTTGTAAATTAGCACAGCTCTTAACCCCTCCAAAATCTCTCTGCTGTGCTCATATTTACCTGTCGCTCCGAATATTAGATTTTATTAAATGAGTCAAAAACGTGTTGCTACTAGGAATGTATATTTATTAGCATACAGCTCATTAGCACTCCTAAAACACATGTTAAACCAATGTATTACATATTAAGTTAAGAAGTTTTAAGGAGCATTACAAATTGTTATTAAAACAAATGTAAGAAATGAACTGAAAAACCCCCCACATGAATTGACAATTTTAGCCTTGTGCACATCCCTAATTGCTACCTAAATATAATTTACTGTTCAAGTTAGGAAAGCGAATGCTACATACCTGTAGAAGGTATTCTCCGAGGACAGCAGGCTGATTGTTCTCACAAATGGGTGACGTCCACGGCAGCCCCTCCGATCGGAAATCTTCCTAACAACAGAGTTTGCTAGTTCTCGCGCGCGCCCGTGATGCGCGCATGCGCGGCCGTCTTCCCGCCCGAAATCGCTCGTGTTCGCTAGTCCCATACCAAGCAAAAACAAGCCAAGGGAAGACACAACTCCAAAGGGGAGGCGGGCGGGTAGGTGAGAACAATCAGCCTGCTGTCCTCGGAGAATACCTTCTACAGGTATGTAGCATTCGCTTTCTCCGAGGACAAGCAGGCTGCTTGTTCTCACTGATAGGGTATCCCTAGCCCCCAGGCTCACTCAAAACAACAAACATGGTCAATTGGGCCTCGCAACGGCGAGGACAGAACTGAGATTGACCTAAACTTTTTCAACTAACTGAGAGTGCAGCCTGGAACAGAATAAAAATGGGCCTGGGGGGTGGAGTTGGATTCTGAACCCCGAACAGATTCTGCAGCACCGACTGCCCGAACCGACTGTCGCGTCGGGTATCCTGCTGAAGGCAGTAGTGAGATGTGAATGTGTGGACAGATGACCACGTCGCAGCCTTGCAAATCTCTTCAATAGTGGCTGACTTCAAGTGGGCCACTGACGCCGCCATGGCTCGAACACTATGAGCCGTGACATGACCCTCAAGAGTCAGCCCAGCCTGGGCGTAAGTGAAGGAAATGCAATCTGCTAGCCAATTGGATATGGTGCGTTTCCCGACAGCCACTCCCCTCCTGTTGGGATCAAAAGAAACAAAAAGTTGGGCGCACTGTCTGTGGGGGCTTGTCCGCTCCAGATAGAAGGCCAATGCTCGCTTGCAGTCCAATGTGTGCAGCTGACGTTCAGCAGGGCGGGTATGAGGGCGGGTATGAGGACGGGGAAAGAACGTTGGCAAGACAATTGACTGGTTCAGATGGAACTCAGACACCATCTTCGGCAAGAACTTAGGGTGAGTGCGGAGGACTACTCTGTTATGATGAAATTTGGTATAAGGAGCATGAGCTACCAAGGCTTGAAGCTCACTGACTCTGCGAGCTGAAGTAACTGCCACCAAGAAAATGACCTTCCAGGTCAAGTACTTCAGATGGCAGGAATCCAGTGGCTCAAAAGGAGGTTTCATCAGCTGGGTGAGAACGACATTAAGATCCCATGACACTGTAGGAGGTTTGACTGGGGGCTTTGACAAAAGCAAACCTCTCATGAAGCGAACAACTAAAGGCTGTCCCGAGATCAGCTTACCTTCCACATGGTAATGGTATGCACTAATCGCACTAAGATCAACCCTTACAGAGTTGGTTTTAAGACCAGACTCCGATAAATGTAGAAGGTATTCAAGCAGGGTCTGTGTAGGACAAGAACAAGGATCTAAGGCCTTGCCATCACACCACACAGCAAACCGTCGCCAGAGGAAAAAATAACTCCTCTTGGTAGAATCTTTCCTGGAAGCAAGCAAGACTCGGGAGACACCCTCTGACAGACCCAAGGAGGCGAAGTCTACGCTCTCAACATCCAGGCTGTGAGGGCCAGAGACCGAAGGCTGGGATGGAGGAGCGCCCCCTCGTTCTGCGTAATGAGGGTTGGAAAGCAGTCCAATCTCCACGGTTCTTCGGAAGACAACTCCAGAAGAAGAGGGAACCAGATCTGACGAGGCCAAAAAGGAGCAATCAAAATCATGGTTCTCCTGTCTTGCTTGAGTTTCAGCAAAGTCCTCCCTATCAAAGGAATGGGAGGATACGCGTACATGAGGCCTTCCCACCAAAACAGAAGGAAAGCATCCGACGCCAGTCTGCCGTGGGCCTGCAGCCTGGAACAGAACTGAGGGACCTTGTGATTGGTCTGAGTGGCAAAGAGGTCCACCAAGGGGGTGCCCCACACTTGGAAGATCTCGCGAACCACTCTGGAACTGAGTGACCACTCGTGCGGTTGCATGATCCTGCTCAATCTGTCGGCCAGACTGTTGTTTACGCCTGCCAGATACGTGGCCTGGAGCCACATGCTGAACCGGCGTGCCCAGTGCCACAAGCTGACGGCTTCCCGACACAGGGGGCGAGATCCGGTGCCCCCCTGCTTGTTGATGTAATACATAGCAACCTGGTTGTCTGCCTGAATTTGGATAATTTGATGGGACAGCCGATCTCTGAAAGCCTTCAGAGCGTTCCAGACCGCTCGCAACTCCAGGAGGTTGATCTGTAGACCTTGTTCCTGGACGGACCAAGTCCCCTGGGTGTGGAGCCCATCGACATGCGCTCCCCACCCCAGGAGTGATGCGTCCGTGGTCAGCACCTTTTGCGGCTGAGGAATCTGGAAGGGACGTCCCAGGGTCAAATTGGATCGAATTGTCCACCAATGAGGGAGAGGAGAAACCTCATGGACAAACGGACCACGTCCTCTAGGCTCCCAGCAGCCTGGCACCACTGGGAGGCTAGGGTCCATTGAGCTGATCTCATAAAAAGGCGGGCCATGGGAGTCACGTGAACCGTGGAGGCCATGTGGCCGAGCAATCTCAACATCTGCCGAGACGCCCGCACCGAGGAGACAAGGGTCAGCAGATTGTCAGCCCTGGTCTCTGGAAGGTAGGCACGGGCCGTCTGGGAATCCAGCAGAGCTCCTATGAATTCGAGTTTCTGAACTGGAAGAAGGTGGGACTTGGGATAATTTATCACAAACCCTAGCAGCTCCAGGAGTCGAATAGTCACCTGCTTGGACTGCTGAGCTCCTGCCTCGGAGGTGTTCTTTACCAGCCAATCGTCGAGGTAAGGGAACACGTGCACTCCCAGCCTGCGTAGAGAAGCCGCTACTACGGCTAGGCATTTGGTGAATACCCTGGGCGCGGAGGCGAGCCCAAAGGGTAGCACACAGTACTGAAAATGCCGTGTTCCCAGACGAAATCGAAGATACTGCCTGTGAGCTGGCAGAATCGGGATGTGCGTATAGGCATCCTTTAAGTCCAGAGAGCATAGCCAATCGTCCTGTTGAATCATGGGAAGAAGGGTGCCCAGGGAAAGCATCCTGAACTTTTCTCGGACCAGATATTTGTTCAGGGCCCTTAGGTCTAGGATGGGACGCATCCCCCCTGTTTTCTTTTCCACAAGGAAGTACCTGGAATAGAATCCCAGCCCCTCTTGCCCCGGTGGCACGGGCTCGACCGCATTGGCGCTGAGAAGGGCGGAGAGTTCCTCTGCAAGTACCTGCCTGTGCTGAGCTCCCGATGGGCAATTTGGAGGCTTTGAGATCAAATTGAGAGAGTACCCTAGCCGGACTATTTGGAGAACCCACTGATCGGAGGTTACAAGAGGCCACCTTTGGTGAAAAAATGTTAACCTCCCTCCGACCGGAAGGCCGTCCGGCACAGACACTGGAACGTCTGCTATGCTCTGCAGGAGCCAGTCAAAAGCCCACCCCTGACTTTTGCTGAGGAGGCGCGCGCTGCTGACGAGAGCGCGCGCGCTGGGGTTTAGCCTGAGCAGCAGGCTGGCGGGAAAGAGGATTGTACCTACGCTTACCGGAAGAATGGGGAACCATCCTCCTTCCCCCATAAAAACGTCTACCCGAAGAGGTAGAGGCTGAAGGTGGCCGGCGGGAGAACTTGTCGAAAGCGGTATCCCGCTGGTGGAGCTGTTCGACCACCTGTTCGACCTTGTCCCCAAAAACATTGTCCCCCCGGCAAGGGGCATCCACAATCCGCTGCTGGATTCGATTTTCCAGGTCGGAGGCGCGCAGCCATGAGAGCCTGCGCATCACCACACCCTGCGCAGCGGCCCTGGATGCAACATCAAAAGAGTCAAAGACCCCCCCCCTGGCCAGGAATTTCCTACACGCCTTCAGCTGCCTGACCACCTGCTGAAAGGTCCTTGGCCTGCTCAGAAGGGAGCTTGTCCACCAAGTCCGACAACTGCCGCACATTGTTACGCATGTGTATGCTCGTGTAGAGCTGGTAGGACTGGATTTTTGGCGATGAGCATTGCAGAATGGTAGGCCTTCTGCCCAAAGGAGTCCAAGGTTCTAGAGTCTTTGCCCGGGGGCGCCGAAGCATACTCTCTAGAACTCTTAGCCTTCTTGAGGGCCAGATCCACCACACCAGAGTCGTGTGGCAACTGAGTCCGCATCAACTCCGGGTCCCCATGGATCCGATATTGAGATTCGATCTTCTTGGGGATGTGGGGCGTAGTTAAGGGTTTCGCCCAGTTCGCCAGCAACGTCTTCTTGAAGACATGATGCATAGGTACTGTGGACGATTCCTTAGGTGGCGAAGGATAGTCCAAGAGCTCCAGCATCTCAGCTCATCCTCCATGACCACGGGAAAGGGAATTGCCGTAGACATTTCCCGGACAAAGGCCGCGAAAGAGAGACTCTCCGGAGGAGAAAGCTGTCTTTCAGGCGAGGGAGTAGGATCAGAAGGAAGACAGTCAGACTCCTCGTCAGAGAAATATCCGACGCCTTCCTCTGCTTCCCACGAGGCCTCCTCATCAGTATCGGACACCAGCTGGTAGACTTCGGTCCTAAGCTGCGCCCGCCTCGACTCTGTGGAAACACGGCCACGGTGGTAGCGTCGAGAAGAGGACTCCCGTAGCGGAGGCGATGGAGCTCCCTCCATCGACGTCGTTGGGGAGCCCTCCTGGGAGGCGGCCGGCACCGCAAGCGGTACCAGGGCGGGCGTCCTCACCGCAGACGAGGGCCCAGCCGTCGCCTCACTCGACGGCACCGGCAGCGCAAGCACCCCCGGTACCGGAGAAGGGCGAAACAGCTCCTCCAGGATCCCCGGAAGGACGGCCCTGAGGCTCTCGTTCAGAGAGGCTGTAGAGAAAGGCGGTGGGGGCCGGTACCGGCGACGAGCTGCGAATCTGTTCCGGGGATGGAGGCGGTACCGGGCTGTCCACAGGGGAACGCATCGACACCTCCTGAATGGAGGGTTAGCGGTCCTCCCGATGTCGACGCTTGGGTGCCGGCGGTATCGGCGACCCAGAGCTCTCGGTACCACGCTTGGAGGGCGACCGATGCCGGTGCTTCTTAGCCTTAGCACGACGCACGGCATCGGTACCCCCTGGTACCGAAGAGGAAGACGTCGAATCCAAACGTTTCCTCGGGTCCGGGTCCGAAGAGGGTCGATCCCGGGGGGGCTGTACCACGGGAGCCCTCGAGATAGGCGAAGACCTGCTCATGGGCTCACCGCCACCAGCAGGGGAATGGACAACCCTCACCTAAACTCCAGACATCAAAGCACCCTCCGACGACATCCTCAGGAGGAACGATCCCGGTCTCGCAGCTGCACCAGACGATGACTTCGATACCGAAGGCCTCGATGTCGATACCGATGAACGCGGTACCGAAGTCGATGATGGGCGCGGTACCAAAGGCTCCGATGCCGAGGACCGCAGAACTGAGGATGTCGACGTGCCGGATGAAGTCCCGAACAAACTGTTCCACTGGGCTAATCTCGCCGCCTGAGTTCTCCTCTTCAAAGGAAGACAGAGATTGCAGGCCTGAGGACGGTGCCCAGCCCCCAGACACTGAAGGCAAGAAGCGTTCCTATCAGTGAGCGAGATTATCCGGCCGCACTGGGTGCACGGTTTGAAGCCGCTGGAAGGCTTCGATGACATGGGCGGAAAAATCTCACCGGCAAAATCGAAATCCGCGATGGTGAAAAAAGGGCACCAAAAACTCACCAAAAAACGAACGGGTGGCGAAAAAAGCCGCACTCGACCACGAAAGAAAACTTACGGGCCAACACTAGAAATAGAGGAAAGGTAGAGAAAAAAGACCGCGAATCGCAAGGGATCTCCAAGGGGTGCGGAGTGACCGAAAAAACAGCCGTCCCGAGCCGCGGAAAAAAGGAGACTAGCGAACACGAGCGATTTCGGGCGGGAAGACGGCCGCACATGCGCGCATCGTGGGTGAGAACTAGCAAACTCTGTTGCTAGGAAGATCTCCGATCGGAGGGGCTGCCGTGGACGTCACCCATTTGTGAGAACAAGCAGCCTGCTTGTCCTCGGAGAATGCAGGTTATACGAAAGTTCAAAATGAGAGACCTCTGTCTGTATCAAAGCGTTTTATCAACTGTAAGGGACACAAACTATATAATGGAATTTTTACTGAGCAAAGTAAACTTACTGAAAAATGTTGTAATAAGTCCTCTTTCTCCTCTTCAACAAATCCACAGACTGCTAGTGCTTTGGGGCGATGGTCCACCACCATGTGATTCAATGTGCCCCGTCCTCTTGCACCACGACCCCGGCCCCTGCCTCGGCTCTGAACAGAAGAAGCCTTTCCCCGACTCGTAGGAAGGATACCCAGCCGAGCAGCCTAACAAAAGAAACGAAACATGAGAAAATGCTTCTAGCTTTGTATATTTTAGGTCTGGGGAATTTTGACAGGGTAAATTCCAGGACCATGGTTGGCCTTAATACATTTTGAAAGTGAATGGCCCGTTACTTGAATCTGGCATTTATATAGTGATTTTACTCAATATTTGGTTTACTATTATCTGCTTTGACTGTAATTAAAACAGTCAAAGCAGATAATAAAATACATTTCAAATAAAATACAAAATCAGAAAAACCCAAAAGCATATTATTGTGTCTTTGGACAGATTGACAGCACTATTAAAACATCTTTAAGAACACTATGGAGAATAAAAGGTCTTACATGATAATTTTCTTTCCATTAGTTCGTCTCGTTATTCCAGAACCTGTGGATAGCTGTGTCCATCCACCAGAAGGTGATATTAGAGAACTGAAAACTGAGCTGAGACATTCTATCTCCACCTGCTGGCTGATGGACGCAACTATTCACAGGTTCTGGAATAGTGAGAAGCTATGTAATAGAAAACAAGAGTTTTCAATCCAGTCTTCTGGGAACTTCCACTTAGTTATGTTTTTAGGATAGTCACAATGACTAAGCATGAAAAATAAATTTTCAGGCACTGCCTCTTTGTTTATGCAAATTTCTCATATATATTCACTGCGAACATCCTGAAAACCCAACTACCTGAGCAATGCCTAAAGGAAAATTAGTTCTTACCCAATAAATTTTCTTTCCTTTCTAGGACAAGTGGGTTATTATGCCTGTCTACAAGCAGGTAAAGACAGAGGAAACAGCATTGCATCATGCCTTAAGATCCAGTGCTCAGTGTCGCACCTCAATATTTTGAAAACAAAGCAGTGGAAAAAAAAGGATCAAGGCCATAAGCCGACCTGCCAGAAAAGGTCCTCTTCCTCAGACTCAAACCATGATGATTGCTCAAACAAAGCCTATCAGTGTCAAAGTAAACTCCCAGGTACTCGCGTCACTGAGAAGGAACTAGATGACTCTTGAAGAAGTTGATCACCCAGCCCGAGGACTGAAGAAGACATACTACCTTGGAGGTCGTATCCAGGCTGTCCTGATAAGAAGCCCTGATGAGCCCATCATCCAGACAGGAACGTACTCCGACAGTGGTAATAGTCCACCACCACTACCTTGGAAAATGTCCTGGGAGCCGTCGACAGGCCACAAGGCATGTCCCTGAATTAAAAATGCCTTCCCCGATCGCGCTATGTGCCGGTCCTGAAGAACGTTGCAGGCCAGAGGGTGTCAAGAGCGGAGGAGGTGGCGGAGACCTTCTGGAGACACTTTTCGGTGTTATACCAAGGAGAGCCTGGAGATCGAGAAGGTATAAGGGAGTACTTAGCGCAATCAGGAATGCCGCAGCTTCCAGAGGCAGCAATTGAGGAGCTTAATGTGCCTCTAACGGCCAAAGAAGTTCAGAGAGCCATCAAGGCCCTAAAGCTATACTCAGCGCCGGGGCCTGATGGCTTTTCGGGTGATTTTACAAAATGCTGGGCCCTCGGCTGCTGGGACTGCTATGGGAATAGTATACAGAAGTGATAGAAAACGAGGCATTTCCCCCCCCAGGCAAATACAGCGTTAGTAATACCAAAAGGCGGGAGAGACCTCTTGGATCCTGGCTCCTACAGGCCGATCTCATTAATCAACGTTGACGTCAAAATTCTGTCACGAGTTCTAGCAGACCGACTAGCTCCTTTGCTGCCCCAGATAATCCAGGAGAGCCAGGTAGGCTTTGTAAGAGGTCGCCAGTCAGTTCTTAATGTACGTAAGTTACTAGCAGCAGTAATACATAGTGCAGTGGACGGCACATCTGGACTAATAGTTAGTCTAGATGCAGAGCGCGCCTTCAACAGAGTATTTTGGCCCTTTATGTTTGAAGTGCTGCAGTGGGTGGGGATAACGGGCTGGCACATGCAGGCTATTCGGGCACTTTACTCGTCTCCGACAGCCATGCTGGTGGTAAATGGGATTAGTACGGGGGAGATGAAGATAGGCTGTGGGACACTGCAAGGATGTCCCCTGTCCCCTCAGCTGTTCGTGCTCTCTCTGGAACCTCTATTGTGTGAGATACGGGCGGCGGAGCGGATACGGGGCATCGGAATTCAGGGGGTAGTTACCAAAATACTTGCTTATGCAGATGATCTCCTGCTGCTTTTAGACCCGGCCCATTCGACACTGCAATGCTTATTAGATGTGTTGAGAGGTTATGGGGCGATGTCGGGATTCAAGCTAAATCTTACAAAGTCACAGGGTCTGCCCCTGGGAGAAGAGGTGCGGAGTGGCTGGGGAGATCAGTTCCCTCTAGACTGGGCAACAGATAAGATAAAATACCTAGGGGTCTTGGTGCCGACCGACTTATCTAAATTATATAACATGAATGTGTTCCCGCTGTTGGCGGAGACCCGTCGACTGCTACAACTCTGGGGCGCCTATCCCATCACACTGGCCGGCCGCATAGCACTTTTTAATATGATGGTAGCTTCAAAGTGGCTCTACTTATTCCAAATGTTGCCACTGTACTTGCGGCGTAGGGAGGAGCGGCTGCTGCATCGTATGGTGCAAGGCTTTCTGTGGAGGGACCGGTGCCCTAGACTGCCGATGATAGTGATACAAAAACCAAAAGCTCATGGGGGAATGGGATTATTGAATATTAGGTACTTGGTGGTTTCATGCGTACTGAGGCATATCCGAGACTGGCTGGCGGGTACCCACGACTTCACACCAACTGTGATTTGAAACATTGTTAATGCCCAGAGAGCATCTGGGATGGCTGGTGCATACAACGGGTAGAAAGCCACAACTGGAGATTAGAAAAAACCCGTTTATTAGTTCAGCAAGAGCGGCCTAGAGGTGGTTGTGCAGGCGCCATAACTTCTCCCCAGCAGCCACACCATTCTTGCCTTTGAAAAATAATCCAGACTTCCTAGCAGGCACATTCTCAAAGACCCTTCTCGCTTGGCAAGAGCGTGGGATTCACTACATGTATCAGCTGTTGGATGAGGAGGGGAAAATCAAGGAGTTTACAGCACTGCAACAGGAAGTGCCAGCCAAGGACTCTTTTGCATATTATCAGGTGCGGCACTACGCTGCTTCGCTTGGCTGGGAGAATCTCTGTGAGGATGTTAAAGATACTCTGAACTCGGCCCTTACTTTGGGGTCTCAGAATACAGTGCCACTGAGATTTTTTCATCGCAATCTGTTGGACACGACAGAGGATCTGGATTACAAAGGCTACACGGGAAGGTGGGCGGCGGATTTAGCAGCGGAAATCTCAGAGAGTTTATTCACGGACTTTCTCAGAAGTATTCAGAGAACCACTTTCACGCGTGACTGGGAACTGCAATATAAATTTGCACTAAGACTGTAATCGCGCCTTACAGAGCATTCAAGGCGCGTTTTGGAGCCTCAGGGGCATGCTCAAAGTGTGGTAGGGAACCAGCTACGTTGGGCCATATGTTCTGGACTTGCCCACTGGTGACCAATTTCTGGGCAGAGATCCTAGCGGCTGTTCGGCGATATTGGAATGGTGCAGTGCCCTTGCAGCCTCTGCTCTTATTTGAGGAGTTTAAACTGTGAGATTTTCGAATACACGGTCTGAAAGACTTCTTAAGGAGAACTGTGCTGCAGGGAAAGAGAGTGTTGCTCCTGAATTGGACAGAGCCAACCGGCCCGACTCTGGCACAGTGGAGAGTACAAATGATTGAGAGACTAAAGTTGGAGAGACGGGGGATTAAGGACTTTGAAACAACAGAGGGCAGACATCTGCAAGCGGTGTGGAGTCGCTTTTGGGACACGCTACAGCCAGCGGCGAGGAGCAGTCTCCTTAATAGTCATTGCCTCTAGACAATCCTGTTCAAATGAGCCAAGCCTTTCTGATTCCTTGCTCCTAATGTTAGGAAGGGGGGGGGGGGGGGGGGAAGGGGGGGGAATGTTTGGAATCTGTTTTCGTGAATTTATATGTTGGAAAGTGTTGAATTGAGGACATGTTACGTCTTCTAATTAGAATTGCAAATTGTAACTGTAATTGAAGATATTGTTTTGAATAAAAAGATTTAAATATAAGTGCATCAGCAGATAGTATGGATGCATCTATGCAATCTGGAATCTATGCTATCTGCCGATGCATTTAGTGCAGCCTCATGCATTAAATGATCCCGATCCCTGACCATCACTCCAACCCTCCAATCTCCCCAAGCAGGCCCAGAAACCTTTCCCACCCTCTTTCCCAACCCCCCCACCCCATATTTTAAGCTGCATCAGCCCCAATCCCATCAGCTCCAATTTGAACCCTAGCAGACGAGATTACCACTAGGGGTCAGAGCTTCTATTTTGATCTGGGGATGGCAATGGGGCAGGAGCATCCAGGGATCACTCCTGCCCTGCCACTAGACTATCAATGAAATCCCCAGTAAATACTGGAGGATTGGGGGTGTTGGCAGGGGGGTGGGGCTAATACTGCTAGAGGTCAGTGGGGCGGGAGGGGGCTGAGTTAATGCTACTACTGATTGGGGGGGTGAGTGTCCTTATTTATACCTGTATTTTCTTTATCTGAGCCAAATATATAAGATATAGATATACCCCTGGATTCTATACAGTGCACCTAGAGATCCGCGCCAAAATCCAAGTGTATTCTATAACAACACACATAATTTAATTGACGTAACAAGCTAATTAGCATTGATAACAGCACCTAACAAGCAATAATAAGCAATAATTGGCAATAATTAGAATTTATGCGCACAGCTCGCTAATCAGTTTCTGTAACGCAGTGCGCCTAACTTCTAAAGCATGCAGGCAAAAAGGGGCATGGTTGTGGGCGGGGAAATTGGCGTTTCATGGGCATTCCGAAATTTACGTGTGTAGTTATAGAATATGGCCCAGTGCACATAAATTTATGTGCCAGCATTTACGCCGTGTTTTCATTGGTATAAATGGAGGTGCATAGTTTCAGGCGCTGGGATATCAAGTACATGTATTTTATATACTGCACCTAAATCTAGGCGCTGCTTATAGAATACGCTTAGTCGGTACTGTTTTCCTTGCGGATCTAGTCCGTAATGTTTGCCACTTATGCTGGTACTTTATAAAGACAGATAGGTTTCTATTGATCTTTATAAAATAATGTCTAAGTAGGCACCTGTAGGTAGAATATTATCTAAATAACCCTTATAGGAAAATAACTCCCAACAGAAGTATTCAGCCAAGGCCCTATGATACAGAACTCTGCCAAGGCAAATATTCTGGACTCTTGTCTAGAAGAACTTAGGACCTTGCTTTTGGCACCTAGCCAAACTTGCCATTACAGAGAAGTGAAACCAAAGCCGAAGCTGATATATATATAGATATATATATATATATATATATATATAGATAGATATAGATATATATATATATATACACACATACACATATTAGATTTATTAGATAAGAATGTACAAATATAGAATCACTCTGTAGCAAGGCTTAGCAAAATACAAAAATATAGACCTTGCTGATAATAATAAAACAGAACTAGATTGCTACTGAAAAAAAAAATGCCTTCCCCAAGACTGTGAACTGGAGGAACTGCTGGTGCGGTGGCAAATCAGACTGTGAAAGTAGGCCTCTGAGATCCAATGACCGAAGGGTCTCCATCTGGAAATGCATAACTCTGAGCACCCTGATGACTTGCTTGAGGTTGAGCCTTTCTTCTTCAGAACTACAAAATCGATGGAATACCTTCCCAGACATTCCTTGTTCCACAGAACCAGAAGTACCGTGTCCAAACACACCAGCCCCTCCAGAGTGTCCTGGACCACCTTTTCTCTTGGGTGGAGCCCCACAAGGAGAATCCAAGTAAAAATTGGTGAGAGGGGAGGAGAATTCTAGCTTGCATTTATCTCTTAAGATTTCCAGGACCCATTAGTCTGATGTGATGCTGGTCTACTCTTCAACAAAATCAAAAAGACGGTCCTCAATAGGAGCAGCCAAGGACTAACTCTGGAAACACTCATTGTGATGGTAGGGCAGCATTGGACCTTCTAGAGGGCTGTTCTCCTGACCTTTTGCCTCCATGAAAGGAAGATTGCTTTGACTGATAATGAGATCTGGAGAAGCCATAAGTGCCCAGGCCTTTATTGCTTAGAGTCCCCAAGACCAGAAACACGATTGAGAGGAGTGAAAGGAAGATTTTGGCTCATCTTCTGGCAAACGATGGGACTGGAGTCTAAGTCCTTGACAAGCTTCTCCAAGTCTTCAACAAACATAATCTTATCCCTAAAAGGAAGCTTAGTGTGAGTGGACTTAGAAGCCACATCCATGGCTCAATTCCTAAGCCATAAGGAACACCTGGCAGACATCACCAGTGCCATGTGCTTCCCCGATGCCCTAGAGACCATCTGCTAAAAAAGCCAGACCTGCCTCCATAAAGGGAAAACCTAGGGAACTAGGATCAAGATCCCCAGCAGCATCCACCACACTCTGGACAAGACTGAGGCAGGCTCTAGCAGCATAAGAGCCAGCAACCATAGCCTGGAGGGCCAAGGAAGCAGCCACCTCAAAGGACAACTTGAGGGCGGCTTCAATTTTACAGTCTTGCATATCCTTTAGGGCTGTACCCCCCTGAACAGAACCATGGTCTTTTAAGTCACCAAGATCACCTCGTGCATTGCTTCATATCTGTTGAAGGTCTTCGGAGGCCATTTTGTGCTAGACATAATGGGATTCACTGTGGAAGCAGAAGGCTCAGAGGACAAAACAGATATATTTAAAATTTCCATGGCTCTGGTGATCTAAGTTGGAAAGCTCCTTCTTGTGGAACATCCGCGCCACTGAGGGATCATTCCTCGGTTACAAAATCCAAGGGAACAGTGCAATATGTAGGGTGAAGTGTTTCTGTGTACAAAAGAAGAGCGGGACTTGGGGATGAATTTATTGCATTTGTACCCCACATTTTCCCACCTATTTGCAGGCTAAATGGGACTTACATAGTACCGTCAGAACCAGTCAGTGGATAACAAATACAAAGTTGTATAGTGATCGCAAGTGGAGGGTCGGAATGAAGATTGCGTGTTGTCCTGTTCGATCATAGTCATGCTGTGTTGGTAGGTGAAGAGGGTTACGTGGGGTCGTTGGGGTAGGCTTTTTTGAAGAGGTTGGTTTTTAGTGATTTCCTGAAGTTCAAGTGGTCGTGGATTGTTTTCACAGTTTTTGGGAGCCCATTCCATAGTTGTGCGCTAATATAGGAGAAGCCGGCTGCGTAAGTTGTTTTGTATTTCAGTCCTTTGCAATTTGTGACATGACCTTAAGGGGTCAAACAGGTATATAAAAGGTGATGGTCAAAGCCAGAAGGATGCTTGGGTGCATAAGGAGAGGGATGACCAGCAGGAAAAAAAAAAAAAGAGGTGATAGTGCCCCTTGTACAAGTCTCTGGTAAGGACTCATTTAGAGTACTGCGTGCAATTTTGGAGACTGCACCTACAGAAAGATATAAACAGGATGGAGTCTGTCCAGAGGTCGGCTACAAAATTGATAAGCGGTCTCGATCATAAAACATATAGGGAGAGGCTTATGAACCTCAACATATATATGCTGGAAGAGAGATGGGAAAGAGGGGATATTATAGAGACACTAGTAAAAAAGGCCTGCTTCTGTATGAAATGAAACGGGTGCTAGCAAGATTATCCCCCCTCCCTCTGTCCCCTCCAAGTCCCACGGCCCCCTTTCCTCCCCTCTGATTTCCTTTCCAGGCCGTCCCCCCTCCCCTCTCCCATGCAACTCACCACTTTGTCCATAAGTTTCCAGGTGCTCTCTACAGGCCTGATTGGGGGTGCTGTTTTCTTTTTTTTTTGTTACAGGTGGTGCATTCCCCCCCCCCCCTCTTCTCCGAGTTCCAGCCCCTCCCTCCCTCTCTCTTTCCTTCCCTCTATCCGTCCTCCGAGTTCCTGTCCCCCCTCCCCCGCCCCCCTCCAAAATCGCCGCCCCCCACTCTGTCTCACAGACACATCCTTGCAATGCCTCCACCCGCAGCCCTCCCCTACACTGGCCCCGCCCATCCCCCTACGTGCACGTCGCCCCCCCTCCAAAATCGCCAACCCCCCTCTGCTACCCTCCCCTCCCCCCCTCTTACCGGGGTCCTGGCGGCAGCAGTGAAGAGCGAGCCCTGTTTCCACAAGGGCGGGACCAGAGTGCACGTAGGGACATCTCTGCCCGCTCCCACTGTTCTTCACCTGTCTGCTCCCGCTGTTCATCTTTCCGCTGTTCTTTTTGGCGGTCGCGCGCTTCCCGCTCTCTCACTGGGATCGTAACCACCTCATGAATCCTGACGTCAGGCAAGCAGGGTTCTAGTGCTGGCCAGTGACATCAGCAGGTGGTTACCATCCCAGTGAGACACATTCAAATGTTCCAATAGCAAATTATTATATTAGATTTAAATACCTCAGAGACATTAATGTACAGGAGATGAGCCTTTTTCAAATGAAGGAAAACTCTGGAATGACAGGGCATAGGATGAAGTTAAGAGGAAAAAGACTTAGGAGGAATCTAAGAAAATACTCTTTTCATGGAAAGGGTGGTGGATGCATGGAATGGAATGGCCTCCCGGTGGAGGTGATGGAGATGAGGACTGTATCAGAACTTAAGGTGTGGGACAGGAATGTGGGATCCTTTAGGAAAAGGAGAAGTTTGTGGTTACTGAGGAAGGGCAGACTGGATGGGCTATTTGGCCCTTATCTGCCGTCATGTTTGTAATCCCTCTCCTCAAGAGGAAACTCCCCTTCCTCCAAGCTTCCCTATGGACAGAGTGTTCTGAAAAAAGGGAGGGAGACTCAATGAGGGGGCATCCGAGACCACAGACCCTTCTTTCAGTCACCAGCTTGAAGTTGTATATGTGTCTTCTTTGAAGATTGAGGCGTGGACCCTGAAGGGAGGCCTAGTGCAGAATGGGAGCACTTCATAATGAAGGCCTTATGCGGGAGCAATACAAATTCAAGGGAAAAGGGAATATCCCCATGTTGCTGCTCCCCTGCCGTGTCCAATAGCTCAGAGGAAGGTGCAGGGGCTGAACAAATTCCCGACGTGGACTTGTGTGCCTTGCAACAACAGTGCTTAGTTGTCTCTGAAGGGGCCACCATCTGGAAACCATCCCATACCCACACCAAAGGAGGCTCCACCCCTTATGGAACCAGGGGCTTCTCTGCTCAAATGCAGACCTGCACAGCACTCCATGTGGGAGAGGAGGAAGGGACCCAGTGACACCAGGTATTCCAAAAGGGAACACCACTAAACCCCTCAATTCAACTGAACCTAGGAACAGGAGACAGAGGCTCAGACTATCCAGGAAACGTTGGTACACACATCTTCCATCTGCTGGAGATAGAGGAATACTGAAGTGTGACAATGAGCACCAGATCTTAAGGTACAGTGCAACTCTGCTTCCTCTATCCCCACCTGCTGGTAGACAGACATAACACACTTGACCTGAATTTACCTGTTGCTACACTAAACAAGGACTGGGTTGAGAACCATACTATAAAGTAGAAGTCACTTAAAAGAAAAAAATGCAACTTTCCAACCTAACTTTTTTTTTCTTTGGCATCCTATTTGAAATAGATATTACAATTTGCAGAATATGAGAAAACACCAAATCACACAAATTAATGAAAGTAGACTATATAACCTGTAATTTCATAAGAGAACCCAGGGAAAATATGTACTGTAAGCTGTAATAGCCTAACCTTACAGGAGAAACCTGCAAACACACACAACAGGGTAAAGTCTAGAACCAACTGTTATTCACATTAAAAAAAAAATATGTGATAGGAGAAAAATAAATTGTCTTAATAATTAATAATAATAATTTCTGAGTGTAATAGAGATGAACCTCTAAATGCTCTTCTGAACTAGTTTTGACAAACCACTCAGCTTTGGAAGAATTTAACACACATTATTAGATTAGAGAATTATAACTATATATGATTTCAAATCTATGAATTTTCAAGGTTCTATAGGTTTGGTCTGCAGCATCCTCAGAGCAGTACACTTACTTTGGGGTTTTTTCCCTTTCCTTTTTAAACTATTTGCCTTTTATAGCAGAGGAGTAGCCTAATGGTTTGATCAGTGGGCTGAGATCCAGGGAACCCAGGTTCAAATCCCATTACCACTCCATGTGGATCTTGGGCAAGTCATTTAATGTTCCACGGCCTCATATATAAACCTGGACTTTAAGCCTTCTAGGGACAGGAAAACGCTACATAAATGTTACTCACCTTAAACTTCTGACAAAGGTGTGTGATAAATATATAAAAAGGAGATTTTAAGAAAATATTCAAAAGAGAAACACTGTAATTAAAAAAAGACCCCTTTCCATCACCAAAACCTCACCTCCACCTGCAGCTGACTGAGTTTTTTTCTCAAGTCAGTGGTGTCCTCTCCTGAAGTTAACCGTTTGTGCAAATCCAACTCAGCATCCAGCAGCTCTTTCTGTGCCTTTCAGAAAGACAGACAACTTTTAATACTTCTCAGTATTTTTGGACATGTTCTTTTAAATGATCTTTTGAACAATTAAATTTAGAATATAGTTCTGCCTAAAGGTCCTTAATTAGAAATTAAGCTAGTAGCTGAATGGCGGAAATGAGTCATGGCTCACAAAATCCGTATCTCAAAACAGGCAGAAGTAAAGGAGCCAAGCTGCAGGCTATTACCAAGCAAAACATTTATACAGCAATAAAACACCTCCTCCACTCTAGCACGCTACTGATCCCAGTGCAAGGGATCGTGTCTTATGCTTTTAGCTGTGGCATATGTAGGACTAAATTCTAATTACAAACCGTTTCTATTCTTAAGATTATCTTTTACATTAAAGGTGTAATCCTTGGAGCATGAAATACCATCAGTCATCAGTAAGAAAGTGGAAAAGGTAAAATTATGTCTTACCTGGTAATTTTCTTTCCTTTAACGCAGCAGATGAATCCAGGAACTAGTGGGTTAAGTCGCCTACCAGCAGGTGGACATAGAGATAAACAAACTAAAGGCAGTGATGCCAGACGGCCAGCTCCTTCCTTAGTTAGTATGTCATTCGTAAACATTTGCCAAGGCCAAAAATATGAAACCAATAACAACCAGAAACCATCCTCACTATGAAAAACAGAGAACCAAATAAGAACTTCGAAATAACTGCAACTTGAGCCAGAAATCGGAATCCCTTCTGTGTTCCCATATCTGTCTGAACTCTGCAAAAGAGAACCCGGAAGGAAAAACTAGCCACACTGCATGGAAAATGAAAAAAAAAAAAAACGTTGGCTGAACTAGGGAGGGATCCTGGATTCATCTGCTGTGTTAAAGGAAAGAAAATTATCAGGTAAGACATAATTTTACCTTCCTTGTCACTTGCAGCAGATGAATCCAGGAACTAGTGGCATGTACTAAAGCATTCCTTAAGTAGGGTGGGAAGCCGACGCTCCCCGTGCCAACACTCCCGCCCCAAAACTCGCATCCTCCCGAGCAGACACGTCTAGCCTGTAATGCTTTGCAAAAGTATGATGGGACGACCCAAGTAGCCGCCCGACAAATCTCTTCCAGAGATAAGGCCGATGCCTCCGCCCAAGAAGCCGATTGTGCCCGAGTAGAATCCACCTTCAGGGCCACTGGAGACGCCCGCCCTTGTAGCAGATATGCCACTCCAATGGCTTCCCTAATCCAGCGAGCAATGGAAGCCTTAGAAGCCGCCTCACCTCTTTTCAATCCCGACAAGAGCACAAAGAGATGATCTGAGCGTCAAAACTCGTTAGAGATCTGCAAGTACTGAAACAAGGCTCTCCGCATGTCCAGGAAATGTAGCGAGGCAAACTCCCCCAGATAATCATCTCTTTGAAAAGACGGAAGATAAACCACCTGATTGACATGGAAAGCCGAAACCACCATCTGGATCGACACCCCTGCATCAGAAAACTGCAAAAAAGGATCTCTGGAAGACAAAGCCTGAATTTCAGATATCCTCCTAGCCGAAGCAACAGCCACCAAAAACACTGTCTTAAGTGTTAGATCCCTCTCAAAAACCTTATTCAATGGCTCAAATGGTGGGGCCTGGAGGGCTCACAGTACCACATTCAAATGCCGCAGAGGAGGCCAAAGCCGAAGAGCCCTGCATAGGAAATGGACCACATCAGAATGAGCTGCTAAAGAGGAACCGTACAATTTAATTATTTATTAATGTATTTATACCCCACATTTTCCCCACAGACATGCAGGCGCAATGTGGCTTACATAAACGAGAGAGAGAGAGAGAGAGAAAGAGAAAAAGAGAAAGAGAGAGAGAGAGAGAGAGAGAGAGAGAGAGAGAGAGAGAGAGAGAGAGATCTCTGGGTGATATCAGATACAAATGAGAATAATAGAGTAGAAGGGCAAGAAAGAAAGAATACTTTACATAGAACAGTACAGAAGAATAGGACTAAACAGGATCCGCATATGCCAGCTGGCAGAGGCCAGAGTCCTACATTGTTCCCGGTGTAAATGCTTTGGTAAACAGATGCGTTTTCAGCGCCTTGCGAAAGGTAAGGTAGTCTCTCAAACTGGTGCTGGCTCTCAGAAGTGCATTCCAAAGTTGCGCGCTGATGAAGGGAAAGCTTGACGCCTGAATAGAGCCATGCTTACCACCTTTCCTTTGCCCCTAAAACAACCTAGCGCAGTCACCTGCACTCAAAGGGAATTATATGCCAATCCCTTTTGAAGACCATCCTGAAGGAACTCCAGAATAACCGGATAACCGCCCGAAAAGGCGATTCAGCACGTAAAGCATACCATGCCGAGAAAGCTTTCCACACTTGCGCGTACGCTGCTGAAGTAGACTGCTTCCGTGCCCACAAAAGAGTGCCAATGACTGGTCCTGAAAATCCCTTCTTCCTCAGCTGCTGCCTCTCAATAGCCAGGCCGTAAGACCAAAGCGGGAGGGATTTCCCATCTGAACTGGCCCTTGATGCAGCAAATCGGGACTCACCGGAAGTCGCAATGGTGGCTCTGAAAGTGCTCAAACGAGATCCGCATACCATGGCTGTTGGAGCCAGTCTGGGGCCACTAGAACGACCAGCCCCCGATGCCGCCCTATGCGGCAAAGAACTCTCCCTATCAGAGGCCACGGAGAAAAAACATACAGTAGCTGTTGTTCCGGATATGGCTTGAAAAGAGCGTCCAATCCTGTGGATCCTGGTTGCCGTTTGTGGCTGAAGAACTGGGAAACTTTGGCATTGCAAGCCATGGCCATGAGATCCATTACTGGTCTTCCCCAACATTGACAGATCAGCTGAAAAGCCGAGTCCGACAGACTCCATTCCGCTGCGTCCAAAAGAGTCCGGCTGAAAAAATCTGCTTGAACATTGTCTTGACCTGCAATGTGCGCTGCCGACAGACTCTGAACATGCCCATACTAGAAGATGAGATGCTTCCACTGCCAAGGGAAGACTGCGAGTGCAACCTTGCCGATTGATGTAGGCCACCGTCGTGGTGTTGTCCGAGAATACACGAACCGCCTGCCCCTGCAGAAGGTCCTGAAAACTCCGCGGCGCATTTACAACTGCTCGCAACTCCAGACGATTTATCGGCTAAGTTGCTTCGAGAGGGGTCCACGAACCCTGGGCTACTCGATGAAGACAATGGGCTCCCCAGCCCTCAAGGCTGGCATCCGTCACGACTACCACCCAATTGGGAGATGCCAGAGAAACACCCTTCTGCAAATTGGCTGACTGGAGCCACCACGCGAGACTTTCCCTGGCCCGGCTCGACCAAGGAAGGCGTCTTTGATAATCCAGTGACGTCGGCGACCATCTGCTCAAAAGGAAATTCTGAAGAGGCCGCATGTGAGCCCTTGCCCATGGAATGACCTCCAAGGTCGCCGTCATGGAACCGAGGAGCTGAACATAGTCCCACACTCGGGAAGCGCGACGACTCAATAAGGTCCGTACCCGAGAAAGCAATTTGATCCTTTGCCCCTCGGGGAGAAACACCTTCCCCCGCTTCGTATCGAATTGCACTCCGATACTCCAGACTCTGAGTAGGAACCAGATGACTCTTGTCCATACTGACCACCCAACCTAAGGACTGTAACACCGCAATCACTCGGTCGGTGACCACTCGACTCTCCTCTGCTGTCGTCGACCGAATTAGCCAGTCGTCGAGATATGGATGCACTCGAATCCCCTCCTTCCACAGGAACACCGCCACCACCACCATGACCTTGGAAAAAGTGTGTGGGGCAGTGGCCATTCTGAAAGAAAGGGCCCGAAACTTGAAGTGCTGACCCAGCACCGCAAATCTGAGAAATCTCTGATGGGGCTGCCAAATGGGAATGTGCAGGTAAGCTTCCCTCAAAATTGAGAGCCATCAAAAACTCGCCTGGTTGAACAACAGCAATAACTGCCCTTAATGTCTCCATGCGGAAGTGACGAACCCGCAAAAACTGGTTTACTTTTCTGAGATCGAGAATAGGCCGAAAAGTCCTTCCCTTCTTTGGAACCACAAAGAAGATGGAGTACCGACCTGTGCGCCTTTCAAGAGGAGGAACAGGCACAATAGCCCCTATCCTTAGCAGGTCTCGAAAAACACTGCAGACCGCTGTCCTCTTGGCCCGCGATACACAGCGGGGCTCCAGAAAAAAGTCTGTGATGGGAGAGAAGAATTCTAGCTTGTAACCTTCTTGCACCACATCGAGGACCCACTGGTCCGAAGTAATTCTGGCCCACTCTGGAAGAAACAGAGAAAGCCGACCACCAATCTGCTCTCCTCCCAAATGGACCTGTGCCCCATCATTGGGAAGACCGAGAAGGAGTCCCCTGACGAGAGGGGGATCCAGCCGGATGCTTCTCGTTGCGAAAGGAAGAATGCTGCCCAAAACGAGGACGCTGAAAGGCTGCGTTGGACCGCCCCCAGGTGATACCGTCGCGTCTCTCTGAAACGTGACCTCGAGGCTCCCTGCCTGGAAGTAGACTTGGGTCTATCCTCCGGAAGACGCTGAGATTTGGAATCCCCCAAATCTTTAACAATGTTTTCAAGGTCTTCCCCAAAAAGCAAGTTCCCTCGGAAAGGCAATTTAATGAGCCGTTGCTTAGAGGCCATATCTGTGGCCCAATGATGGAGCCACAGAAGACGCCGAGAGGAAACAGTCAAGGCCATGAGTCTGTCCGAAGCACGGACCAAATCATACAAGGCATCCGCCAAGTACGCCAGCCCAATATCCATCAGCGACATCTGAGGAGTTCCCGGCATATCAGATTCCGAAATCGAATCCATGACAGAATGTAGGCCAACTGAGACAAGCTCTAGCCGCATAAGAACTATAAACCGAAGCTTGAAGTGTCAAAGCGGCCACCTCAAAGGCACGTTTTAAAGATGCCTCTGGCTGTCTGTCTTGCATATCCTTAAGTGCCACACCACCTTCCACTGGAAGAGTAGTCTTCTTAGTGACCACCATCACCAGGGCATCCACCCTAGGTAGAGCAAATTGCTCTAAACGGTCTGCTGAAACCAGATACAGCCTGGCCATAGCCCTGGCTACTTTCAGCCCCCCATCCGGATCTGCCCACTGGGCCGAAATCAACTCTTCAATAGCTTCATGTACCGGAAAGGCCTTAGAAGGTCGTCTGGTACTAGCCATCTTGGGTTTGACCGCCTGAGAAGCTGCAACCTCAGGGTCCTCCATATTCAGGGCTTCCAGCGCCTGAGATAAAGGAGGACAACTCCTCCTTATGGAAAATACTCACGGCGGAAGAGTCCGCCATTTGGTCAGTGAGGACACCGTCCTCCACGTCCGCTACCTCCGTCTGCACTGAGAGCCACCACAGAGGAAGCTGCAGGCGACCGTATGCAGGACCCCTCCTCAGGCCCCAAAGAAAGCCTAGGCTTTTTAAGGGAGGAGAAATCCTCTGGGGAAAAACCCAAAATCTCCTGGTTACCCCCAGACCCCCTGAGAGAATCAAAGGCCGAAGCTGTCACAGCCAAGTGAGGGGGGTAGGGCGGCAGCCAAGGCCCTTTTCAACAAAAACGCCTGATGGAGTAGCAAAAAAACTCTGGCGAAAACCCCTCCCCCGAAACAGAGGTCGCAGCCATGGCACCTGCACCACCGCCCACAATGCCTGACAACCCCACCCCCCCCCCCCCCCCCCCCGACTCCCCTACCAGCGGAGAAGAAGCTTTGCTGAAAACCGCTACCGGAGCCGGCTCTGCGACCGATCACAAAATGGCACGAGAATTGCCAGGCTCTGGGCGGGAAAGCATGCTCTCGGGGGGGGGGGGGGGCACCGCTCGAGTCCTGCCATATCCGCGCACCCCGCGCTGCAAAGGCCATTTCCCGCATTGGGAACAGCGTTTTACTGCCTCTGCTGCCATCGCCCGTCCCCGAACAGGAACCCAGCAGGACTTATCCCGGACCAGGAAAGCGTGGGAACTGACAGCTGAGCAGAAGAAAAAAAAACTCTACGACTCCACTTCGAGGCAGGCTCAGACAAGCAGGCAACAGAAAACAGGACTCACATAGCAGTAACACAAACCTGCTCTCAGCAAAAACACACTTCCCTGTGCTTCTCTTTTAAATAAATTCTATGGTTCTCTCTCTCTTTTTTTTTTTTTTTTTTAGTGAGGAGGCAGAAACAAACAGGGAAGGAAAGGAACAGCAAAAGCCTGTTCAGAGGGAATTTGAGGTGCAGCAGGGACCCAGCAACTGCATATACTGCCAAAGGGGACATCACCAGTCTGTCACCCCCACATCAAACTGGCCACCGGCCCAGGAGCACCCTCAGAGGCCTTGGGCCCAGGAGCTGGAGAAAAAGTCGTCCACCACCTGCTGAAATACAGACATACTAACTGAGGAAGGAGCTGGCCGTCTGGCATCACTGCCTTTAGTTTGTTTAAGTGTTACATGTTCTCTTCTTGATTGGAAGTGAATAGACCCCTGACGCAGGCCTATACGGCCGAAACACGATTCGTGTCGGGTCGTTGTTTTAATTGTTTTGCAATAAAGAACTTGTTTAAGGAGACACCACTTGAGAGACGATTTTTTTTGTATCCACTGTTTCCTTTGCTTCGGTAGGCGGACTTAACCCACTAGTTCCTGGATTCATCTGCTGGAAGTGACAAGGAAGCACTAATTCTGCAATGATTAAGCTAGCACAGAAAACTCAAACAGTGCAATTAAACTCTGAAATACAAGTTACTGTTAAGCCCAAATCAGAGAATACACCATCATTTCCTTTCCACACAATCTGAGGGAGTGGGGGGAGACACTTCTTGAATCTTTCCTTGCTGACCAGACCCCTCTGCCACCGCACAGCTCTCCCTCATTAATATAGTAAAGGTACCTGGAATCTTGCAATTAAATAGAATTTTAAAAAAAAGGGTGTGTGTGGGGGGGTGGGGAATACAACCCCAAAAAAGGAAAGAAAAAAAAAAAAAAAAGATATCCCGAAAAGCCAGAACAATGTTTAAAAAGATACCTACTTCAGTCTTAGATTTGACCTTTGATGATGTCGAGAAAGTTTTTAACTCGTCCTTTAACTGAGATATTTTCTCTCCAAGGTCTTTTAATGTCTTCATGATCTCAGCTCTTTCTTCTGCCTTCATGGTTTTGTTTTTCTCCAACTTGGATATCAACATCTATTCAAATTAAAACAAAACGTAGGCAAGAAAGCACTCAGGGATACTAGAGGATATGTAAAAATCATGTTACTATCCTTGCCACAAACAGCTCATAAGGCAAGGATTTATTTATTATGATTTTTTTTTTAGCCATTCCACCATAATAATCCCAAACCTGCCTCTTATTGTTGGAATGCAGGAACATTATCCAGAGCTGTGAACTAAAAAGACTAGCCTCCAATCAGAGCACAGGGTTAGGTGACTTTCAAACTCATGCATTATCTGAAATTTCTGGTTTTGCACTGCGCTTTCTTATTTCTCCATCAATATACCTGAGAGATGGCATTGCTGTCCCACTAGTTTACTAAAGCTTAGCATGTGCTATTGGACATTAGCACATACTAAGTGCCATGTGGCCCACAGGTACAAATAGAACATGCAGTTAAGATTTGAAAGAATTCTTCTCTTGGTTGTGTTTAAAAATTTTTTGGACTCTCTGCTGAAACTTTGTAATTTTGTTTCTTTTGTCACCTTGATTGTGGATGATTTATTTTGTACTCTTCTCTGAATTAGGGCGGTATAAAAATAATAAATGCCAATTCCATTTAACATGTGCTAATATCCATTAGAATGTCTTAAGCTTTAGTAAAAGTGCCCCTTAATTGTGCATCAACTCAAGTTAAATGGTCCTGGGCAAGTTGTGAGCAAATACTCAGCGGCACTTAAACGGATAGTGCTGCTTAGTATCAGCTCTGACCACTGCATCACTCTCTGGTTTAGTGTCCGGACAGATCCAGAAGTTATCTGGGCACTTACGATATTCAATGCTGGTCCATGAATAAGTAGGACCAAAAAACAGTGGGTCTAATTATGCCCGGGGATGATACTAAATATCCACATCTAATTCAGACTGTGGAAATCAGAGCTTAAAAAAAAATGCTGACAAACAGCAGGCTGGATATAGCCTCTGATACCATCCTGTACAATATCATTCTGTGGTACATAAGAACATAATAAGAATAACCATACTGGGTCAGACCAAAGGTCGATCTAGCCCTGTATTCTGTTTTCAACAGTGGCCAAGCCAGGTCACAAGTACCTGGCAGAAACCCAAATAGTGGCAACATTCCGTGTTTAATGTTTATACAAAATTAACCAGGAACTTACCTTTTGACATTCGATTTGTTTCTCTAACATTTCTTGTTTCTTTTTCCTCATATCCTGTTGGAGTTTTAGTGCCTCCTAAATGAAAGGAGTACATTTTGATAAGGAAAACTCAGGCTGGTTGGAGAACTATGTAATAATCATATGAAAAGCAGCAAACAGTTAATTTTATTCAATAGCTGTGCATATTATGCTCCAAGGCAGCAATTCATTCATGTTTACTGCAAGGTTCTTGTACAAGCTAGAATTCTCATGGCAAACACGATACAAGGAGAAATAAGGTCTTACCTGATCATTTTCTTTCCATTAGTCCTTCCCACTATTGCAGAACCTGTGAGATAGTTGTGTCCATCAACCAGCATGTGGAGATAGAGAACTGAAAACTGAGCAGAGACATCTCTCTCTTGGCATCCAGCCCAGCTCCTCAGACTTTACACAGAGAAAGCAGTAAGGAGAAACTTAGAATAAACCCAACAACCTTAAACAACTCGCTAACCTAACACTAATCAGATGAGCAAACGTATGTGGACCTCTCTCATCTCTGGACAAGCATCATGCAAGGTGACAGTCATTATTTTACCCATTGCCCTGCACCAACTAAATATCTCAGAAACCTCAGGCAGACCTCTAGAATAGCGGGAAGAACTAATGGAAAGAAAATTATCAGGGTAAGCCCTAATTTCTCCTTCCATTATATAGCTTTCCACTATTCCAGAACCTGTGGGATGTTCAAAAGCAATCCCTAGAGTGGGTAGGATCCTGGCACCACTGCCCCGAGGAACAAAGCCCCAAAACTGGCTTCCAAGCGTGCCACAATGTCCACCCTGTAGTGCTTGGTAAAAGGTTAGCAACGTCAAGTACATCACCATCTTGCTGATATCCGCCAGAGACAGTAAGGTCATCTCCACCCAGTATAACGAGCCAACAAAGCCTGAGGAGCCTGTCTGCTTCACCACAAGAAAATAAGCTGACACTATACCCTTCATCAGCCATCTAGCAATTGTGGGCTTGGAAGCCAGGAGGCCAAGCTTTTGCTTACCAAAAAGCACAAAACAGTCTGCACAATTTGCAAAACTCATTTGTGACTTCCAGATAACTAATGAGGACTCTACACACATCGAGAAGCTTCAAAGAAGGATATTGAGTCTCTGTCCTATCTACAAAGGGACGGAAGCTCCAAATATTGGCTGAGATGAAATACCACTTTTAGAAGAAAAGAAGGAACCATGCCCAGGAAGACCCTTATCTCCGAAAAGCAGAAAGGGACTCCAACAAGAGAGCCTGAAGCTCTGAAACCCTATGTGTTGATGCAACAGCTACCAAGAACGCTGGTCTTTAGCATAAGATCTATCAGAGGCCTACCGAAGTGGCTCAAAAGGAGGCTTCTACACAGCCCAAAAGATTAAATTAAGGTTTTACTCTGGACACATGTACGAAAGGGAGGCCACAAGCAGCCGGCTCCCCACAGGAATTGAACGATATCTGGGTAAGCCGCAAGAGGTGTCTTCTGTAGTCAGCCCCTGAAACACACCAAAGCCACAACCCTGAACTGTTAGAGAACCCAACATAAATTCTTTCTGAAGCCTGCCTGGAGAAACGCTAGGATGTGCATGATCTGAGCAAAGAAGGGAGAAAGCCCTCACTCAGAACACCCTCTCTCAGAACACCAGCCCTTGAATGTTCTCCATACCCTCGCATACGCCATGGATGTAAAGCATTTCCAAGCCTGAAGCAAGGTAGCAATGACCGAATCAGAATAACTTTTTGTCTCAACCGAGCCTTTTCAATGGTCCAACTGTAACACCAAAGGGGCATGGGCCTGCCTTGACAGAGAAGAGAGCATCTGATGAACCAGCTTCGACCTCCTGAACTCCGTGAGGAAGATCCTCTCCTGTGCTGTGTCGAATAGAATGCCCAGATAATCCAGCATCTGTGATGGAGTTAGTCTGCTGTTCTCAAAATTGATCACCCAACCCAATAACTACAGAAGACAAACAACTTTGTCCATTGCCGCCATGTTATCTGACTAGGATGTTGCCCGAATGAGCCAGTCGTTGAGATACAGGTGAACTCCAATTCCCTGACACCGAAGGAAAGACACCACCACCACCACAACCTTGATAAACATTCTTGGAGCCATGGTGTGACCAAAGGGCAACGCCCTGAACTGGAAGAGATGGCCGAGCATTGCAAATTGTAAAAACCTCTAATGTGGCAACCAAATGAGGAACATGCAAGTACGCTTTCCTGAGATCAAGGGCAGTGAGAAATTCTCCCGCCTGAACTGAGGCTATGACTGCTCTTAGTTCTCTACGCAAAAGCAGGACACTCAGAGGTAGCAGTTTAGACCTTTGAAATCTAAGACTGGACAAAACGTGCATTCCTTATTTGGGACAATGAAGAAGACGGAGTATCTGCATTGTTCCTGTTTGGCCTGGGGAACTGGAACAATGGCCGGGAGTGCCAGCAAGAAATCTATGGTGGCCTGAACCTCAACCACTTTTGTTCCCTTCTGACAAGGAAAGAGAAGCAACTGGGTGGAAGAACTCCAACTTGTAACCTTCTGAAAGAGTATCCAGAACCCACTCATCTAACAAGATTTTGGCCCACTCTTTCCGAAACTCAAGAAGATGTCTTCCCACTAAAGGAAGAAAAGACTGGACCAGCCTTACATCACTGCGAATCTCTGGAGTCATTGAGCTGACTGAGAGGATGACTTCCTGTCTACACAAATGAAAGCGGGACTTCTGACCATACTGCTGATGATTAGGTCAGTACCGTCTGTTGTCTCAAAACAGAGAGCCCCCTGAAGACATACAACCAGAGGCTTTCGGCTTATTCTCCGGCAATCGCTGTGGCTTAGTTTGCCCAAGTTCTTTCACCAAGTTACTGAGAACTTCTCCAAATAGTCACTTGCCCTTAAAGGGCAGTTTTTCCTAAACGTAACTTTGATAATGCATCTGCTGCCCAATATCACAACCAGAGCTGCCAACGTGCTGTGACAGCTGTGAGCCATAATGTCATAAACAGCATCCACCAAGTAGGCCACCCTGCTTCCCGCTGGGCATTATGGCACCTGTCTTGTGTTGCCAACTGCTGAAGCCACTTCAGACATACTCTTGCCACAAATGAGCTGCACACTGTCGCTTGAAGGTTCAGAAAGAACACTTCAAAGGCTCGTTTCAGCAAGACTTCTAGCTTCCTATCCTGTAGGTATTTTACAACTAGGTGGCCTTTTTAGTCACAGCTTTAACCAGGGAATCCACCCTGGGAAGCTGCAATTTATGTTTCCCCTCAGAACTAATGGCTTTTCCTATTCTCAGCCCCATGTCCGGCTAGACCCATTCTGCTTTAATTAGATCCTTAATGTCTGGATGCACAGGAAGGCATTAGGAGGATTTCCAAGCCCCCTCATGGTTGACGAAGATGGAACTCCTGATGCCGAAGCAGAAGGCTCCTCAATGGAAAGCACCACCAGTGCCTCAGAAATGAGAGTACTGAGCTCCTCTTTATGAAACAATCTCGGTACTTTCCATCATCTCCCTCCTCTAATGGCTCCCTTCAACGATGGTGCCTCTGAACAGACCAAGGCCTGCTGGAGAGCCTGACGACCCTGGCATACTGGGATGTTGCGCCAAATACGAAGATGTACTGCTGCCCACCATTTGCACCATGTCCTGTGGGATTCCTGAGCTGGACTGGATGCCAAGAGAGATAAGACTCAGTTTTCAGTTCTCCATCTTCACTTGCTGATTGATGGACACAACTATCCCACAGGTTCTGGAATAGTGGGAAGCTATATAATGGAAAATCCTTTACCACTCACCATATCAGCATTCAACTTTCCAGCCTGTTCTCCCCATAAAACAAAATTCCTCTGAAATGCAGCCATACATAAGTCTATCACTCACAGTGCCAGCGCAGACCTGCTCTACTAGAGCTCAAAAAAGTCTAGAAGACTTTCCACATGTCATTGTGTGCCTTCCTAAAGGCAACTGCCACCCCTCCCCTGCCAGTCTTTTCATCTGCTCAATAACCTCCGAAGGATTCTTCTCCCACTTTTCTAAATTTGTTAAGCTGAACAAAATTCAACATCTTCCCTCAATTCAACCTAGTGTATTCTCCTATTCCCCCTGGAGGATAATAAAGGAAGAAAAAAAAAGGAATATAGGAAAAAAAAACCCAAAACAAACTCAGGGTTCGAGTTTAAAAAAAAATGCTTGCAATGCTGAAAAACATCGGATTTGTTTGACACAACCATGTGTGCTGTCTGGGGCCTAAACAGAATGTAGCAGCATGCGGTAAGTTAACAAGTACGTCCCCTACCTGCAGAAGCTACAGCCACATAATGGAGCTTGGATAAGGTTCTGCTTCTGCCCCTACTGATGCTCCACTCACAGAACGATCCCCCAGCATATCTGCAGGCCCTCAAACTAATCTGTCCCTCCAGCACACACCAGCAGCTGAGAGACCCCCATCTACACTGGCATTCAAAAAGCTACCCACAAAGCCATGCTGTACAAGTGTCTGTCCAGATTCCAAGCTCTTCTTGCAACTCAGGTGCCACCCATCATGCAATGATCATTTGACGCAGGTCTGCCCACAGCACAGATCACTCACAGAAGCTCCTGGCACAATGATGAGATTAGCACTGCCCACTACACTGGTTAAGGCTCCTCCTCCTCCTCAGCACAGGTGCCATAGCACTGAAAGATCAGCCTGGTGCAGGCAGCAAAGCCCTTTCCCTCGCTGGCACACACATCATTCTTCCCAGTGCAATTGTAACTCCAGGACCTTCTTCACTGCCCCAGCAAAGTGACTCCAAGACAGAGACTATTTCAGAAAAAGAAGCTACAAACCTTAATCCTCCCCTTCTGTGCCGACAAACTCCAAACCAGCAGAGACCACCTCAAATCAGAGCATGCTCATTAATCTGGAAGTCCTGGAGAACTTGCTTTAATAGAAGTCCCAGCCAAAGGATGTCACTCCATTGTTCCAGCGTGGTGGTTAGCCTCCACCTCCTTCTAATCACTCCTCTTCACCATCGTCACCACCAACAGGATCACTTTTTTCATCAAGTGGGTCCTTTTTAGATGTGGATTGCAACCAATTCTCCACTTCCAACTTCTCCTGGGAAAGATCTCTCTCTTCCAAGCCCACATCAATGGTGAGGAAAAAAAGGGAACCTCACAGTAAAGTACCTGGTTGATGCTCAGAACTAAGTGAACCTCAGAGTTGAAAAATAAAAAGAAACTTTAAACTGCCACAAAACTAAAACTGCGCAGGAAATAAATTATGAAAAAGTTGGGGGGGGGGGGGGGGGGAGAGATACTTCTGACGAGAAAGGCATTTCAAAAATTGTCAAAGGGAAACGCTCACAAGGAGAGCTCACAAAAATACCTCTGCTCTGTGGAAAAAACAGACTAACAGTCCTGTACACTCACTAGGCGGGAAAGCACTTGTGCATGTGCCGTGGAAAGATGCCAAAAACCTCAAAGCTATAGGGCACTGGGTAGCAGTCACATCGGGGCTCCGCCAGATGACATCATCCAATTGTAAGAATTAATGTCCTGCTTGTCCTCAGAGAAAGCTGAGTTAATTACGTAGCGGAATAAGCTAGCCACACAACTCTCTCACCTTCCTCTATGGTTGAAGATATCAAAAATCCTATAAATAATGCAATTAAAACACTTTATGGATAAAGAGGGGTGGAAGAGGGGACACCCCAGGGATAAGGAAAGTTTAGAGAATCTGTGGATATTACTGGGGAGAGTCCCAAAACCCATATCGGTTATATACAGATTTCTCCAAGGGGCCGAGGATAAAAAATACCCATTTCAGGAAGCTTGGGAGAGGGATCTGAAATACCAATTTACAGAGAGGGAATGGGAAAATATATGTGGGGGAAGTACAAAAAGCCTCGGTCTGTGCGCTAATACAGGAAAACGCATACAAGTTTCTTACAAGATGGTACTATACCCCAGAGAGGCTAAACAAGATGTACACAGGAGCATCAGACATGTGTTGGAGATGCAAAAGCCAGAAAGGCACATTTCTACATGTGTGGTGGACATGTGGGAGGGTGGTACCGTTTTGGGAGGCAGTGATGAGAGCGCTGGCCCGCACGATGGGAATATCCTTGGTGTGTGGGCCACGACAATGCTTATTAAGAATGTATAATGAGCGAGAAGAGTGGGAGGAGAGTAAATTGATGCGGTGGGGATTGGCAGCGGCTAAGTGCCTCCTCACGCGCTGCTGGAAATCAGTAGACCCCCCCGAAAATAGAGGATTGGAAGATCAAAGTGAGACTTTTGTGGCATATGGAACTCTTAACAGTATACAGAAGGGAGGGTGAGCCCCGAAGAAAAAGGGGATGGGCAAGACTGCAACAAATGATTGAGGGATTATAAGGGGACGAGGATACATTCCAGGGAAAGGAGATAGGTAGGAAGGGGGGGGGGGGGGAGGGATTGACTCAGGACAAATGGACTGACGGAGGGGGGGGGGGGGGGGGGAGGGGGGTAGATAGAGGGGTAAAGTGGGTTTCACCACCTGTGTTAGTTAAGGAGCAAAAATAAAGTTGGAAATAGTATAGAGTGGAACATGGATGGTGGGAATGGTAATAAAAGAATGGAGTGAAAATAGCAAGATGTGTTAAAGTGATTAAAAAAAAAAAAGCTAGTGTGACAGCCAATATAGTAGGAAGATGTAAAGAAATGGATCCATATGAGGTGAATACTCGTTGGACTGTTTACACAAATGTTTCAAAGTGTTTTCAAAGGTTGTAAAATAAAACAAAAATTTAAAGTTAAAAAAAAAAAAAAAAAAAAAAAGTACAACCTAAGAGATGTGACCAATGCATCCTTAGGTGGGTTTCTGGGGGGGGGAAAAAAAAAAAACATATAAAAGTTGAATTCTTGAGTGATGCGACTCTCTGAGCATCGACACAGAAAAGAAACTTATTGCCATTGCAAAGCCCATCTAATCTGCACTGTGACATCCCATAAATATTTGAAGGGATGTGACAGAAAGTTAAATAGTTGTTCAGGGTTGAAAGAGAGGGAGGGGGGGTTGGGAGGGATAGAGAAAAGATGGGGGGCATGATTGATCCCACCACCACCTGTGACAGGCAGGCGGAAATAAAATTGGGGACAATATAGAGAGGAACAAGGTTGGAGGGTATTGTATTTTGAGATGTGTGTAATTAACAAGATGTGTTAATGTAGGCTATATAAGTTAATTGGACAGTCAATATGTTGAGACTTTGAGAAGAAATGGAAACATAAGTGGATGTATATTGTATGGTCTTACTGATACAAATGTTTAAAGATATTTCAAAAGACTTAATAAAAATTTGAAGTAAAAAAAAAATCCTATAAATAAACCAGCTCAAGAAAAGAATGGCAAGGGTGGCAGTTAACTCTGTATGTGAACACAATGACATGTTCAGAAGGTCTTCAAAACTTTTCTGAGCTCTAGAGGTGCAGGTCCAAGCTCACACCTCAAGGAATCATGTCATCTATGGGTGGCAGGCTTATCCTCCTGTCTACGGAAAACCCCGGTCACAAGTAAGCAACATAGCTTAACTGCAACGGAAGGGTAAAATGTATCTTTGCATACGTAATACTTCAATCTGTCATTACTCAATATATAGAAAAATAGCTTTAAAAAAAAATAATAAGAGCTTGTTCACGAAAGTAAACTATGACTCTGGTGCCATTAAAGTGTAAAGCTTCTGAAATTCCCAGACTGATGACTACAGGCAGCTGGACAATCTTTCCTCAACCTGGAACTATAGCTCTGCCTTGTGAGCATCAGCAGAACTTCCCATGACTGCCACCTAGGGACACACATATGCCATAGGCTGTCTATCTCTGCTATTTGTTGACTATCCATTATCAAATGGTTTTTAGAAGTACAGCTTGAAATCTATATTAATGGAAGGGAAAAAAAAAACCCTGAGAATAATGATCAGAAAACTGCATACTGCTATGAGAAGATAAATTTATGTTTGTCGTGCTTCTGAATATTGTGACTCAATATGCATGTTGAGGTCATGACCTGCTTTGACCAATTTTACTGCTAGTTATTAAAATCAATAAACAAAATATAGCGAATACAACATACCTTGCGTTTGTTTTGAACATAAGCTTTCACCCTTTACAACCCAGAGAAAAGGAGCCAGCAGATCAATAAAACATCAGAAAGATTTTATTGAAGATACCATATGTGAGAGAAAAGGCCTTTATAAAAATGGGGTTCCATGTTCAGAACCAGGCAATTTGCTTCTTTCCCTAGTCAGACAGTGACAATTTTAATTAATACCTGTCCTTCTGCAGGCCAGGAAGTATCTTTACACATACCTGTTTCTTTTTGAGAGCATCTTGTATATCTAATGATTTAGATACTGCAGCCGGTTTCACAGCTGTCTTCAAGCTGGTAGATGTGTAAACCATTTTTGTATGGGCTGCTGAAGAAGGAAACATCTACAACAGAGTAAAGGACACAAAATGTAGCAATACAGACTACATTTAACTTCAATGCACCAAATATTTACAAGAAAAATACCAGAATGGCATTTGAAAATGAACAGCAAACTAATGGATTCAGCCGTTTTTAAATTGTTTATTCTATGCCGATGATATTACTATCTTGCTTCCAGTCACCCAGACAACAGTTTCTTCTTCTGGGCCACTAATGATATATTGAATGACAACATTAGGATTTTGGGAGTTATTCTTTCTAGGTCATTATCACTGGAATTGCAAGAAGTCTTTTTTTTCTTGATGAAAAAAAAAAAAAAAAAAAAAACAACTTAGGAAGATCAGAAACATGTTTGTTTCCCATACATTTAGCTCATTGTTTGGAGCTTGCTCTTGCCAATTTGGGATTATTGCAACTGTATTTATGCAGGCTGTCAGAAAACTTTAATGGAAAAAAAAAAAAAAAGAAGACAATTCCTAATACAGCAGCACGCTTTATTTATGCAGCTCATAAAAGTGATAAGAGTTATACCATTGCTGCTGGACCTTCACTGGTTGTTATTACAGGTTTATGTGCATTTTAAAGTCTGTGTATTGTTTTTTTAAGCTTTTTCAAGGGACTGCACTTGCTTATATGTCCACTTGGGTACAGATGGCTAATAAGAATAAGGGTGTTTCTGATAATTTTCAATTACCTTATCCTAGTCCATCACGTTTAAAGTATTTTTAGCTAGTCTTTACTATCAAGTACCTGCTATTTGGAATTCTATTCCTCTTTATCTATGCAAAGTGCAAAATTACACTGCTTTTAGGAAACAAAGACCTTTCTTTTTAAGAAATTTTAAGGTAGCTTTGTTGTCTTAAGTTAGTTTTGGTAAAGGGGATTAGTTTTTAATTTTGTACTGTCAGTTCACAGGATTTTGGCCGTTTCTCTTTTCTTGTGAACCGTACTGAGCTCACTGGTTTGTAGCGGTATATAAGAATTTTATGTAATGTAATGTTGCTAGGCCATGCCTGCAGTTTAATACCTTCCAACAGATAAAACCCAGCCTACTATAGAAGATAGCAAAAGGTGGGCAAAGTCTTGCAGGTGACACAATGGAGGGTTTAAGGTATAAGAGACTCAATAATAAAGGCAGCCAATGGAAAATAAAGTGAATGATACATACCTGTAGCAGGTGTTCTCCGAGGACAGCAGGCTGATTGTTCTCACGACTGGGTGACGTCCGCGGCAGCACCCACCAACCGGAAGAAGCTTCGCGGGCGGTCCGCACGCAGGGCACGCCCACCGCGCATGCGCGGCCGTCTTCCCGCCCGTGCGCGACCGTTCCCGCCAGTTGAATGACAAGCAAAAAGATGAAAACGCAACTCCAAAGGGGAGGAGGGAGGGTAGGTGAGAACAATCAGCCTGCTGTCCTCGGAGAACACCTGCTACAGGTATGTATCATTCACTTTCTCCGAGGACAAGCAGGCTGCTTGTTCTCACGACTGGGGTATCCCTAGCTCTCAGGCTCACTCAAAACAAGAACCCAGGTCAATTGAACCTCGCAACGGCGAGGGTACAACAGAAAATTGACCTACGAAGAACAACTAACTGAGAGTGCAGCATGACCAGAATAAATTCGGGTCCTGGAGGGTGGAGTTGGATTTACACCCCAAACAGATTCTGCAGCACCGACTGCCCGAACCGACTGTCGCGTCGGGTATCCTGCTGGAGGCAGTAATGTGATGTGAATGTGTGGACAGATGACCACGTCGCAGCCTTGCAAATCTCTTCAATAGTGGCTGACTTCAAGTGGGCCACTGACGCTGCCATGGCTCTAACACTATGAGCCGTGACATGACCCTCAAGAGCCAGCCCAGCCTGGGCGTAAGTGAAGGAAATGCAATCTGCTAGCCAATTGGAGATGGTGCGTTTCCCGACAGCGACCCCTAGCCTGTTAGGGTCGAAAGAAACAAACAATTGGGCGGACTGTCTGTGGGGCTGTGTCCGCTCCAAGTAGAAGGCCAATGCTCTCTTGCAGTCCAATGTGTGCAACTGACGTTCAGCAGGGCGGGTATGCGGCCTGGGGAAGAATGTTGGCAAGACAATTGACTGGTTAAGATGGAACTCCGACACCACCTTCGGCAGGAACTTTGGCTGGGTGCGGAGCACTACTCTGTTGTGATGAAATTTGGTATATGGAGCATGAGCTACTAGGGCTTGAAGCTCACTGACCCTACGAGCTGAAGTAACTGCCACCAAGAAAATGACCTTCCAGGTCAAGTACTTCAGATGGCAGGTATTCAGTGGCTCAAAAGGAGGTTTCATCAGCTGGGTGAGGACGACGTTGAGATCCCATGACACTGTAGGAGGCTTGATAGGGGGCTTTGACAAGAGCAAGCCTCTCATGAATCGAACTACTAAAGGCTCTCCAGAGATGGCTTTACCTTCCACACGATAATGGTAAGCACTAATTGCACTAAGGTGATTCCTTACTGAGTTGGTCTTGAGGCCAGACTCTGATAAGTGCAGAAGGTATTCAAGCAGGTTCTGTGCAGGGCAAGAACGAGGTTCTAGGGCCTTGCTCTCACACCAAATGACAAACCTCCTCCACTTGAAAAAGTAACTCTTTTTAGTGGAATCCTTCCTAGAGGCAAGCAAGACACGGGAGACACCCTCAGACAGACCCAACGCAGTGAAGTCTACGCCCTCAACATCCAGGCCGTGAGAGCCAGGGACTGAAGGTTGGGGTGCAGCAATGCTCCGTCGTTCTGCGAGATGAGAGTTGGAAAACACTCCAATCTCCACGGTTCTTCTGAGGACAACTCCAGAAAAAGAGGGAACCAGATCTGACGAGGCCAAAAGGGCGCTATCAGAATCATGGTGCCGTGGTCTTGCTTGAGCTTCAGTAAGGTCTTCCCCACCAAAGGTATGGGAGGATAAGCATACAGGAGGCCGGTCCCCCAATGGAGGAGAAAGGCATCCGACGCCAGTCTGCCGTGGGCCTGTAGTCTGGAACAGAACGGAGGCAGCTTGTGGTTGGTCTGAGAGGCAAAAAGGTCCACCGAGGGGGTGCCCCACTCTCGTAAGATCTTGCGTACCACTCTGGAATGAAGCGACCACTCGTGCGGTTGCATGACTCTGCTCAGTCTGTCGGCCAGACTGTTGTTTACACCTGCCAGGTATGTGGCTTGGAGGAGCATGCCGAACTGGCAAGCCCAACGCCACATGCCGACGGCTTCCTGACACAAGGGGCGAGATCCGGTGCCCCCCTGCTTGTTGGTGTAATACATTGCAACCTGATTGTCTGTCCGAATTTGAACAATTTGGTAGGACAGCCGATCTCTGAAAGCCTTCAGTGCGTTCCAGATCGCTCGGAGCTCCAGGAGGTTGATCTGCAGATCCTTTTCCTGGAGGGACCACAGACTCTGGGTGTGAAGCCCATCGACATGAGCTCCCCACCCCAGGCGAGATGCATCCGTCGTCAGCACTTTCGTGGGCTGCGGAATTTGGAATGGACGTCCCAGGGTCAAATTGGTCCGGATGGTCCACCAGAGCAGTGAAGTGCGGCAACTGGTGGAGAGGCGGATGACATCTTCTAGATTCCCGGTGGCTTGAAACCACTGGGAAGCTAGGGTCCATTGAGCAGATCTCATGTGAAGACGAGCCATGGGAGTCACATGAACTGTGGAGGCCATATGACCCAGAAGTCTCAACATCTGCCGAGCTGTGACCTGCTGAGACGCTCTGGTCTGCGAAGCCAGGGACAGGAGGTTGTTGGCCCTCGCTTCGGGAAGGAAGGCCTGAGCCGTCTGGGTATTCAGCAGAGCTCCTATGAATTCCAGAGACTGTGTTGGCTGGAGATGGGACTTTGGGTAATTTATCACAAACCCCAGCAGCTCCAGAAGTTGAATAGTGCACTGCATAGACCGGAGGGCTCCTGCCTCCGAGGTGCTCTTGACCAGCCAATCGTCGAGATATGGGAACATGTGCACTCCCAGCTTGCGTAGGTACGCCGCTACCACCACGAGACACTTTGTAAACACTCGTGGGGCAGAGGCGAGCCCAAAGGGCAGCACACAATACTGAAAGTGCCGTGCGCCCAGGCGGAATCTGAGATACTGTCTGTGAGCTGGCAGTATCGGGATGTGAGTGTATACGTCCTTTAAATCCAGGGAACATAGCCAATCGTTTTTCTGAATCATTGGCAGAAGGGTGCCCAAGGAAAGCATCCTGAACTTTTCTTTGACCAGGAATTTGTTCAGGCCTCTCAGGTCTAGGATGGGACGCATCCCCCCTGTTTTCTTTTCCACAAGGAAGTACCTGGAATAGAATCCCTGCCCTTCTTGCCCGGGTGGTACGGGCTCGACCGCATTGGCGCTGAGAAGGGTGGAGAGTTCCTCTGCAAGTACCTGCTTGTGATGGGAGCTGAAGGATTGAGCTCCCGGAGGACAATTTGGTGGCAGGGAGGCCAAATTCAGGGCGTATCCGCACCGCACTATTTGGAGAACCCACTGGTCGGAGGTTATGAGAGGCCACCTTTGGTGAAAAAATTTTAACCTCCCTCCGACCGGCAGATCGTCCGGTATGGACACTTTGAGGGCAGCTATGTTCCCGTGGATCCAGTCAAAAGCCCGTCCCCGGCTTTTGCTGTGGAGGCGCAGGGGGCTGCTTAGGCGCACGCTGTTGACGAGAACGAGCGCGCTGGGGCTGTCCCTGTGCCTGACGAGGCCTTCGGGCTGGCTGGGTGTACCTACGCTTTGCAAAAGAATAGGGCACAGCCTGCCGGGCCCGGGAAAAACGTCACCTGCTGAGGTGGATGCTGAAGGCGCCCGGTGGGAGAGCTTGTCGAGGGCGGTTTCCCGCTGATGCAGTTGGTCCACCAGCTGCTCGACCTTCTCACCAAAAATATTATCCCCCCGGCAAGGGACGTCGGCCAGTCTCTGCTGGGTGCGGTTGTCCAGGTCAGAGGCACGCAGCCATGAGAGCCTGCGCATCACTATACCTTGGGCCGCAGCACGAGATGCCACGTCACAGGTGTCATAGATACCCCTGGACAGGAACTTTCTGCACGCCTTCAGCTGCCTGACCACCTCCTGATAAGGCCTGGACTGCTCCGGCGGGAGCTTATCGACCAGGTCCGCCAGTTGCTTCACATTGTTCCGCATGTGGATGCTCGTATAGAGCTGGTATGACTGGATGCGGGTCACGAGCATGGAGGATTGATAGGCCTTCCTCCCAAACGAGTCCAGAGTGCGAGACTCCCGCCCCGGGGGCGCCGAGGCGGTATCCCTCGAACTCCGTGCCCTCTTGAGAGCAGAATCCACGACCGCCGAGTCATGGGGCAATTGGGGCCGCATTAACTCTGGGTCCGAGTGGATTCTGTACTGGGACTCTGCTTTCTTGGGAATGATGGGATTAGATAGCGGTCTCATCCAGTTCCGAAGCAGTGTCTCCTTGAGGACATTGTGCAACGGCACCGTGGAGGACTCTCTAGGTGGTGATGGATAGTCGAGGACCTCGAGCATCTCAGCCCTCAGCTCATCCACAGAGACCACGGGGAAGGGAATGCAAATAGACATATCCCTTACAAAGGAGGCAAAAGAGAGACTCTCAGGAGGCGAGAGCTTCCTCTCTGGTGAAGGCGTGGGGTCCGAGGGAAGACCCGCAGACTCCTCTGAGGAGAAATATCTGGGGTCCTCCTCTTCCCCCCATGAGGCCTCTTCCTCGGTATCGGACATAAGCTCATGTAGCTGAGTCCTTAACCGGGCCCGGCTCGACGTCGAGGCACCGAGGCCTCGGTCTCGTCGAGCGGTGGACTCCCGCGCCGGCGGGGACGAAGCTCCCTCCATCGACGTCGACTCCACCTGCGTGGCGGTCGAGACCGGCGCCGCAAGCGGCGGCGGTGTCGACGGCCTCGGCACCGGGCTAGAGCTCGCCGGCGCCACAGTCAACGGCGCCGAGGGCGCAAGCACCCCCCGGCGCCGGCACAGCCTGGCGCATCAGCCCTTCCAGGATCCCCAGAAGGATGGCTCAGAGGCACTCGTCCAGGCCCGCTGCCGGGAAAGACGGGGGGGCCGGTAGAGGTGTCGGTGCCGGAAGCTGCTCGGGTCCAGGAGACTGCACCGAAGTGCTGGGACCCTGACGCGTCGGTACCTCCACAACCGAAGGGGATCTCTCCTCCCGACGTGGACGCTTCGGCGTCGACTCCTCAGCGGTACCGAGCACCGAAGGCGACCGATGACGGTGCTTTTTGGATTTCTTGCGGTGCCCATCATCGGTGCCAGGTGGAATAGAGGAGGAGGAGGTCGATCCCCCTCAGTCCCGAGGAACCGGGTCAGACAGGGTTCGGTCCCGAGGGCCATGGGCCGAGGGAGTGACCGGGGCCGATTGCCCACGCGGCCTCTCACCCCTACCCTCACCGGAGGACCGGCGGGCCGACGGGACCTGTGCTCCTGGGGTCGATGCCATCGGTGCCGATTTCTCAGGCCTCGATACCGGTACCAAAGAACCGGCCGTCGATACCTATGCCGTCGAGGTCGCCGTCGAGGGGCCGGCGCAAGTTCCAAAAAGACGGTCCCGAAGAACTTGCCTCGCAACTTGAGTCCGTTTCCGGAGACCAAGACACAGCGAACACGACTTGATATTGTGCTCTGGCCCGAGGCACTGGAGGCACCAAGCGTGGGTGTCGGTCTGCGAGATAGGCCGGCCGCACCGACCACACTTCTTAAATCCACTCGGGACCTTCGAGGACATTGACGGAAAAATCGCGTCGGCGAAGTTAAAGTCGTCGATGGTGGCGGTAAATCACACCTCGAAAAATAATCGACCGCGCGGCCACAAGGCCGCAACGCCCCCTCTAGAAACGAGGGAAAAATAAAGCGCGTGCTCTCTTTTTTTTTTTTTTTTTGAAGAAAAGAAAACTGGAGCGCGCGGCAACAGAAACAAAATAAACGAAAAATAAACAAATTCGCGACGAATGCGATCGGTTTTCCGGGGCTGACGAAGAGAGAGCGGCAACAGCACGACTCTCTCCAGGCGCGGAAAAGAAAGGACTGGCGGGAACGGTCGCGCACGAGCGGGAAGACGGCCACGCATGCGCGGTGGGCGTGCCCTGCGTGCGGACAGCCCGCGAAGCTTCTTCCGGTTGGTGGGGGCTGCCGCGGACGTCACCCAGTCGTGAGAACAAGCAGCCTGCTTGTCCTCGGAGAAATTGTGATACCTTTTTAATTAACTAATTATTCAGGTGCTCCAAGAAAAAAGTCACAGGAAAACTCTGTGGTCAATCCAAGGTACATGACAAAAAACAAACAAAAGTAACAAGCAACACAGATTAATTCATATTATCAGTTGAGTCCGTATTCACGTGCTCCTCTGCCTTTTTTTTTCCCTTGCCCTAGCCCTTTGGAACTCACTTCCTCAAAAACTCAGACCAGAGAATTCATATACCAGTTAGTCAAAATTACACCCAACCTTCACTAAACATAATTCTGTACTTCCCAATTAATTATATTAATCAACAAGATTGAAGTTTAACATTCCTGATTGTCCAAATTAATCTATCACGATTGAAGTTAATCCAACACCTTTTATTTTCTGATTATGAAAATGCACTTTCTATAACTGTATACCTAATCCTCTGTCTCTTTCACCTTAAATATGTATTTCTCTTCCGGAATTGATGATCACCATTATGGAAAATGTAAGCCACATTGAGCCTGCAAATAGGTGGGAAAATGTGGGATACAAATGCTACAAATAAATAAAATAAATATACTACTTTCCGCACACTTCTGAAAACACATTTTTTTCAATTTGGCCTTTGGATTATGAAGAGAGCTTTGATCTAGCTTTGGGGCATCTTTTCAGTCTACTGAATGATTACTGCAAGTGCGGGGAGGGAAGACATGAAGAAAATAACTCATGTTTTCATAACGATGTTGATATATTTTTATCAAAGTTTGTTGTTCTGGCTTGTCTGTGATTGATTGTAAGTGAACGCCTGTTACTGAATGTCCAGCCTGAGTATTTGAGTTTTACCATCTATATTGGAGTTTCTTATACCATAAATTTATGTTCACTTATAAGTGTTCTTGATTTTATTGTAAACCGTTTTGAGTTGACAAGAGAAACAGTATATATATAAAATATAATAAAGATTCAAACGTTGTGCTCTGGGTTTTTAAACATTAGCCATGACATTTACATATATTAGGGCGTTGTGACTGCTATGCCATGCAGGCCTACCACCAAAGCTTAATTTATATTATCTGATGGCAATCCCTTGTTAATAAATTCATGTGCTCACTTGGTTGTGTCACTTACAGTGGAGTTAAAAATCTACTGAAAACAGAGCACACAGACAAGTTAAAACCAGTAGATTTGTACAACTAGAAGTTTTATAAAACCTAAGAGTTTTTAATAAAATTATAAAAACAATGCTGACAGACAGAAAAGATTTTCAATAGAGTCAAGTGGTGTTCACAGATAATTCTAACACTTCAAGCTTTATCTTTGAAATAGTCACTTAGGAAAAATAATTATATACAGGTCGTTCCATGATTAGGTTACTGTAGTCAAGTGAATTGCTTCCTTAATTTATTTCAGCACAGTTTCTGAATTTCTCATTAGATTTTCCTTGCATTCATGCAGCGTCTTTCTCCTTGACTCACTGTACAGCTACCATTTTACAATAATCACACACTTCAAGGGTGGATGCCTTTATCTGAATTACCTCCATCATAGGATAATTTGAGGTGGTTAAAGGTCATTTGTTAGAGGAAAAACTCAGAAGTTATTACTAATAAAGTCCAAGACTTTTGTGACACGAAGTGTTTCAGATAAAAGAAATTGTAACAGAATACCTGAGAATCATCTACAGCTGTAACGGGCTGATTTAACACTGAATGTGCCGTATCCGTCTGGATTCCACTCGTCACCCCAAGACGATGTTTTACTGAGACTTTATTAAGCATGTAAGATGCTGCTGGTTTGTGGATCACCTGCATACATAAAATGAACAGAACCAGTTCACATTATTAACAAGCTGAAAAAATGTGCATCTCCAATGTAGAACAGAACAGGCATGTTTACTGCCCTGCAACTGTGCCGGCTGGAGGTGTTATGAAGTAGTCTTCTCACCCCACCCTAGTGTTACCCCAGCTGAATGGTCCTAACTCTATAACAGACTAAAATCCCCTCTTTGATGGCTAGGATGTATTGAAGGGGGTGGGGGCACACAAATAAAGAAAAAATACTTAGATACTTGTGAATAAAGTGGCAAGTCACTGTAGCCCAATAGAAGCTGGTTCCAATCAAGTTGGGATCCAAAAAGAAGACGATGAAATGGTCAGGCAAACTAATATTAGAACAATGAAGACAATCTATTTAGCTGATCTGTGCTTCTAGTGAAAACCATTCTACTCCCACATGCAACCTACCTTCTGCACGTTTCCCTGCACTGCTGTTGTGGAAGGAGGCTGCACTGTCTGCGTTTGGTGCAAATGGTGCTGCTGTTGGTAGTGCTGCAGCTGCTGTGGTGACGATAGTATGGGTTGCTGCTGCAATGGAGACTGCTCATTGTTCTCTCTGTGCCACAGTACTCTTATAAATCTGTTGTTTAAAACAGCTTCAGTGCTGGAAATGGCCCTTCTGGCTTCATCGTTGGTCAAGTATTGAATAAGTGCACCTTCAGGATCACCTTTAAAAGCGACCTATAATGCAAGAAAAACAAAATAAACAAACTGCATTGAATCACGGTAAAGGAATGAAACTGATGTCCTAAGAAGAAAGTAGGGATACATCTCAGAAGGCATCCCAAACATCATGAGATACGTTCCCCTGGCTGATCCAAATGAACTCCTACATAGGAATAAATGGACAAAAGCAGACTTGCCAACAAGAATAAAAAGATGAAAGAACTATTTAAGATGCAAAGTTGTGGCTCATCTCTCCCGGCTGGCTCTGCAAACGCTCCAATTTATCGTTAATCAGGCTGAGCCTCTTGTTCAATAGTATTTCTAATGCAGACGTCATCTCTGCGGTAAATTTCACCACTCAGGTCAATGATGTCCGACCCATGGGGCTTGAATGTGCTGCCATTTTGTCCTCTCCAGGCTTATTCCGCTCCTGATCCTTTTTAGGCCTTTCAAGGACATGTCCTGCCACAAGCCAATACCAGAGACTCTAGGGGTGTTCCATTGCCGTTCCAGGTTTGGATTGGGCACTTGAGTGAAGGCATGTTAAATAAATGGGTTTTCTATGTGGGACAGGATGCTGAAATTCAGTTGTGAACATTCATTCTGTGATATGATTTACTTGCTGCCCAATGGTTTAGGCATTTGAGGTCTGTCTAGCACTGTTAGGATTGACAGACTAAAGGACATTTATTGTTGAATATTTTTTTTTTGTCCAAGGTATTTATTCAATAGGGTTATCTTTCTTATCAAGGATTACATAAGGATCATATCATGCTTTGAGTAAAATAAAATAAAATAAAACTGAGGCGGAAGAAAAAGCAAGGAAGGTGGAACAAAAAGATAAGAAGGTACCCAAAGAGAAAAGACACCCCCAAATCACTAAAACCAAAACACATACTAGGAAATGTAGTCTAAGCAATAAAATTCATGACCTTCAAGCCCTGATGTTGGAGGCAGACTTGGACATAGTTGCAGTCACAGAGACATGGCTCAATGGTTTCCATGAATGGGATGTAAACATACCAGGCTATAATCTTTTTAGGAAGGATAGAGAGGGGCGTAAAGGTGGAGGAGTAGTTCTGTATGTGAGAAATGATATCGCAGCGACTGAAATGACAGGAAACTGGGGAAAGGAAGAAGCGATATGGATCACCATAAAAAGAGAGGATGGAACCTCTGTCCACATGGGCGTTGTCTACAGACCCCCGACACAATTGGAGGAACTAGATAAAGATCTGATCGCTGATATTCATAAGTTGGCGAAGAAAAGAGAGGTGCTGTTGTTGGGAGATTTTAATCTGCCAGATGTAGATTGGAAGGTTCCATCTGCCAAATCTGAAAGAAGTAGACAGATTGTGGATGCTTTCCAAAGTGCTCTGCTCAGACAAATGGTGACAGAACCCACGAGGGAGGGAGCAACGTTGGATCTGGTGCTCACAAATGGGAATAGTGTGTCAAATGTCAGAGTGGGTGCACACCTGGAAAGCAGTGACCATCAAACGGTTTGGTTTGATATGACGGCTGAAGTGCAGGGCGGACACTCTAAACTCAAAGTCCTGGATTTCAAGCGTGCTGACTTTAGTAAAATGGGGGAATACCTGAGGAAGGAGCTGATGGGCTGGAAGGACGTACAAGAAGTGGAAGGACAGTGGTCCAGGCTGAAAGAAGTAATAAATAGGGCCACAGACCTTTATGTAAGGAGAGTAACTAAAAGCAAAAGAAAAAGAAAACAGATATGGTGGACAAAGCCATGGGACCGGACGGGATCCACCCCAGGATATTGAGGGAGTTCAGAGAGGTTCTGGCGGGTCCTCTTAAAGATTTGTTTAATAAATCCTTGGAGACGGGAGAGGTTCCGAGGGACTGGAGAACGGCGGAGGTGGTCCCTCTTCACAAAAGTGGTAATAGGGAAGAGGCTGGAAACTACAGGCCGGTAAGCCTCACTTCAGTTATTGGTAAAGTAATGGAAGCGATGCTGAAGGAAAGGATAGTGAATTTCCTGGAAGCCAATAAGTTGCAAGATCCGAGACAACATGGTTTCACCAAAGGGAAATCGTGCCAAACGAATCTCTTTGAATTCTTTGACTGGGTGACGGGAGAATTAAATCAAGGACGTGCTATGGACGTAATCTATTTAGATTTCAGCAAAGCTTTCGACACGGTTCCCCACAGGAGGCTCTTGAATAAACTAGATGGGCTGAAGATAGGACCCGAAGTGGTGAACTGGATTAGGAACTGGTTGACGGGCAGACGCCAGAGGGTGGTGGTGAATGGAGTTTGCTCGGAGGAGGGAAAGGTGAGTAGTGGAGTGCCTCAGGGATCGGTGCTGGGGCCGATTCTGTTCAATATATTTGTGAGTGACATTGCCGAAGGGTTACGAGGTAACGTTTGCCTTTTTGCGGATGAGACCAAGATTGGACATGCCGGAGGGAGTGGAAAACATGAAAAAAGATCTGAAGAAGCTAGAAGAATGGTCTAACGTTTGGCAATTAAAATTCAATGCGAAGAAATGCAAAGTGATGCACTTAGGGAGTAGAAATCCAAGGGAGACGTATGTGTTAGGCGGGGAGAGTCTGATTGGCACGGACGGGGAGAGGGATCTTGGGGTGATAGTATCCGAGGACCTGAAGGCGACGAAACAGTGTGACAAGGCGGTGGCCGTAGCTAGAAGATTGCTAGGCTGTATAGGGAGAGGTGTGACCAGCAGAAGAAGGGAGGTTTTAATGCCCCTGTATAAGACGTTGGTGAGGCCCCACCTGGAGTACTGTGTTCAGTTTTGGAGGCCGTACCTTGCGAAGGATGTCAAAAAAATGGAAGCGGTGCAAAGAAAAGCTACGAGGATGGTATGGGATTTGCGTTCCAAAACGTATGAAGAGAGACTTGCTGACCTGAACATGCATACCCTGGAGGAAAGGAGGAACAGGGGTGATATGATACAGACATTCAAATATTTGAAAGGTATTAATCCGCAAACGAATCTTTTCCGGAGATGGGAAGGCGGTAGAACGAAAGGACATGAAATGAGATTGAAGGGGGGCAGACTCAGGAAAGATGTCAGGAAGTATTTTTTCACGGAGAGGGTGGTGGATGCTTGGAATGCCCTCCCACGGGAGGTGGTGGCGATGAAAACGGTAACGGAATTCAAACATGCGTGGTATGTGCATAAAGGAATCCTGTGCAGAAGGAATGGATCCTCAGAAGCTTAGCTACAATCGGGTGGCAGAGCAGGTGGGGAGAAGAGGGGTTGGTGGTTGGGAGGCGAGGATAGGGGAGGGCAGACTTATACGGTCTGTGCCAGAGCCGGTGATGGAAGGCGGGACAGGTGGTTGGGAGGCAGGAAAAACTGCTGGGCAGACTTATACGGTCTGTGCCCTGAGAAAGACAGGTACAAATCAAGGTAAGGTATACACATGAGTTTATCTTGGGCAGACTGGATGGACCGTGCAGGTCTTTTTCTGCCGTCATCTACTATGTTACTATGTAATGCAGACCAGCCTAGAGGATTCACAGACCTTTCTCCGTTAGTCCCTATTGAATCACACTGATCTAGCGTTATACAGAAGGTTTCAGTCTTATTTGATTAATGAAGGCTGAATGCCTGGAAATATACATTTTAATCAATATTTACTATTTCCACATAGGGTTCAGCAGCTCAGTCTTGTACCTGTATGTTGACAATTGTTCCAAACTTGCTGAAATGTTCATTCAGTTTGGTGATGTTGTTCAGCTCTTGAGGGATTTTCCGAACTTCTAGTTTGGTATTGGTATACTGGCTCTTTTTCACAAAACCAGGTTTATTCTGATGGTTGTTCCCTGGTCTGAACAAAGCACCAAAAATAAATCGGTAAATCAATGAAACAAAATACATTTTATTCACTTAATCTTGAAGAAAATGAAAAACTGCTAGGAGAAGCCTTTAACATCATTTTACAGTAAATTACAGCAAAAGACCAAACCCCAAGAAACAAAACGATCCTGTGTTGCAACTGTTTATGACCTGTCCTGGATCACTGCTAAAATCACCAAAACCACCAAGACACCAAGCAAACTTGTGTAACTTGCACCACACCTAAACCTCTCCTCACATTTCTTGCACCGACACTCTGTTCGCACCCTTTACTATTGATGAAATCTCACACGCACAGTCACATGCACCACTGCGCAAGGCAGCACCGCAGACTGCTCTTCACAGATTTTGTATTTTGTGTGTCTCAGCTCACAGCAGGAACTGAAGCGCACTTAAAGTCAGCGCAGAGTTAACGGCATGTTCTTACTTTTCCACCCAGGGCTTTTTTGCAGCTGGCCCTTCCATGCTGCATAGAGGTCTTTTTCGGTCTGGTTCTACCACCACTCTGGACGTATTACTATTCGTGGTGACTGGAGCAGATGGTTCGGTCTGGATAACTATATTAGCAGCTGATAAAAAAAAATAAACAAAATCTAATCAGATAGGAACATAAATGTATTACCATCATACCAAAAATGTTTGAGCAAGGAGAGAGAATACTACTTAAAAGGTCATGAAAATGTTTTCTAAGTTCAACAATTTTTATTTATGACAAATCTAAGGAAACAAATCCAACGATATAACTACACAGCTATTCCAATATCAAAACGTACATAAGAAAGAGAATACCAACCATACAGATCGTCATCAGGCTTTTAACAATTTTATGCCTCCCACCCCTATCCACTATTCCAGTTTAAAACATCTTTTCTTGACGACAACCATAACACCAAAGAAAAAGAAAAAGTCAAACAGCTAGAAGTCACATGCGATGACTGAAATGTTATACTGTGGGCCTGCTCACAGTAGCAAAGGGGGATGGAAAGAGCCCTATTTTTTTTTTTTTTTTTTACATAAAATGACTCCAAACAATTACAGAGCCCCCATACTGATTAAATGTGAGAGACAAACCTCCAGAAAATATACCTCTTGGATTTGTATCCATGTCCCCAGACGTCAGCCCGATCAAATTTGGGCGCTGTGTCAGCGTTCTTGAGAAGAACTGTCGGTACTGCGTCCTACCAGCATTCGTAATACTAGGCGCTTCTGGATTATAACCATCTGGCTCATATGTGTCTGTTGGAAAAGGATGAAGACAAAAGAGGAGTCAACAGCTCTGAAAACTCAACTATTTCACATCTCATGTAGTAAGGTTATGTTCAAATTTCCCTTTGCTTTTAGAGATTTTTCGTTACAGAAAAAATAAAGAAGCAAAATTGAATAATTACCTGCTTCCAAAATTAAGAAAAACAAATCTAGGCCTACAGAAAAGCTGTTTTAGATCTCGTTGACTTGCTTATAAAGCACAACAGATTATATGGCCCAGCTGTACTTGTTCCCTCTGCAGCCTATTAAGATGTTTCATCATATTGTACTGACATTGTGAACATTTGTGTCATCTGAATGTTCTCCTGTGCTATCAAGGTATTTCATTTCTGATCCTGTCATGTTTCTAATATATGAACATTCTACTGAGCTGTGTTATCGTTTTATTCCTATTACCAAGATTTAATATCATTGCCCTGTGTGTTACGCTGTCCTATGGTCATTTTATTTTGCCATGCTGTTACTACTGTTGTGTACTGTCCTGGGTGACTCTTCATACATCTCAATCAATTAATAAATATGGTCAAGCAGACTTTTTCTGAAGTCACACTGGGGAGCTTCTTTTAATCTCCAGCATTTGGGTGGAAAGTTTTGGAATTAACTCATTTTCCACACAAAAACTTCGACCGTACAATGATGTACACAAAGAGTGAACAGCTGGTGGTATCCTACTGAATATGGAGAAAGTACTGCATACGCAGACTTACGATATGAAACTCATATACATATGCCTCCCTTTCTCCATCTCTTTTTGTCTAATGTATATATCTCTGCATGAAGCACCTGTTTTTTCCAATGCACTGCATTAAAGACTGAGGAACGTCAAGCTCCATCTCTGGCTGTCTTCAAATCTAGGCTAAAAGCCCACCTTTTTGATGCTGCTTTTAACTTCTAATCCTTACTTACTTGTTCAGTACCCATGTTTTATCAATCCCACCTTAGTAATTCCCTTATCCGTTATTTGTCCTGTCTGTCTGTTCTGATTAGATTGTAAGCTCTGTCAAGCAGGGACTGTCTTTTCATGTTCAAGTGTACAGCGCTGCGTACATCTAGTAAGCGCTATAGAAATGATTAGTAGTAGTAGTAGTAGGTCAGGCAATTCCACCTTCTGCTTTTCTGCTCCTCAGGACATGCAGTGCATTGCATCCTGGCCTAAATTTTAAATGCCTTCAAGAACGTGGCCTTTGATTCACTTGTTAGCCAGATTTAGTCAAGTACTTTCTTTGTTGCTCTATTGGTAGTCACTCTTGTTCCATTTTTCTTTTCCTTTCCTTCCTCAGCCCTTTCTTTGTGCCCCACTTGTTTTTCTTTGACAATTTTCTTCACATGATCTAGGGTTGTTGTTGTTGGGGGGTTTTATTGTTTTGTTTTTTAAATTGCTGTGCTCTGCTTTCTCCTCCCTTCTTGGCCGTGATGTTGTCTATTGTTCTTTGACCATTTTTATTCTGTTTTTTTTTTTTTTGTAAACTGCTTTAATGTCCTTTGGACATTTCTGTCCGTCTTCAAATCTAGGCTAAAAGCCCACTTTTTTGAGGCTGCTTTTAACTCCTAACCCCTATGCACTTGTTCAGTACCTATGTCTGTTGTATCATTCCCACCTTAAGTAATTCCCTTATCCCTTATTTGTCCTGTTTGTCTGTCCTGATTAGATTGCGAGCTCTGTCGAGCAGGGACCATCTCTTCATGTTCATACAGAGCTGCGTACATCTAGTAGTACTACAGAAATAAGATGGTATAACAAATGTTCAAATAAATAAAATAAATACTACAAACTGAAAACTATACAGCGAGTAATAACCTCCATTTACTAACAGTTCACAGGTATTATCATCTTGTATTAGACCAAACAAAACAAAATGTTTCTAGTTCTGCTTTTTTTTTTTTTTTAAACCTTGAAAGAGTTGAAGAAAAAATAATTTTAAACCATCCTGACTAATGATGTCCCGGGCTGGTTTCTGGCTCCTGCTGCTTGTCTACTGACCCAGTCTCTTGTTTTTGTTGTTTATGTTTAGTTGGGATTTTCCACATCATCTTTAATTAATGTCAAGGTGATTTATAATTACTGTAAAACAACAGAAGAAAGAAAAAAAAAAAACTCCAAACACTTTTATAGCAAAGTAAAGTAAGATTCAGGGAAGAAACAGGCATGACTCCACAAAACCCATTAACATTGCCAAGTACCTACGAAAAAGTATGTTTTGAGGCCCTTGCAGAATTCCTTTTAGGAAGCCTCCACTTGCAGGGAAAGGGGTAGTGCATTCCACAGGAAGGGTGCAAACAAAACAAAAAGGTGAAAATAGAGTGACTCACCGATTCTAATGTGGAACACAATGCAGTAGTAGTTAATGGGTAAGATTTTTTTTTTTTTTTTTTTTATTTATAACAATTTTACAAATAAAATCAAGTATTAAACTTGTTTGAAAAGTGGTATATTTCATTTCATATACAATTAAAAAAAAAAAAGAAAAAGAAAAGACCATATTTTAAATTGAAATCCCCACTCAAGTCCACAAAATGGGATTCAAAATGAAAAGAAAGAGTGGAATTATTCTAACAGGAATACATTTCTAAAGATATTTACTTGAGAAATTCACAGGCTACATATTCGGTGTTACATTTATTCGTATCAAGGGGGAGATGACATTTTCAGATTTCCTTATTTTGTCTGGACACTAAAAAAGCTGTTAGTTGAGACGGTTCAAAGAATACATATTTAAGGGATTGGTATTTTACCACACATTTACAGGGAAATCTGAGAAAGAAAATTGCTCCCAGCTGTAAAACTGCTGGTTTCATCAATAGAAATTGTTTTCGCTTTTTTTGTGTCTCGCGAGAGACATCAGGAAATATCTGGATTTTTTGGCCTAAGAACACTTTATCCTTATTTCTAAAGTACAGTTTCATTAGCCATGCCTTGTCTGGTGGTAATGCTACAGTCACTATCAATGTTGTTGGGATGACTGGATCATTTTCTGAGGATTCAAGTATAGCAGAAATATTAAGATCTTGTTTCTGATTTTCTTGATTTAGTATTGGCAGGTAATATATCCTAGAAAAAGGTGGAATCAGCTCTTCTTTTACTTCAAGTATTTCCATTAAATACTTCTTTAACATTTCCATTGGAGATTTAGATAATTGTCTTGGGAAATTTAACAAACGAAGATTATTACTTCTAGCTGAATTTTCCAATAATTCAGTTTTTTTCCGCAAGAAAGTCAAATCTTTAATCTTGTTGAGTTTGAAGTTTTTTTAATCTCCAAAGTCTTATCATCGTGCATTTTCTCTAGTTTTTCAAATTTAGTATCCAAAATATTAGTTTTTTGCTCAAGAGCCAGAAAATCCTGATTCAATTTATTTACTTGAGGAACAAGAGACTTTCCTAAGGTAATTATCAAAGTCCACAACGAATCCAGCGTTACTTCTGCTGGTTTTTTAAAGTCAAAAGTAAATTGTGTGGGTATTACCTCTTTATCGTGAATTTGTTCCAAACTAGCAGCTTCTTCCACATTCAGTGGAGTAGATGTTTGTGTCCAGGATCTCAAATCAGCTCCAGCCGGATCTATTTCCTCCCGGCCCTGTAAACTCGTACCACTTCGGGAAAGCAAGTCCAGAGACGCCTCGGTTGGTGTGCTGTACCCCGCAGGTTGCGGGGGCGGTTCCCTCGAGTCAGGGCTGAGCGTCAGCTCGAGCCCAGGAGAAGCTTCCGGGCCTCCACTCGCACCGGCGCTACTCAGCGGGCTACCTTCCGACATCTGAATCGCCGAAATAGTTGGAATAGTTGCTGCCTGAAGTAATGTTCGAATGTCTTGAGAGGTAAGAACTTGCCGTTGCGGGGCTTTGGAGGCAGGACGGCCTCGTCTTTTCGGCATGTTTAATTAGATAAATTATCCTTTCAGGGAGCGAAAATGCAGCCTGCTAGCGTCTCAAGAACGCGGCCATCTTGAATCCCGAATGGGTAAGATTTTTTATCTATCATGAAATTCTGATTAACTACAGGGTGACAGGGATTAGTCAGAATCAAGAATTTGGTTTTGTCTTTGTTAAGTTTAAGTCTGAATTCAGCAGCCCAGGATTCCATCAGATTCAAGTCAGATTTGACGGTAAGCAAGATCTCTGACAAATTCTCCAGAAACGGAATATAAATGGTATCATCATCAGCATATACGAAGGCCTTAAAACCTCTGAATTCCAGTAAACTACCTCGTGGAGCTATTGAACAGGATAGGGGAAGGGGGGGAAGCCCTTTATTGATCAAAACTGTACATTTCAACTTACAAACCTTTTCAGTATCCAAACAATCCTGGTAGGCAATTATCAATTTTAACACAGAAACATGCCAAGGTCATTTAGGTCATTAGCATCACCATAGTCTTCCCACAGACTTAACACCCTCCCCCCCCCCCCCACCCCAATTAAAGTGGTTCTGCTTACGCTCTGAAACTGTATACAGCATGTTCTGAGGTAAAGGTGGAGGCAGTCTTGCAGCCACTGGTGCAAGACTGGGCACAGTGCTTGTCCCGGGTTGTTCACGGTTATTTAATAAACTTGGCTGTGTTAATGGTAATCCTGTAACAAAAATCACAGAATATAATTTTTACAAACGTGTTAATTCTTCCTGTATCTGAATGGCATTTACTGAACCGAGATGATTTTAAAAAGGTATAACTTCTGGGTGAAAGTGATGCTAAGAACTGCAAAACACACCACTACTGGTAAGTAAAATCATTTTTTTTTTATTCACTTTGAAAATTTCACATAATCTCTTGCTTATGTATATGGCAGTAAGGAAGCACAAGATTATTTGAAATTTTCAAAGTCAAATTTTTTTTAAAATTCACTTTGAAAATTTCAAATCTCTTGCTTATACATATGGCGGTAAGGAAGCATGAGACAGCTTGTTATAAGAAGAGTAACAAACTACTACCTGTAAAAATCCAGGATACTTATAAAAACTACACGTAAACCAAAAACAAAGCTGAAGAATAAGCCTTTCATTTTTAAATGTCAATATCTAGACGCTTGAGCAATAGGGGAAATATAAAATAAAAAAGAAGAGAAAAATCAGGACTGAGGCTCTCACAGAGAGCCTGATATTTTTAAGAAAGCAGACAGTAAAAGACTTTTAGCCATCTGTCACGCCACCTTGAACATCATGAGCTCATCCCTTTTCCTATCTGATCATGAAGACAGAAGTATGGAAACTCAATTTCTCCAACAAAGAATATATTCCTCAGAGAACCCTCTTTGCCCACCTAACATCCGGTGAATAGGTAGCAGTACCACACGGACATGAATGTAGAAAATGTGCCACTTATTTCCATAAAGAACAATGAATGGAGCATGCTAACAGGACTAAAATTCTTACTCAGCAAGCACCAACAAGGCTCAATGTTGGGCCCCACATTATTTGTTTTCATCATACCTCTTGCTACTCTAATTCAAGATCTTGGGATTCATGCATATTTATATGCCGATGATATACAGCTCCTTATCACTCATGATAATTGGGACTTGGGCTTTCAACAAACTCTGGAATTCAACCTAGGAAGGATAGTTTGGATAGACTTTCAAATTGATTCTTAACCCACATATATCCGAGAAATTATGGGTTTCCAGAAATAGGCCTCCTCCACGTAATCAAAGCATTTGTAAAATTTCACGTTCTGGTAAAGGATTCAATTCTTTCTTTGGAGGTCTTGTTTAAACAGAGGCGTATTTTCAAAGACTTGGAGGCATATTTTCAAAGCACTTAAGACTTATAAAGTTCCATACTAAGCCATGGAACACTTTGTAAGTCTGAGTGTTTTGAAAATGAGCTCTACAGTAACATAGTAAATGACAGCGAATAGATAAAGACCTGCATGGTCTATTCAGTCTGTCCAGCAAGGCAGCAATAGACACCCACCACTTTGTGAAGGTTCTACTCCATCATGATTGAACACTGGCATCACAAACTGGGCAGCTGGCAATTCACCACAATGCCAACCACAGAAAGGCAGATATAGATGATGTGATCTTGGAAGAGTGGATTTTAATTTTGTCTTCAGCACAGTCACACTCATTATCAATTCATAATTAAAGCAACAATCCAACAATATTGCTATCAATCAACATTGTTATTTGCTAATTTTAACCGTAAAGTGTCACTCACTCCCCTACCGAGATAAACACTCACACTCATAGAATACAATATGAATGTGATGTAAAATACACGTTTGATCCCGATTTGTCTTTGTCATTTTTGGAACAAAAACCATAGAAGTCTGCCTGGCACTAGCCTTACTTTCCAACTACTGGAGCTGCTGTCTAAGCCCATTCATACCTGTCTTTCCATACTCAGGACAGATACTGCTAAATTTTGTCTACCACTGGCCTTATTTCCCAAATACTGATTATATCTTCCTTCTATATATGGATTATGTGTGTTTATCCCATGTATATTTTAATTCTATCACTACCACCTTCACTAGGAGGGCATTCCAGGCATCCATAACCCTCACCATGAAAAATATTTCCTAATATTACTCCTAAGTTTACCTACTGCAATCTCAATTCACTTCCCTACTTCTGGAAAACATTATATATATATATATATATATATATATATATACACACACACACACATACATACATACATTTTAAGAATTTAAACATCTGTATATCTCCCCTATACCTACTTTTCTCTAGGGTACACATTCAGATCACGATATTTGATTTAAAACTTTATTTTCAGTCCCATATACCTGTGGCTCTTAGAAGAACGAGGTCCCTTAAATCCTACTTAGACCTTAGGGCATTAAAGGCCTTATTGTGTGTCCTTTTTATAGATCAGCTTAACTACTGTAATTTCCCTTTAGCAGGTGTCCCATTTTATTAGCTGAAACGTTCACAGCTTATTTAAAATACTTCCGTAAAGCTTATGACGCTAAAATAACAGACCACGCAATTCCTCTGTTCATAGAACACAGGCTTCCAATTTGGCACATTGCATGCCAAGTGGTCTAAAATTAAAAAAAGTTCCCACCATCATGTTCTCCAATTTTGTTCAAATTTTATCTGTTGCGCGAGTCAGGTGTTAAACAAAGTTTCCCAAAATTTGAGGTCTCTAACTGCAATAGTTGCAGATCTAGACCCCCTTTTCTGAAAGGTTGTCAGTCCATGAGTGCGCGGCATTTACCAAAATGCCATTTTTGGGGTGTAATAAAATCCAAACACATTTATAAGAATGGCTAAAAAATTCAAATCCTGTACAGTTTTTGATGCTAATTCCAATGAAATACATTTTAACATTATGGATGCAAAATCCAGTCAAACAAGTTGACTCAAAGTGTGCATCAAAATTGGTCGCGACTCATCAGAACATATTTGGACCAATATCTTCTGCTGAGATATTCATTAGTTTTGTACACTGCTATGATGATTATTTAAATTGTGGTCCATCAAATTCTAATAAATAAAATATGAAAGCCTATCCAAACATCTAAAGGTGGCAAGTATTTCCAAAGCAGTGGAGATGGATGAGGCAGCAATACATTCCAGTACTGACATGGCAGAACTTAAAACGAGGGTCTGTGTTCATTAATATAAAAAAATTAACCCTATGTTGACCTTCAAAACATCATCAAACAATTATAAAACCAAATACACATTTGATCTGTAAAAACAAGCTATGACTGGTTATTCCATGGAAGATATCCCCACTTGGCACTTATAATAGAACATTAAAAGCTTCCCCTAAGAACGCTATGTCCTGGCAGAGTGAACTTGCCATAGTAAAACTCTTCATCTCTATGCAATTATTTGTAAAAGAACTTCTAAAAGAGGTGCTCATTTAATAATACAATTCTCATAACAACAATGTTTAAAACAGAAAAAAGCAATTATTCTGATATTATTGCAGTATACTAATTTATGGCTTATATTGTGTAAGTATTAATTTTGTACTTCCAATAACATATAGCTCCGTCTATATTTATGTAATGTGAAGGTTGAACTTAGAATCATTACATTTATTTATTTATTTTTTAATTTATAAAATTTCAATACACTTACATGAAGATGAAAAACATCAAAATGTTCAGAAATAACACAATTTTTTATAAAGCAATAAATCCAATTACAAGAAACTCAAGTCTTATTAATTTGTTCACAATTGTGGGATCCAAGAATTAGGAAATAAACAAAAATATCTTTAATTCCTTTGTAGAGATAATGAATAATACATTTCTAGATTCGGAAGGGGCTTTGGTTCATGCAAGCCTAGACAGCACTTCTAACTAAGGGGTACCATCACCGTGGGTTCTCTCGTACTCTCCTTTGCTACTATAAAATCCTGTAACTTCTTAGGGCAAAAGAAAAGATAGTTTACAGCATTTAAGGCAATAAGACATCTGCAAGGAAATTTAACAACAAAAGTTCCTCCCAATGAAAGGGCTCTCGACTTAAAAAACATTAATTCTTTCCTCCTAATTTGAGTTTCCTTGGCTAAATCAGGGAAAATCTAGACTTTTGCACCTAAGAATAAGGCATTAATATGGCAGAAATAAGTACGTAATATTATATTCCTGTCCATTTCCAGAGCGAAAGTTACAAGTAACGTTGCTCTTTCTGAATCTACCTATCTTTCTAAAAATTCTGACAAATTTAAATTTTGTTCCAGTTCTGGTAGTCCATCTGTTGACCTTAGAGATTTTTTAAGGTATTGAGTTTTTGTCACCGAAGGGTGGTTTTCAGCAGGAATACCCAGAATCTCAGAAAAGTATCTTTTTAATAGCTCAATGGCAGATATATATGAAGGTTTCAGGAAATTCAGTAGCCTTAAGTTATTTTGTCTGAGCTGGTTATCCATATATTCCAATTTACGTGCATGAAATTTATTTTCTTTTATTACAGTCATAGTCGTACTTTGAAGAGATTTTAAATCAGAATCAAAAACATCCATTGTAGTTTGGTAGCTTTCAATCTTGGTTGACATTTGTTGATTTTTAGTTTTCAGTTCTCTTATTTCCCCCTGAAAAGAGTCAAGTACCTTCTGGAGAGACAGGTTTACCCCCTAGATGGCGTCCCAAAGCACATCCATTGCTATTTTTTCAGGTTTTATCGATCCGCTTTGAAACCCATGAGAGAAAACTCCATGGGTTATACAGGGAGAGATTAATCTCTCTTCTGTTGTTAAAATACCTGGAGTAGATACAAGGGCAGGACCGCCTACTGCCGTCTGGAGATCACCAACTTCGGACGTCTCCACATACGACCCAAACTCTGTTCGATAATCCTTCCAGGTTGCCGAGGGGTCAAACCAGAGGGAGAACTCAATGTAACTCCCTCAGCGCTGTGTTCCGCTGATGACGTTGCGGAATTTCTAGAAGCTTGAACCAACGCTCCCAGTGTTCGGATTCCAAAGCTCTCCAATGTTGGCTGAGACATGGTGGGAATAACAACTGTGCTCGAGGAGGTAGGGGCAACAGTTTTTCCTTTTCTCTTCCCCATATTAACAGGGGGAGCGCGCCATTTTGTCTGCACAAACACAGGATCTGAGGAGCTCACAAACACACATCCGATCAAGCGGCCATCTTGGATCCCCTTAGAATCATTACATTTATTCATTTAATTTGATCTAGACAATTGCAGTATTACTTTTCCAGATTACTTGTACACATTGTTAGTGTTAGTGATTGAATATATTTAATTTTAAGTCATATTGATTTGCTAGCACAGCCATTTAGTCATAACCACTCTTATCATTTGGTTCTGACTAGCACAGTAGTATTGATAGTTAGGTTTAAGGTGTGATGTGCTCCCTTGTAGCTCTTCCCAACTTAAAAAGGCTGGGGGGGGGGGGGAGTGTAGTGCTACAGCCAGACCAGCTCTACATGAATTCAACTTCAAGCATTCCTGGTTTGTGAGAAAGCAGTTTTTGTCATTCTCCTGTGTACTGGCTAAAACCAGTGCATGAGGTCTTTAGCTTAGGTGTATCCAAAAAAACCCTGAAGTGGTGAATGTTTTGTCTCCATCCAGTTTTGAGACCTCTGCATTCCATCTTTATACACTGACACTGCACATCTTATTTCCACATAATGAGCACTTGATTGGTTCTGTTAAAATCAGTAAACTCAGATCAAGACAATCACAATGACTGGTTTCGAGAGTTCAGGCAGATGCCTGCACACAGCACTGACAAAATGGAACTACTAATTAGGAGATAAATCTCTGCTTTTCTGCCACTCTCTCTTCCTTAACATTAGTCTCTTGCAGTTCTACCCACGTCACCAAAGACAGAAATAACATGTACAGCCATCTCCCAATTCACCAAAGGCAGACATGCTAGGGTCCACCTTAGAAGTCAGCACTCGTGAGTACTGCCATACTGGGAAAGACCAAAGGTCCATCAAGCCCAGCATCCTGTTTCCAACAGTGGCCAATCCAGGTCACAAATACCTGGCAAGATCCCAAAAAAGTACAAAACATTTTATATTGCTTATCCCAGAAATAGTGGATTTTCCCCAAGTCCGTTTAATAACGGTCTATGGATCTAGGTGTCATTGTAGATTATATGATGAAATCTTCTGTCCAGTGCGCAGCAGCCAAAAAAGGAAACAGGATGCTAGGAATTATTAGGAAAGGGATGCAAAATAAGACCAAATGCCTCTGTATCGCTCCATGGTGTGAACTCACATTAAGTATTGTGTTCCATTCTGGTTGCCGTATCTCAAAAAAAAGATATAGCAGAATTTAAAAAGGCTCAAAGAACAACCAAAATGATAAAGGGGGTGGAACTCCTTCCATATGAGGAAAGGCTTAAGAGATTAGGGCTCTTCAGCTTCGAAAAGAGACAGCTGAGGGAGGATATGATTGAGGTCTATAAAATCCCAAGTGGTCTAGAACGGGTGAAAGTGAATCGATTTTTCACTCTTTCAAAAAAGTACAAAGACCAGGGGATTCTCAATGAAACTACATGGAAATACTAAACAAATAGGAGGAAACATTTTTTCACTCAAAGAATAGTTAAGCTCTGGAACTCACTGACAGAGGATGTGAAAACAGCGGTTAATGTATCTGGGTTAAAAAAATGAAGGTTTAGACAAGTTTGTGGAGGAAAACTTCACAGTCTATTTATTGAGATGGACATGGGGGAAATCCACTGCTTGCCCTGAGATTTGTAGCATGGAATGTTGCTACTAATTAGGTTTCTGCCAGGTACTTGTCCTTTAGGAAACTGTCTAACCCCTTTTTAAACTCTGCCAAGCTAACCGCCAATCCAGGTCACAAGTCCATAAACCACTACTAAATGGACTTGGGAAAAATCCACAATTCCAGGAATAACATGTATAGAATGTTTGTACGTTTGGGAAGCTTGCCAGGTGCCCTTGGCCTGGATTGGCCGCTGTCGTTGACAGGATGCTGGGCTCGATGGACACTTGGTCATTTCCCAGTGTGGCATTACTTATGTACTTATGTACTGTTGGAAGAAGGATACTGGGCTTGATGGACCATTGGTCTGACCCAGTATGGCTATTCTTATGTTAAATGCCATGTACTGCTTTCCTTGGCAACACCAACAAGATTCACAAACTTGCTGGACATGGGACTTTGTTTACCTATCCTCTGAATGCTATATAGGTGGTTTGCCATCAAAAAATTGGCTAAAGCTTGCATCAGAAGAATCACTTCAGCTACCTTGTTGCAGAAGTCTTCCTGAGATGGAATTTATCTGCCACAGAACGTTGTGTGGCTGTTTAATTTATTCTTTACAGGACAGGGGGAACAGATAGATAAATTAACTTGTGTTTTGAAATGTGAGACTATTTCATATTTTAGTCTTTGTAACATTAGGGAATTCATAAACTGTTAAAAATAGTGGTTAGAAACAAAACTACTGATAAGAGTACATTTCTGGATTTGCCTTATTTTTTTATTTAGTTCATACCTTTTCTCAGTAGCTCAACACGAGTTACATGCAGGTAAAGTAGGTATTTTCCTGTCCCTAACGGACTAATAATCTTAAATTTTAATGCTTGAGACAACAGAGGGTTAAATGACTTGCCCAAGATCACAAGAAGCAGCAGCTTTGAGATTTGAATCAGGCTTCTCTGGTTATTAGCTTTCAGCTAAGTCTATATGTCTTAATCTGTGAATCTGTTTTGTCAATTTATTGCCAGCCTAACAGAGTGGGTTGGGGAACAGGGATCTGGAAACTTGGGAGTTTTATCTCTGGGATTGTAAACCTCCCTAGATAAGGAAGAGTATCTATTTGGTTTTCACTTCTTAAGCATAGTTTACCCGCAAAGGGCAAGAACTACAATCAAAAAGTTACTATGAAAGTTTATAATTTATTTCAAACATTCCTAATTACAAGTGTTGACCATGTTCAAAACAATCTTTTTACAGTTCAACAATATTTTTTATATAAACTTTGAAATAAAAAAAGGAAGAAAATATCATTCAAGCACTGTTTTCACAGATATATTTTTGGCTAAAACAAATCAGAATTTCAACCAGTGTACAATAGCAGATCCAATATTATTCAAAACCATTTCTCTTCTCTTTCCAATTAACAAGTTCAAAAAAAATTAAAAGCTGTGAGCTCAAAGTAATTGTCTACACTGATGATAATAAAGCCTGCTATTATTAAAGCTTCATTACCTCCACCAAGGGAGTAGGTACCTAGAGATTCAGAAAAACTGTTGTGCAGCAACAAAGAATTTTTACCAATCACAGCTGGGGTCCCAGGGTAGCAAACAACTGCTTTCTTTCACATAGTTCATAGGCTACTTTCAATAACAGATTATGGACTTTTCCTCCAGGAACGTATCGAAACTTTTTTTAAACCCAGATACGCCTACTGCTGTTACCACATCCTCCAGCAACAAGTTCCAGAGCTTAAATATTCTTTGAGTGAAAAAAATATTTCCTCCTATTTATTTTAAAAGCATTACTATGCAATTTCATTCAGTGTCCCCTGGTCTTTGTACTTTTTTGAAAGAGTGAAAATTTGACTCACTTCTACCCATTCTAGACCACTCAGGATTTTATAGACCTCAATCATATCCCCCCTCAGCCGTCTCTTTTTCACGCTGAAGAGCTCTAACCTCTTTAGCCTTTCCTCATATGGGAAGAGTTCCCTTTTATCCCTTTTATCATTCTGGTCACTCTTCTCCGAGTCCTTTCTAATTGCACTATATCTAGATACGGCAACCAGAATTGAATGCAATATTTAAGGTGAGGTCATATCATGGAGCGATACAGAGACGTTATAATATTCTTGGTCTTATTCTGCATCAGTCTCCTAATAATTTTTAGCATTGTTTGCTTTTTTGGCTGCTGCCGCCACACACTGTGTAGAAGATTTCAGCATACGGTCTACAACACCTAGATCTTTTTCTTGAGTGCCAACTCCTATGATGGACCCTAGTATCAGGTAACTATGATTCAGATTATTCTTCACAATCTTCATCACTTTGCATTTGTCCAAATTAATTTCATCTGGCATCTGGGGGGGGGGGGGGGGGGGGGAGGTTGGGATAGTTATGAGAAGGGATTCAGCTTTGACTTCGACTTGCTTGAGACAAAGTTTTGGAGTGGGGCATTGGGATAGGGTTGGGAGGGGGATAAAGTAGGATACAAGATTGTAAAAAATGTATGAGTCAAGGCACTGTATCATTTTCAGAATGTTTATTGGCTTCTTTAAATAAAAAAAATAAAAAAAAGTTAACAAATTTCATCTGGCATTTGGATGCCCAGTCTTCCAGTTTCTTATGGTCTTCCTGCAATTTTTCATAATCCGCATGTGTTTTGACAACTTTACACAGCTTTGTGTCATCTGCAAATTTAGTAACCTCACACTCATCACTCTGTCTTCTAGATTACTTATAAATATGTTAAATAGCACCAGTCCCAGTAGAGATCCCTGCGGCAATCCACTATTCACCCTCCTCCATTGAAAAAAATGACCATTTAACTCTACCCTCCGTTTTCTGTCCAATAACCAATTCCTAATCCACAGATTGACATCGCCTCCTATCCCATTTTCTCAGGAGTCTCTCATGAGGAACTCTGTTAAAAGCTTTCCGAAAATCTAGATACATCAAGTGGCTCACCTTTATCCACGTTTACTTACACATTCAAAGAAATTAAACAAATTGGTGAGGCAAGACTTCCCTTGGCTGAACCCATGCTCTGTTCCATTAAACCATGTTTGTCCATGTGTTCTGTAATTTTATTCTTTATAATAGTTTCCACTATTTTCCCTGGCACTGAAGTTGGGCTTAACGGTCTGTAATTTCCCGGATCAACTCTGGAACCCTTTTTTTTAAAAATCAGCATTACTTTGGCCACCCTGCAATTTTCAATTGATGGTCTGTGTTACATAGATATTCTCTAGGCTTCATCTTAGAATTTTTTCACCCTTTATACTCTGTACCATAACAGGCTACATTTGATGTATTTTATTTGGTCAGGTTTTCTTACTCCTGATTTAGTACATAGCAATTCCCTTGCTGCTTCGTGAAAGTTTCATTTAAACTTTTTACTGCTCGGATGCTCTCTCGTGGGATCTGGTTCAAGCTTTTAAAAATTTGCACTAGCCCAAATTCTTCAAAAAGGCTAGAGTGGCAGCTCTGGTGTTAAATGTGCCAACACTATCAAAAATACAGAAGAAACCAGTCTTCGCAAAAAACAACAATAATCAAAAACAGCGAAGATGACGCAAAAAATGGAAAAAAAACAAACAAAAAATAAAGACAAAAAGTAAATAAAAAAGTGAAAAAAGGAAATTAAAAAATTGAAAAATACAAAATTCACACAAGGGAAGAAAAAACTGTAAGGACAAAATTATAACCAAAAATAGACGACACAAGCAAAATGAAAAAAAAACAAAATAAATTTATTAAGGCAATCGAACGCCAAGTAGCTTTGTAGCTTTTTTTAATGAGATATACATACATTTCCTGCACCAGAGTCTTCATAACGATTTTTTTCAAACTGTGCACACAGCCTTTTTAAAGGCAGTGTCATCGAATAAAGGTGCGTTTAATTGAATACCCTTCAAGGATTGACATTACCAGATAATACATACATGGTGTAACAGACTCCTGACGCAGGCCAGTTGGGCCGAAACACAGCTGTGTCGAGTCATATCACCTTAATAAATTTATTTTGTTTTTTTCATTTTGCTTGTGTCGTCTATTTTTGGTTATAATTTTGTCCTTACAGTTTTTTCTTCCCTTGTGTGAATTTTGTATTTTTCAATTTTTTAATTTCCTTTTTTCACTTTTTTATTTACTTTTTGTCTTTATTTTTTGTTTGTTTTTTTTTCCATTTTTTGCGTCATCTTCGCTGTTTTTGATTATTGTTAAATGTGCCAAGGCTGTCTTCCTTCCCAGCAGATCCAAAGTTCACAGGTTCAAATACCAGCACAGCTCACTCACCTTTCTTCAAAGAATTTTAAAACACATCAATGACAATTGAACAAAGTGGTTAGGAATAACTTCAGGAGATGGGACTAATCCATTTGCAGTTCAACTACGTATGTTAAGGAGTGTGTACAGACAACTTAAAAGTGTCCACATTCAAGATATGTTTCAAATTGCTTTTACTGCATTCATTTATATCAGAACTCTTACTTTCTCTCTTAGAAACGCCTCATTTTGGAAACAATGGACCACAGCACATGAGAATATACAATACAAACAGTCTCTTGATAATATACCAGACTTCCTAATCAGCATCAAGTCTAATCACTAGCTGGTAAAACAAGGGTTATTTTTCCCTCCACGCCCCCCCCCCCCAAAAAAAAAAAAAGAGACCCTGTCAGAATTCAGCTGGCAATAAACAAAGAAGGGAACTGGGAGAAAGTCCTAAAGAGAATTGTTACATATGTTCAGAACAGACTCAGCCATTCTAAAAAAACAGCTTTGAAAATAAAAGGAACTGGAAAGTTCTAACTTACTTGGTAGAGGAAGAACGCCAGGAGGCTGTGTCTGACCATGTGGCCGTGGAACTGGCATCCTCATATTGTGAGCTGGCCCTGGCAAGGGGGGCATCAGAATGCTAGGGGGTGGAAGTCCAGGGGGTGGTGGGAAAGGAATGATGCTTGGTAAAGACACTTCATCTACTACTAAAGGGTCATTTCCATGATCAAACTGGCACAGGTCCCCCAGTACACAATAACCTCTCTCTGTGGGAGGAAAACAAACAAATGGCAAAGCCAATTAGCATTTATGGCTTAATATACCGCTCTTTTACCAAGGCGCACTCACGTTTTTGGCGTGTGCTAAAATTGTGGGTGCACTAAACGTTAGATACACCAATGCATTCCTATGGGCATTTCTAATGTTTAGCGTGCCCACAATTTTAGCATGCCCCAAAAATGTGAGTGCGCCTTAGTAAAAGACGCCCTTAGTGCAATGCACAACAGATTGACATAAAATCTATAATTAATTATTAAAAACAGGCAGAAAAGAATGTCATAATTATAAAAGGATAGGAAAGACCCCTAACATGGCTTCTGTAATTTGTTTCCCCCGCAGTTTCCAACAATGAACTGTCATTTTTCTTTGTGATTTGCCATCATTGCCAGTTTATTGCTTTTCCCATAGAAATGAACTGACTATTTCTCTGGAACCCTTTTGTCTGATGTGGCCCATTTTCAAACTTGAGGTGTTTTTTCTTTACCAGTCTTTCCCACATGTCAAGTTTAATCCCATGCCGTTAAATTTTCAGAGAGTTTAATTTGCCCCTGGATCTGTTCCCATAGAAATGCATTGGAACTCCTGGTCCAATTTTGCCCATTTTTGAAATACTGCTTTTTTTTTTTCATTCTGCAAAGTTTCATCCCATTTACTTAAATTTTTGGAGATAGCCAGCCAGCCACTCATTATAGACTCCTTTTCTATAATGTTACCAAATTCCATTAGGCTAAAAATAATAAAAATATACTTTTGCATAGTTTTGATATATTGGGCACATAACATTGTCCAAGGTGCTATTAAACTGGGAAGAGAGTTCCAGTCATTGCACAACAGAGACATCTACAGGTAGAAATCAGGAAGCAAAAATACAAAATTCCTCTGTGGGTTCCAGTCGATCACTTTCGCTACTTAGTTGTAGAGGGAGGAAGGAGAAAGATGAGGCTAATTTTGGAGCAACCTTTGTGGCTATGAAGGCCCATGGCACCTCAGCTTCAAAAATTACCCTCCTTCCCAAACACAAAGCAATCATAAATCGAGGGGGTGGGGAGGGGGCAATTCACCTGGAAGGGAAGCTGGGGCAAAAATACAAACATGCACAATCAACATAATCTTGATCACTCTTACCATCATAATCTCGACATCGTCTCTTTGGTGGTGGCTTTCTGACAAACGAATTGGTAGCACCATGGTTGTTATAGTAATTAGACCAGCTCTCCGTAGTGTTCTCAGGCTCATGAGCAGGTGCAATGACAGTCACAGTGCTGGGGATAGCCTGCCCACCAGAGGAATACTGTTCAACAGAATTACTGGGTGGCATGGAGACTGGCATGTATGAAACCTCCACCTCGCTCCTCTCACACTCGAATTTGGATCTCTCTCTGTGATCTGCTGACACACACAGAAAATTATTACGAAAAACTAAAACAGTTAACAAGCTGCACTGTAATTAAGTTCATTGGGCAAAATAATTCAAAATACTTATCAGAAAGGAGCAGGCCTCAGTAGTATCAGACTTCAATCCCTCCTCCTCCATCCCCCCTCTCCCCGAAACAGATCAGATATTTTAGACACTCTTTCAGCTGATACCAAGAGCAGCATCACAACATCCATCTAGTATTTACAGCTCTACCCTCTCTTACAGTTATTACCTCAGTAAACAACTAAAGAAATGACAAGAGATCATTATAGAGACGCGATATACACAAAGCATTATTATATATTTTTTTTTTTAATCCCCTGCATGGAAGATACTTTACTTGGCCAGCCAAACACTCCAGTTACTTGATCAACCCTTAGGCAAGACCAGCGGAAGGTGGGGTACCAGTGTTCCATTGCAGCTCAAAAACATCCGAATCTTTCTCCAAATCAACAATTAAATATTTCAAATTGTGCCAAGAAACAAGCAGCGATAACTCTCTTCCTGATGAATCGCAAGCATCTCTGAACAATAACATTTTATTAACCTCACTACTATGAGAATAGCAGAGGCAAACTGCAGCCACGGAAATACACTTGTGAATAAATTAGAGAAGAAGGATTTTTTTTTTGGTTAGGCTCCCTTGACTACACAACTGTACACATCATTCCCTTAATTACCGTTAAGCTAGATGCCTTCAAATTTTCATTCTGGATCATTTAATTTATTACCTGAATATGTTAACACCTAGCAAAGTCTGACAGTGCAATTACAGAAATATTTATAAGGTCTGTTTCTCCCGTTATTGCAATATGGCATAAAAAAAAGCCTGAACAGTTCAAAAGCAAAATTCCACTGGGGGGCCCGGGGGGAGATTTTTTCCCCTCTAAATTTACAACCACATGACCTATATTTGTTACTAATAATAGGGCACACACGTGTAATTATATAAAAACTAGTGGAACCATGCCCGTTTCCTCAACAATGAAATGGGCCCTAGGAAGGCTGTCATGTAAGCTTTTTTTTTCTCTCTCCCCTGCCCTTCCCTCCATATCCAGCAATTCTTCCCCCTCCATGTCCAGTGATTCTCCTCTTCCCTGCCCTCCCATCCATGTCCCGCGATTCTCTCCTCTACTGTCCTCCCATCCCATCCATGTCCATCAATTATCCTCGGCCCTGCCCTCCCCTTCCTCCCTCCCCTCGATTTGTACCTGAACGTTCTCTGGCTGGCTGGCGCTGGCTTCCGTCCCATATGTAACAACCCTCCCGACTTCAGCTCGCCTCCAGCGTTCCCTTCCCTCTCACCCTCTGACATCATTACGTCTTGGCGCGAGGGCGGGACAGTGAAGGGGAATGGAATGCTGGAGGCTGGCTGACGTCAGGAGATGTTACAAACCCAGGCAGCCAGACATGGAACGTTGGAGGTGCAAATTATTATATAGGATATATCTTACTGCATTTTCACATTAAAACAATACTTTTAACTTTATATGCCAAAATTAATCTATTTATAAAATAAGTACTCACACACATCCTTTTCCACAAATTATGACCTACTACATACAAAACAGCATATTGGGGGGGGGGGGGGGGGGGGGGGGAGTTATTAACGCAGACTACTCTAAAGACACAATTTTACCATAAGTCCTGCTATTTTAGCACAGGTTTCATTTTATGCAATGAGACCGTGCGCTAAAATAGCATGACTGAACGGCTGCCCACTTTTAGGACTACATTCAGTAAACAATGCTCAAAATTCTGCGCCCAGAAACATCGGTGCGAAGAATAATTCTATAAAGGGCGTGTACACTTTATAGAATCGCGCTTAATGCCGATTCCACGCTGAACCTTTATGCGCTAGACTTACGCTAGTAAGACCAGGAGGCATATTTTCAAAGCACTTAGCCTTCCAAAGTTCCATAGGTTTCTATGGAACTTTGGAAGGCTAAATGCTTTGAAAATATGCCTCCAGATGTAAATGCTGGCGACAAACTTGGGCACACTATTCTATAAATCCGCATGTAACTTTTTAGAACGCCCCAACACGCCTCCTTTTCAGATATGCGCTATAAAAGTTGCTGAGTCTTATAGAATAGTGTACAGCCAGATGCATGCACAAATCCTAATTGCAGCCAACTGATTGGTTGTTAGCACCCAATTATTGCTAGTTAAGGGCTAATTACTCAATTAAGTTGCACGCATCATATATAGAATCTGGAGGATGATGTCTTAAGAAGTCTTGCTTTATCCCAAGATATCTATATCACATGAATAGATTAGGTCAGTAAGCTGGAGAGGGTTGGGAGACAGAAGAGAGAGAAAGTGGCATAGCAAAATGGATCTTCACCATTCACCCTCACACAAATGCAATATATGAGATTTAAGTTATTCACCTCTGTTTCTGTTTGGATCCTGATCTCGGCTTCTCCCCCTACTGCGGCTTCGACTCCGACTCAAAGGCTTGCTTTTTACAGGACTTTTGCTTTTGCCTCTCCGCCAATCGTATTTCTCTCTGTATACATCGTTCCTGTCGTGATAGCGGTCATACTCCCTCCACTTGCCATCATCTCTCTTTCTGTCACGCGTCCTAAAAAAAGGATGATGATTGTGAATATGGAAAGACAAGTCCAGGACAGGACAGCCCCAGAAGTTAATGTTGATCCAGCGACAGGAAAGCAGCTGTAAGAGGCCTGGGTTAGAAAGTCCACTGCCTCCTTATGAGTAGCAATGATTAGGCTCCCATGGAACAAAAACTTTAAGAGAAAGAGAGAGGCACATTTCTTCAAATGTCAGCTGCCCCACCCTTGAAAGGCTTGGATCAGCTGAGATTGTATTACATTCTGCAAGTCAACATGCTGGAAAATCAACTGATGTTCTGCCTTACAATATGCTAAGAATTATGCCATGCTAAGATGACAACTTACTAAACTTAGTGCTATTGATTTAGTCTTTGAATGAAATACAGTTCTTGATACCATAAACAGATTCTTTCAGTTGCTCAAAAAAGCAACCCATGGTTTGGACATGCTAATCAGATTGGAAGAGATAAGTGTGTATAAACCCTCATTCAGTGGGTTACAGATCACCAGATGTGCTGTGGAAACATTACCATCCCCGGCTGGCCAGATGTTGCTTTGTGTAGTCTCTGTGTAATGTAAACTATTCCTCTCTGCATTCTGCTTAGTTGATCTTCTGCAAAGGCAAAGGGAAGTGCAGTATATAGCTTAGAGGGCTCTGGAAATCTAGCTATCCTAATTTTAAAGTACACAGGCGCCTGGGTGTAAGAGTTTAGCATCCTCTGGAGGCAGGAAGCCAAAGTTTCAGAATTAAAAATGAAAGTGCTAACCTTCTTTCATTTAGGTCTGAAGAGTTACTCTGAGGACTGGGAAACTTCCTTTTCTTGCCGTCCCGTTGCTCTTCAACAGGCTCCTGAAACACAAGCAAACAGAACATAAATACTTGCAAGCCGACAATTCTGAAAACAAACATCTGTTTGTTTGGATTTGGACTTTTTTCAGTAGTAGCTCAAGGTGAATCACAGTCAGGCACACTAGGCATCTCCCTGACCTCAGAGGGCTTACAACCTACGTTTGTACCCAAAGCAAATGAGACTTAAGTGACTTCACTGGGATCACAAGGAGCAGCAACTGATTTACACTGGGTTTTCCCTGCTTGTCAGCCAAGTGCTCTAACTACTATGTTACGTCTCCACTGATATTTTTTGCTGTTAATTAGAAAGGGTTTAACCTTGGTATAAACAGACTCTAGAGTTCAACTTATTACAGTATTTCCACAAGAAACTCACAATGAAAACATTCATAACTTACTAACATTGAGCACCTGCCTTACATATTAATAAGGAGTTGCGTCATGAGATTATAAGACCTTCTGCCTTAAAAAAGGGTAGACCATTAGTATTTACAGACAAGGAGAAATTAGGTCTTACCTGATAACTATCCCAACATGTTCAGGAATAGTGGGAAGGACTAATGGAAATAAAATTATGTCCATCAACCAGCAGGTGGAGATAGAGAACTGAAAATTGAGCCAAGACATATCTCTCTTGGCATCCATTCCAGCTCCTCAGTATTTACATAAACAAACAGTAAGCATAATACTCAGAATAAACACAACTTTAACCAACTCACTAACCTTGCAAGCAAACGTGTAGGTCTTTCTCATCTCTGGATAGCTTGTAGCGAATAAGAAATATTGAGGAAGCACCATGCAAGGCGACTGTCGTTATCTGGCCCATTACTTCACACCAACTAAACATCTTAGAAACCTTGGATGAGCCTCTGGAATAGTGGGAAGGACTAATGGATATCAGGTAAGACTTAATTTGTCCTTCCATTAGGTAGATTCCCACTACTGCAGAATGTGTGGGATGTATAAAACTCTACCCATCCTGAGGGCCGAAAGCCCCAAAACTGGCTTTAGAGCACACAGCCAATGTCTACCCTGTAGTGTAGTGCTTTGCAAAAGTATGCAGCATCGACCATGTCACTGCCTTGCAAATATCTGCCAAATACAGTAAGGTAATCTTTCTCCAACATGTTGCTGTATGCCTCGTAGAACAAGCCTGCTTCCTTGCAAATAAAATGATGCGATAGATAGCTGAAGTAGACTAGCAATTGTGGGCTTGGAAGCCATGAGGCCAAGCCTCCGTTTACCAAAAGGTAAACAGTCTGTCCAATTTGCAAAACTAATTTGTGACTTCCAGATAGCTAATCAGCACTTTACACACATCGAGAAGCTTCAAGGAAGAATACTGAGCTTCTTCTGTGAAAGGATGGAAGTTCCACAAATTGCTTGAGATAAAATGCTGATACCACTTTCAGAAGAAAGGAAGGAACTGTGCGCAGGGAGACCACTACCTCCGATAAACAGAGAAAGGGATCCCAACAAGAGAGAACCTGAAGTCCCAAAACACTAAATGCCGATGCAACAGCCATAAAGAACATTGTCTTTACTGCAAGAGCTATCAAGGAGGTTTCTGCAGAGCTCAAAAGACAAAATTAAGGTTCCATTCTGGATATGGCATATGAAGGAGATGCTGCGATATCCAGGTGAGCTGCAAGAAATGCCTTCTGTAGTCCACCCCTGAAACAGGCCAAAACCACAATCTGAACTTTTTGAGAACCCAATGCCAATCCTTTCTGAAGGCCTGCCTGGGCACCTCGAATATTGTGTTCAATTCTGGTCGCCATATGTCAAAAAAAGATATAGTGGAATTAGAAAAGGTGCAGAGAAGGGCGACAAAAACAATAAAAGGGATGGGACGACTTCCCTATGAGGATACTAAACTGGGGATAGACAAATCTCAGGAGAGAGAAAGTCGGGGAGTGTAAGGTCTTTGGAAGAGTTAAGTCAATTTCTCTGATGTGCAATTTTAAAAGACTATGTATAAAAATGCATGTGTATGGGAAAATTAGGTTCTTACCTTGGTAATTTTCTTTCCTTTAGTCATAGCAGATGAAGCCATTACGTATGGGTTGTGTCCATCAACCAGCAGGGGGAGATAGAGAGCACTCAAATTTCACAGTGCCACATGGTCAGCTAGCTCCACTGCCTCTTCAGTATTTGAAGCTTCCAAAGCAGAATAACAAACCGCAATGGGAATAACATGAACTGAATAACATGAACTTTCCTCACAGCGAATGATGGCCCCATAACAAGGGCATGAACTGAAAAGGAGGGAATGAACACATCCTCCTGGAGGGAATAAACTCGTCCTCCTCTTTGTATTTATGGAGGGAATACACACATCCTCCTGGAGGGAATGAACTCAACCTCCTACACATGAACTAAAAGGAATGAACTCATCCTCCTATAAGTGAACAAGAATCCTGAAGACTGTTTTCCAACTTTCTCCCAAGGAAGGATTAGAACTTCAGGAAACAAGAACAGAACCTGAAACAGATTCACATCATATAGACAATCATACAGGGAGGGCTCATGGCTTCATCTGCTATGACTAAAGGAAAGAAAATTACCAAGGTAAGAACCTAATTTTCCCTTCCTTGTCATCAAGCAGATGAAGCCATTACGTATGGGATGTATCAAAGCAATCCCTATATAGGGTGGGAACAAGTCACACCACACGCTAGCACTTGTGCTCCAAAACGCGCATCCCTCCTAGCAGCCACATCCAGCCTGTAATGTCGGGCAAATGAGAGCTTCGAAGCCCATGTTGCTGCACTGCAAATCTCATAAAGAGAGTGTGCTCCAGTTTCAGCCCAAGAGGAAGAAATCGCTCTTGTAGAATGTGCCTTAAAGGCTACAGGCTGAGGCCGGCCGGCAAGCAGATAAGCTGAAAAGATAGCTTCTTTGAGCCAGCGGACAATAGTGGCTTTAGACGCTGGAGACCCTCTGCGAGAACCTGATAGTAAAACAAACAAATGATCAGAGGTCCTGAAAGAATTAGTAACTCGCAGATACTGCAACAGAGTCCTGCGCACATCCAACAGGTGCAACTGCCCAAAGGATTCTGGAAACTCCTCCTTAACAAAAGAGGGTAGAAAAATAGGCTGGTTTAGGTGAAACGCTGAAACCACCTTAGGCATGAAGTAAGGCACGGTACGAACCGTGACCTCGGACTCTGAAAATTGCAGAAATGGGTCTCGACAGGACAGCGCCTGGAGTTCTGACACCTGTCTCGCCGAAGTAATGGCCACCAGAAAAACGGCCTTTAGTGTCAAATCTTTCTCTGAAGCTCGCCGTAGTGGCTCAAAAGGAGAACCCTGCAGAGCCTTCAAAACTAGCCCCAGGTTCCAAGCTGGACAAGGTGCCCGCACGGGAGGACGGAGCCGAAGCACCCCTCTAAGAAACCATGCCACATCTGGATGAGCAGCTAAAGACACACCTGCAACCTTACCATGAAGGGAAGCCAATGCTGCCACTTGCACCCGCAGGGAATTATAGGCCAAGCCTTTTTGTACACCATCCTGCAAAAAGTCCAGAATCGGCGAGACAGGAGCCCGCATGGGTGTGATCGCTTTTGAAACACACCAAGCCTCAAACTGGCGCCAGATCCTGGCATAAGACACAGAAGTGGACCGCTTGCGGGCCTGCAGGAGAGTGGAAATAACATTATTGGAATAGCCTTTGCCTCTCAATTGCGCCCTCTCAATAGCCATGCCGTAAGACCAAAACGGCAGGCGTCCTCCATGGCCACCGATCCCTGCGACAACAGGTTCAGAACCAGAGGTAAAGGAAGGGGAGCCTCCACTAGCATCTGTCGGAGGTCCGCATACCAAGGCCCCCTGGGCCAATCCGGGGCGATGAGAACCACTTCTCCTGGGTGAAGCCGAATCCGCAGGAGCACACGCCCTATCAAGGAACACATACCAGAGGCCCAGAGGCCAGGGTTGAGCCAAGGTATCCAACCTGGCTGAGCGAGGATCTCTCCGTCTGCTGAAAAGCACGGGACTTTAGCATTTGAGCTTGTCGCCATAAGATCCATTACGGGCTTGCCCCTTTTGGCACATATCTGCAGGAATACTTTGTCTGCCAGTTCCCATTCCGCTGGATCAATTTGATGCCTGCTTAGATAATCGGCTTGCACGTTGCTCTAACCTGCAATGTGAGCTGCCGACAGAAACTGTAGATGCAGCTCAGCCCAGTGGCAAATCTGTTCGGCCTGCACGGCCAGCGCTCTGCACTGAGTGCCGCCTTGTCGGTTTATGTAGGCCACTGTTGTCGTGTTGTCCGACATCACTCTGACAGCCAATCCTTCCAGGGTCACTTGAAAGGCCAGAAGTGCCTGAAACACTGCTTTCAACTCTAGGCGATTGATGGACCACTCCAACTCGTCGGGTGTCCAAAGACCCTGGGCATGCTTCCCCTTGCAATGTGCGCCCCAGCCCTTCAGGCTGGCATCTGTCACCACTAGGCACCAATCGGGGAGCGCCAGCAGCATTCCTCGCCGCAGCATGCTGTCTGAGAGCCACCACTCCATGTTGAGTCGGGCCGCAGGGAGCCAAGAGAGTCTGCATTGATAATCCTGAGATACTGGAGACCATCGTTGAAGCAAGGAATACTGCAGAGGTCTCAGGTGCACTCTCACCCAGGGCACCAAATCCAAGGTGGCCGTCATCGATCCCAACAGCTGGACAATGTCCCAAGCTCAGGGGCGGGGCATCCTCAGGAGTAGACAGACCTGATTCTGAAGCTTGCACCGCCTTTACTCGGGTAGGAATACATATCCCAAGTCTGTGTCGAACCGTACACCCAAATATTCTAGAGATTGCGAGGGGGTCAGGTGACTTTTGGCTACATTGACGACCCAGCCCAGAGATTGCAGTACTGAGACCACTCTGGCTGTAGCTTGATGGCTCTCTGTTGCGGAGTCCGCTCTGATGAGCCAGTCGTCTAGGTACGGGTGAACCCGGATACCTTCTCGCCTGAGAAAAGCAGCTACTACCACCATTACTTTGGAAAAGGTTCGAGGAGCTGTGGCGAGGCCAAAAGGCAAGGCCCGAAACTGGAAATGTTTTCCCATCACCGCAAACCGCAGAAACTTCTGGTGCGGGGGCCAAATTGGAATGTGCAAGTAAGCTTCTTTCAGGTCCAGAGACGTGAGAAACAATCCTGGCTGTACCGCCGCATTGACGGAGCGCAGGGTTTCCATGTGAAAATGCCGCACTCTTAGGGACTTATTTAATTCTTTTAAGTCCAGAATAGGGCGAAAAGACCCACCTTTTCGCGCGGCACCACAAAGTAAATGGAGTAGCGGCCGCAGCCGAAATCGGCGGGAGGCACCGGGGGAAACCGCCCCAATGTGAATCAAGCCTTGTAAGGTCTCCTCTACCGCCGCCCGTTTGGCAGAAGAACTGCATCGGGACTCCACAAACACGTCTCTTATACGGGCATCGAATTCTATTCAGTATCCTTCTCTGATCAGGTCCAAGACCCACTGATCTGAGGTAATCTTGGCCCACTCCTCGAGAAAGAGGGAAAGACATCCTCCTATAACAGGAATTGAGGAGGGGGCTGGCGCACCCTCATTGAGAGGGTCGCCCTTGAACTCCAGGTCTTGAGCCTGCTGCTGCGGAACGTTTGTCCGAGCGAAAGGAGTTCCTCTGCTGAAAACCGGCCACGAGAAGTGGACCCAGCAGAATGCCCTGGGCGGTACCTTCTAGCTTCACGGAAGCGAGGTCTATAAGAGGAGTGAAGCGCCTGACCCTTGGAGGGAGGCCGCGGCCTATCCTCGGGTAAGCGCTGGGGTTTAGCATCTCCCAGGCCTTTCACAATTTTCTCCAACTCCTCACCCAACAGAAGAAGGCCTTGAAAGGGCAACTTCACCAACCTTTGCTTAGAGGCCATGTCCGCCGCCCAATGCCGTAGCCACAGAAGACGGCGAGCCGCCACTGCTACAGCCATCTGTTTAGCCGAAGCTCTGACAATATCATAAAGGGCGTCAGCCAAAAAGGGCAAGGCCGACTCCATTCGCGGAGCCACTTCAGACAAGGGCTCCGCTCCATCACCGGGCTGTTCCACTGCCTGTTGCAACCATGCCAGGCAGGCTCCAGCAGCATAACAACTGCATGCAGACGCCCGAATAGTAAGACCAGCAATTTCAAAGGACCGTTTAATTGCTGATTCCAGTCTACGGTCTTGCATGTCCTTCAGGGCAACACCTCCTTCAACCGGGAGGGTAGTTCTCTTTGTCACAGCTGTGACTAGGGCATCCACCTTAGGCATTGCAAAGCGAGCCAAAAGCTCCTCACTCAGAGGGTATAATTGACCCATAGCCCTAGAAACTTTCAAAGGTCCTTCGGGATCAGCCCATTGAGCTGAAATAAGCTCTTGGATGGAGTCATGCAAAGGAAAGGCTCGAGCAGGCTTTTTGGTACTTGCCATCCTCGGATTTCCAGAGGAGGCCACGGCACTCCCAGGATCTTCAATAGAGAGGACCAGTAAGACACAATCTGAAATAAGCACTGGCAGCTCCTCACCGCGGACGGATCATCTGGATCCAGTGGCCCTTCTGCATCTTCCTCTGTTTCCTCTGGCCAAGAGGGCCTGCCAGACCCCTCAGAGTCACCACATCCCGACCACGGGGGGGGGGGGGGGGGGGGGGGGGGGGGGGGGGGGGGGGTGCGCCACTCTCTGAAGGGGAATTTACCCTTCTGCGCTTCTCTTGCGGCCAGCTATCAGGGAAAAACGCCTCAGAGGGCAATCCCAGGCCTGCATCCACCGGAGGGGCAGTAAGGGGGGGCCATAGAAAACCCCTGTGGCTGAGCTCTTTTAAGCATATATGCATTATGAAGCAATAATACAAAGTCAGGGGAGAAAAACTCGCCCTGGGCACCCGGTTCCAGTCCGGGGCTAGTAGCTCTTTGGCCCCTTCCGGTCTCCAGACCCTCCGCCTCAGCGGGGGTCGCGCCATGTGGTGCTTTCAAAATGGCGCCCACTGCCAGCTCAACCGAGCGGGAAGAATCATCGCTCGCCATGCTCAGGCCGGCTCTTACGCCTTAACAGCATGTTTTACAGAGCCCCGCTGCTGATCTGCGCTTGCCACACTTGGAACAGCGCTTAACACTCTCTGCAGCCATCGCCCAAAAACGGCGGAAAATTCAAAATGGTGGCTTCGCGCCAAAAACGTCCCGATCGCGGGCCCTCCCCGGAGGAGTCAGAAAACACTCTTACCTCACTAAACCGAGTATACAAGCTCCGGTCATGCTGTAGAAACTGAAGAAAACCTCTTGCTTTTTTTTTTTTTACGCTGTGAGGAAAGCAGAGAAAACAGCAAAAGAGGCAATCAAATCAACTCCGGAGGTACAGAACAGTGGGAAAGGCAAGGAAAGGCGAACCAATGTGCCTGCATCCACCAAGTATAGAGTGGGAGAGAGCAGGGATAAGTGAAACTAATGTGCTCACATCCACTGGGGGGATGGGTAAGGCAGGGAAAGGGCTAACCTATGTGCCTTTAAAGTGAAGCTGCTATAGCCTCTAACACCCCGGCTAACAACTGGCAAGCCAGGAGCCACCCCCCAAGCAGATTTTTTAAGGAGCTTGATCAAGCTGCAACCACCCTGCTTGGGGAGATAGAGAATACTGAAGAGGCAGTGGAGCTAGCTGACCATGTGGCACTGTGAAATTTGAGTGCTATCTCCCCCTGCTGGTTGATGGACACAACCCATACGTAATGGCTTCATCTGCTTGATGACAAGGAAGTGTTAATTATCAGCTTAACTTACAATGCAGTATTTGCAAGAGGGCGAACACAGGGGAGGAGCTCCACCTTACAGAATACTTTAAGTTATGCATGGCCCTGCCACATTTAGGCACCCACACTTACAATAGCTCTATGGCTGGAAAATGTGCAGGCACTAGCCTTCACAACCTTAGAGTAATATTGGAGAATTTCAGAAGGCATCAGTGAAGTCACTGGGAAAAAAATCAGTATCTCTAACTCCATCTGCTGGCAGCAAAAGGATGCAACCCACTTGTTTAGACTGCTATAGCAGAGACAATAAGGAAGAAAATACCAACCCTTGGCTATTGTTGATAAGGTGGGACTATCAAGACAGAATTTGACAAACTCATCAGATTCACAATTTCCTGATATTACAAAAAAAAAAAAGCACGTGAAAATGTTTTAGTTCAAAGCTATGAAAACCATTATGAACCATGACGATAAAACATCAGTAAAAATTTGACGTTTTTATTGAAAAGATTTGTTACCTGCACTACCACTCTAGGTGGAGTAGAGATTTACATGCATAAAACCAAAAGTAGAAGAACGGCAAAAAAGAGAGAGAGAATAGACTATATATAAAGCAAAATTAAGAAACAAAACATGACAAAGACATATTTAAGAAAATTCCTATCACAACACTGGAGACATTATAGGCAACAAAACAGCAACCCACACTTCATCAACAAAGGTATAACTAACCAAATGCCTGGGTACAAAAAGGGAGTCTTCAACTTTTCTTTAAAAATGGAGATTTTGGTCTAAATTCACAGGTCTTCTGGCAGAGTTCCATAAAACAGGGCCTGTGACTACAAAAACCATGTGTTTCAGTCAACTATAGTACACAAACTGATGGGACATCTAAAACATTCTGATCACAACATACGTGGAACTGATCAGTTTTAAGAACAGTACAAATGCAACTTATGGACACATCATTAAAAACAGATTACATTTAAACTTAACTCACTGTTCAACTAGGAGTCGATGCAACGCATACAAAACTGTCAACCTAAGTTGCACTTAGCACACAAGTTCCAGCATTCTGCACAGTCTGCAGGGGTTTCAACACTGAAGCAGACAGATCTAAATAAAGCACACTAGTAATCAAGGCCAGGCAATACAGACACTTGGAAAAATAGTTTCAAAATCATTCTGTCAAGAATGCTCTCAGCATACAGCTTACAGCAGTCTCGACAACCAGTTTTATTTGCAGTTGTAATAAAGCAGGATACAAGATGACCCCCAAATTCCGGACTTAGAGTAAAATTAGAATATTCAATTCATTCATTTGGAAAGAAGCAGCAACATTAACAAGCCTGATTCTGAAATCATGTGACCAAAGCTAAGAGCTACTGATATACCATTTCATACCATGTTAAATCATGTAAGCATTCAATATGAGCTTGGAACATCTGAGCAAAGAAATACAGAATCTGCTGCCTTACCAAACCTGCTGCTGGCGGACACAGATGCTGCTTTTCAGGCCCTACATCTTTAATTTCTTCTTTTACTTGAACTGTAGGTTTTGTTTCTTGTTTAATTGTTTCTGGGACAGGAAGGTAGTTCTTTGTAAACAGACTTTCAAAAAGTTTATCTACAAAACCAGTAGTTTCTATAAATAAAAAAAAGAATGATTTCAGAACAGTGCCCTCAAAGTCATACTAGAGCAGGGAAAATTCATACATTGAAAATGGGAAGCATAATTGTATAAAATAATGTTTTCCAAAGCTAAATGGAATATGTCTGCAGATAAACACCCGTAAGCCCATCTACCCGCAACTAAACCTGTCTGGTTCAAATACTTCAAAAGAAATTGTAACAGAACAAAGGTGGCAAGTTCTTCTGCAGCACAGATTCCCTGATATTTTGCAAGTTACATGCCCTATATCATCCCATTGGAATCATTGTTTGAAGATAGTTAAACCTGATTGCCTCCTTCAATAGCGGTTTTAAGGATGTCACTGCATAAAGACAAACTGAGAAATATCATAGCAAAAAAAAACAAAAAAAAAAGTCAAAAGGTCATGGAAAGCTAGTAAATAATCCCGAGGAACTGGAGTAAGCTTTAAACTAAAAGAGGAAAATGTAAAACAAACATAAAACCCAAATAAACACAAACAAAAACACATTTTTCTACTAAATGTCTCTCATAAAAAGAGCCTGATGGGCAGAACTGAGAAGCAAAGTCCGTTGTTAAGCCAAGCAAGTTCTTTCATACTGCCTTCCTATGTAGCTCAATCCCATTCTGGGAGGGGCAAAAAACTCAGTAAGGCTCCGCTGGCATTTTTTCCCAAACAGTGCAAGCTAACAAGCAGCTTGATGAGATGAAGACCTGATGCTAAAGAACTGTGCTCAGATGGCAATGAATCAGCTATGAGCAAGAAGCTCAACGGTGAAAGACTGTTTATGGAACCCGATTGGTCCAATAGGTTTGAATTACATACAATATCATTAACAAGATTTCATAACATTCAGCTATTTTGTTAAGAAATTATCCCTAAGTGAAAACTTATGCAATAAAAAGAGTGCTCAATGAGGAAAACTGCTAACCTTAACATAAAATACTAAACAAAGTTTTCCTGATACACCTAACCTGAAGAGCACATACTAATTTTCAAACCCATCTTGCCTTCAAATTAGGGCTGGTGAGCTGGTACAACAACCCTTTGACTCGGACTTTAACATTTTTGTTCTGGATCTAAGGACTGGTAAATATAACTTCAGATCCAGGACAAATATATGCATACTAGTAAAAAAGCCCCGTTTCTGATGTAAATGAAACGGGGGCTAGCAATGTTTTCTTTTGTGTGCATGTGGGAGTGTGTGTGTCTCTGCCCTCTGGCCTCTCTCCCCTCCCCCCTCTGAGTCCTTCACTGTTACAGAGCCAGCGATTTGATTTCGTGCTCTGCTGTTTTCCTTCACTGACTGTGTTACAGAGAGGGCGGGGCAGACACTCATAGGGAAACCGGATATCTCGCCCCCTTCACACTTCCGGCTGGAGGCTTCATAGAACGTTGGTTTGCCTTTTATATAGAGAGATAAGTACAAAATAATACATTTACCATATTTTATCTTTTTTTTTAATAATTTTGAACCTGGAGTCAGTCAGTACATTTTTACCGACTTCACCCAAAATTGCTTCTGACTCCAACTCTGCATCCTTGCTTCAAACATTTAGGGCCTCTTTTACTAAACCGAACTAGTGGCGGTTTGTGTACCTGGGTTTAAAAAAAGGTTTGGACAAGATCCTAGAGGAAATCTGAGGGATTCAATTTCAAGCTCCCTAAAAAATATAAGTGCCTTCAATAATAGGACACTCTAGACTTCAGAAAACCCAGTGTTTCTAATAGCATGGGCAATTATTAGAGAGAATATGGTAGTCAGGCAATAACATAGGGGATGATGGCAGAAAAAGGCTGAAATGGACAATCTATTCTGCCCAGGAAGGTGGGTATGACTGCAGCTGCCATGTCATGCAGGTTAACCCCTCCCTCTGGCTATGTCTTACTACTTCTGCATGTGTTTCCCTTAGAAAATCAGCTCGGGTACAAAGCATGCAGGGGGTTTGCAAACTACGATCATTAGAGGCAAATATGCTTCTTTTGATATTATGAAGATGGATAAAAGTTACTACGAGTACCTACACCCCAACTAGGTTTGGGTTATAAAATCAAGGCAGTAAAATATGAGAATACCTTTTTGTAAAAAGACATCCAGTTGGTCAGCACAAAAAGCCTTAAGCTCCTTCTCCGACTTATCTTTCTTGACCAATGCCACTACGTAGTTTGCCAAGGCTGAAGGATCCGCATCACATCTGAGAAAAAGACATATGCAGTTACTATTGATTTATGAATAATGCTTTCACTCAAACTGCTACAGAAAACAAAACTCGCTCTCTTAAACAGGGCAGAAAAGCAGGTCAAAAATAACAAAAGCCACACAGCTATAGCAGAACAAGTATTGCTTTAAGCAAATCATAGAGAAAAAAAAAGTTACACTGCAATCAGGACAAAATCAAAACCCAGAGATTTTTTTTTAACCTGCCTAGTGTTTAAGTGGAATATAAATTAATGAAAGAAAAAAATAAAATTCAAATGGTCCAAATCTGCTCAAGAACAAGGAATATTTTTTTAAATAAGAAAAACTGGAACAATCACCATTTAATATAACAGTTAAACAGAGGAAAAAATGTTGATTTGGGGAAAATCCACTATTTCTGGGATAAGCAGTATAAAATGTTTTGTACATTTTTGGGATCTTGCCGGGTATCTGTGACCTGGATTGGCCACTGTTGGAAACAGGATGCTGGGCTCGATGGTCTTTGGTATTTCCCAGTATGGCAATACTTATGTACTTATGATTTTTCATGCTTCAAAAGTCAAGGAGCACAAAGGAGAAAAATAATACTAACTATGTCAAAAAAAATAATTTCCTACACAAACCATTAATAAGCCTTCATAAAACTGCTGACATTTCTCAGGATGTGATACTTGTTATTTAGCTACATGAACATCAGTTTTCTAGAGATAGTTTCAGTTTACAAGGCAGGTTTTATATTGCAAACCTATGGCACGAGTCTTTCTCCCAGAATGGTGGGCTACCCAAGAAAATATTTCTTCACTCAATGTGTAATTAAACTCTGGAATTCATTGCCAGAGAATGTGGTAAAGGTGGTTAGCTTAGCGGAGTTTAAAAACGGTCTGGACGGCTTCCTAAAGGAAAAGTCCATAGGCCATTATTAAATGGACTAGGGAAAAATCCACTATTTCTGGGATAAGCAGTATAAAATGTTTTGTACTTTTTTTTTAGATCTGCCAGGTATTTGTGACCTGGATTGACCACTGTTGGAAACAGGATGCTGGGCTTGATGGACCTTTGGTCTTTCCCAGTATGGCAATACTTGTGTACGGTTTGTTATTTTGTAAACCACTTAGGACCACAAGGATTCTGCAGTACAAAAATGCTTTGGAACGGATTAGAACTACCACTTTACTTGCACAATTATTTTAGTCTTTGATGTCACGGGCTATTTTACATAAAGAACTACTGCCCAATACAATACGAACTGCTCTTGAAGCATATAGTACAAAGACAAATATTTTATAGCAGCGTTTCCCAAAATGTGCACCGTGGCACCCCAGTGTGCCGCGGGACATTTGGGAGTTCACACGCTGAGTGCCTCTCTCCACTGCTCACTCACTGCAGGCTGCCAGCAGTGATGTAACATGGTAACAAAGTAGATGACGGCAGAAAAAAGACCTGCACAGTCCATCCAGTCTGCCCAACAAGATAAACTCATATGTGCTACCTTTTGTGTATACCTGACCTTGATTAGTATCTGCCATCCTCACGGCACAGACTGTAGAAGTCTGCCCAGCACTAGCCCCGCCTCCCAACCACCAGTCCCGCCCCCCCAACACCAGCTCTGCCACTGGCCTGCCCCTGAAGCCTTCTTTATATAGCATCCAGCCTACACAAGAACAGGAAGTGGCTGTACAAACAAGGCTTTCAGGGCAGGCTGAAGGCAGCGCTTACACATTGCTGCCAATGCTGACAGCATGAAGTTTGGAGGCCTGCTCCCGCCCTGTGACCTTGGCTGCTCACTACTCAGCTGTCAGAGAGGACGGGGCTGTAGGACATTATGTTGCCTCCCTCCTGTGCTCAGGTTTGGGCTCTTCTTCATCCTCCTCTTCCCAGAAAAAAGGTAAAAAATGGATTACAAGGGGGCATGGGGGTGGAGACCTCTGTGGCCGTGGGGTGGGGGGTTGCCATGAAAAATTGCTCAGACATTAAAGGTGCTGCGATCCAAAAAAAGTTTGGGAACAGCTGTTTTATAGAATAAAAAAATCAAATCAAACAGTAAAATCTCAAAGATCATCAATCATCTAAAGGGGGGGGGGGGTCTCAATCATTTCAAAACTGCTCTTTATGTAATAGCACACATAGGCGGAATGGTCCAGCACATGCCGATGTCAGAATATCCAAATGGAACAATCAGAAGCACTCTCCCACCCTGAAAATAAAGCCCAACAGGGCTCCTTTTACAAAGTTACGCTAGTAATTCTTGTGCAGCAAATGTGATAAAGCTCATAGGAATTGAATGGGTCTGTCGCATTTGCCATGTCAGAATCGCTAGTGCGGCTTTGTAAAAAAAAAAGCCTAAAATTATTATTGAACCAAAATTACAGTGGAAGCCAATCATCTTAACGCAAGCAAACTGAATAACAACAGGTGAAAATACTATTTTTAAAGTTTGTTTCAAGCTCAATATAAAATGTTCAACTGCATTTATATGACTGAATTAAATTCACTCACTATGGGCTCCTTTTACAAAAGTGATGCTACCAATTAGTGTGCACTGAATGTGAAGAAGCCCAAGTTTCAAGTTTATTTATAAATGTACTATCCTGTTCATCAAATAAGGATGTCTGACTGGCTTACATGCTAAACAAAGTAGAGCAATGGCGTAGCGAGGAGGGCCTGCCACCCGGGGCGGGGCGGTTCGCCGCTGCACCCCCCCCCCCTCAGCGCATCACCCCCCCCCCCCCCGACCCAGTGCCCACCCACTTCCGTCCAACCAGCTCCCTACCTTTAAAAAAATATCGGAATCCGAAGCAATGCGCAGCGCCTCCACGTAAAAGAAATGTGCAGCGTCTCATCGAGCCTTCCCTCGCTCCGTCTGTCCCACCCTCCGCTGACGCAACTTCCTATTTCTGCAAGGCCCAATGAGATGCTGCACATTTCTTTTACGTGCAAGCGCGAGGCGCTGTGCCTCGCTTCACATTCCGATATTTTTTTAAAGGTAGGGGGAGCTGGTTGGACGGAGGAGGGTGTCGATGCGCCGGGGGGGGGGGGGAGCTGGCAGGGAGCACCCCCCCCCCCGAGCTGACCGCCCCTCCCGCCCCCCCCTTGCTACGCCACTGAAGTAGAGTAAGGAAAAATAGAGCCCATGGGAATTGAATGGGCTTCTTCGCATTCACTACACGCTAATCGGTAGCACCACTTTGTAAAAAGAGCCCTATATGCACACTTCTAGAATGGACTCATTACAAAGGACTCAAATACAAATCAACTTACGTGTCCAGTTTTTCCTACATAAGCACACAACTGTGGAACGCAATACCAAAAGCCTTGAAAACTACGAACGACCACCTAAGCTTCCAGAAAACACTAAAAACTAACCTGTTTAAAAAGGCATACCCTACCCATCCAAGCCTGATCTTTGCAACACAACAAAACTAAAAACGAAATGGACATAACACAACTCTACCGTTGTATGATTTCCTAATGTGGCTGTGCCACATGAACTTTATCTTACCACAACATCACTTTGTATTTGTTTACACCGGAGTCTGTAATACCTCTCCAGTACTATGTAAGCCACATTGAGCCTACAAATAGGTGGGGAAATGTGGGATATAAAATGTAACAAATAAATAATGGATTTAGGTGACCTTCTTGTGTCTAAAACAAGCCACAAAGTCAAACATCGCAGAGAACAACTAAGCATTTAACAATAATGCACACAAATCAGAGAGCATACAAAATCAATATAAGCTTGCATAAGAATTAGAAACAGGATAAGTTAGTGAACACGATTACAATTTCCTTTAATGCTACCATATATTTTTGGTACTGTATTTTTCCCCATTTTGCCCACAATGAAAATCCAAACCACTCTCAAAAACAAGACAAGAAATTGCTCCAATAACCAAAAGTATTATGAATATATTAGGTAGCTTTACACCAATTCTGCTACAAGGATCTTACATAACGAAAAATTCTGGATCTGTCAACCAGAACACAAGGAACCAACCAAGAAGGGGTATCAAAATGAATGGAATGAGATTCACAATGTTTATGTCCACAAAATAATTAAGGGGTCCTTTTACTAAGCAGCAGTAAAAATAGGCCTTAGTGTTCAATTACTACTACTTATCATTTCTATTGTGCTACTAGACGTATGCAGTGCTGTACACTTGAACATGAAGAGACAGTCCCTGCTCGACAGAGCTTATGATCTAATTACATGTCTTTTGCACATACCAAGGCCATTTTTACCACAACCATAAAAATGCCTTTTTTGTAGTTACATTAATGGCCATGTGCTAATGTTGTTAATGAACAGCCTTTTTTTTTTTACATTACCACAGAACTTACCGCCTCCTATTTTATAGGTAGTAAGGGCTCCTGTGTTATTTGTGTGCTAACTGGTTAGCGCAGAAACACCCGTTCTCTATCTGACATGCCCCCTCAAAAACAAATTTTAGCATGCGGCTAGTGCATTGTATCACGTCCTGTGGTAGTCCATTTTTTTGCTGTGTTAGAGCCTAACGCAGCTTAGTAAAAGGGCCCCTAAATTATATAAAGTTCAGAGCATGGGACAAAATGCTGATCATTCAGTGAAGTGCTTGAATGGCAAACTAGATTCCAAAGAGCCACATACATTTATTATTTAATTCGTCTAAAGACATTATACTAGTTTTGCACATCTTAAACAAAACAATACGGAGACACAGAAAAAGCACAGCCACTCCATAATCTGCTAAATAACTGTTACATATTTTGGAAGAAGCATGTTTTAAAACTTTTCCTAAAGGAAGTCAATTGTATTCTGCATGCTTTTACAAAGTATGCTTCAGAGCCTCAATAAATTTCCCTTATTTATATGACAACAATTTGTTTTTCTTTAAAAATGAGAAAAATAACATTTTGATAGGACAGAAGGATGAAAAAGGTCACCTACCCCTAGATCTTGCTCTAGTGACATCTTCATAGAAACAAACTTCACTGGACATTTATATTTACTTATTAGCTATACAGCCCTTCAACAATAGCCTCTTAAAGGGCACAACTGTGCAGTAACTTAGGTTAACAATTTTTCCAAGGTGGTGATGGGGACCTAAGAACTTTTGTACATTACTCAAGAGCTTTCTGTGCAGCAAGAAGCAACAGGAAGGGTGATGTAGTAGTAGAAGCAGCAGCCAGTGGCTAAGAAATCCGGGGACAGGCCCCATGCAACTATACCCTCCTCACTCCCTCCTAAGGAGAGAAAAGTACATTTTAGCAACTTCAGAACCAGAACAATCACGTCTCCAGCATTATGCAAAACCCTCTAGATCTGCCAAGGTCTCAGGACCCATCTTAACCCACTGACCTATGCCCAGCACTGGCCTTGGCTGTTTCATCCTCCTCCTCCGTTAGCAAAAACCTTGAGAACACACCTCCCGCACTCCTCGTTCTGGGAAAATGTTTACCGTCTACTGAGGCGCTAAAGTTTCTAAGCCTGGGCAGAGATGGCTGCAGGGGAGGCCCAGGCTCTGCCCACACTTACTTACATGGGCTCGAGTAACTTGGCCAGCCAGGACTTCAGGGCTTCCACATTCTCTATCAGCATGGCTCCAGGATCCAGGCTCCACGGGCCCTGCTTTATCGCGATTCTCCCTCCTCTTCGGGCTGACGGGGACGGCGGCTCAGGACTTCCTGTCGCGACTACACCGCGACAACCATGTCATCTTCGGCCAACTTACCCCCCCTCCTCCAAAGCGCAGTAACTAACATACACATACACAGGCCCCAGCGCACACTAACCTGCAAGCGCCGCGGCCTAGGCCTTGATCCCCGGATGGGCAGGCACCGCGACCAATGGAAAAGCGGAGACGCGGCAGGTAGCCAGTACCAGCGCGGAGGAGGCGGGCGCGACCCCTGGGAAGGTACAGTAGCAAGGTACGTGGAGAGAGCGCGTGACCTCTTAGGGTAACCTGATCTCAGGGAGAAGGCGGTGCTTCTCTTAAAGGAGCCGGAGTCTTTCTGCTGGACTGCTGGAAGTGGGAGAGGAAAGAGAGCATCATTGTGATTTTCATTACCATTAGAGAACGGAGAGGGGGCCTTTCCTTATGCCCCCAACTATGATACTATAGATGAGCTGGACTGTTTCAAGCACACTGGGAATGGTCATTTGTTTAAACTCTAATGCAAATGGGAGTTGTTAAAAAAAAAAAAAAAAGTCCAGTTACGGCTCTCGTTTTACGCTTTGAACTGTGCAACATAAGATCAGGATTTGATTGTGGTTGATCTCAGGTTCTAGAAATAACCAAAATATACAAATTGACCTTAAGCTATGTGACAACTATGCCCAAAAATATCATGATTATTATTTCTATAAGACAGCTAGAAATCTAGATTTGTTTGTGCTACTCAGAGGATAATTTTGTAAGCAATGTCAGTGTGTAGAACTCAATAATCTTCAAAAAAAATAAAGGATGAAAGAGGCAGAATCAATGCTTGCAAAATATTCTCCCCTATATACAAGACTTCAAAACAACTCAAAGCAGGGAACTAAAGAGGATTTTAACTACAAGAGAAAAAAAGCCTCGGGACCCCCTCCCCACCTGCTCTTTGTAATTTCTCACAGCAGTGGGAATATAGGAGGTGTGTAGAACTCAACCACTCAAATAAGCACTAATAGAATCTCCCCCATGTATATATGCATAAAAGTAGTCACTTATAAAACATAGCATCTACTGTTGTGCAATATCCCTCAGATTCATTATAAGGCAACTAAATTTGTGTGCGCAAATCAGCGTGCATTGACAATTTGCGCGGGCAAACTAATTGATCAATGAGCCAATCAGTGACAAAAATTGGCTGCTAATAACCAATTATTGGCATTAATTGGCATTGGGATTTACACATGCATCATATTCTATAATGATGTGCACGGGAATACTATAGTGCATAAATTCAAGGGCCATTACTAGAATTTAAGCACATTGTTACAGAATAGACCCGATTGGCGCCTAAGTTAGGTGTCAGCATTTACACCTGCTTTCAGTAGGCATAATTGCCGGCGCCTTAAGTTAGGCACTGTTCATGCACTTAGCCGCTATTCTATAAAGGGCATGGATCCTTTATAGAAGAGCACTCAGCGCTTACATTTTTTAGCACCAATCTCTTGGCACCAGTTATCAAATCTAGTCCTATATGTATATAGTTGATGACAATAATAAGTTTAAGGAAAAAATGTAAATACACATAAACCTATGAAAGCCTCTATAATTCTATAATTGTTATTTAATCCTGATAAATTTAGAGTTATGAAAACAACCAGTAAAACCTGAACTGCATGTACATTTTGTTCTATTCAGATTCCTTAGTATAGGAATGGAAGTAACTTTACTGGACTGGTTGCTATGCACTAGATTTAATTGTTAGGCATGTTTGGGAAATCCAGCATTGTCAAGACAATTTCTCCCGTAATCAGACTAACCGTTCCATAATGGAGGTCTGCTAGAAGACCAACTTAATTTACTTTTATTTCTCAATACGTATCTGGTCTGAGCCACACAATCCACTTCCTTGACTTTTGAAAGCCAGTTGTTTTTACTTTCCTAGTTGTGAAATTTTTACAAGTGAAAAACACACAGGGTTATGTTTTGTTCTCCTACTGACTTAAGGGGGAATTCATCAAGCGCCATTATGGCATTAACGCACGTTTAAGGAATTAGTGTGCTGTTTGATGAATCCCCCCCCCCCCAAATGTGGCACCACTACATACTCAGGAGTATATAGCAAGCTACATAGGTGAGGGCTGTGTGACTGTATATGAAAACAAAAAAAGAAGAGAAAACTCATACTAATCAAGGCACAGAGCAAAAATTAAAGCAAGGGAGGACCAATACAATTCCAACTCAAGGGTAAAAGCAATGTTATTAGTCAGACTTGACACAGATCTGCATTTCAGTGTGGGGTGCCTGCCTCAGACATCACTAAATCAATCCAGATGAGTGTGGATATCAGTATACACAAGCTCATGCAGACACCTTACAAGGTGTGCAAAATAAAAACATTGTCCTTGGTAATGCAAATAACAACAGAGTAAAATATTGTGTGCTACAACTAAATTGAAGGTTTAAAAAAATTAGGTCATGAGGAACAGCAATGCTGAAAACAACATACAGGTTTCAGAGCATGAGTATTTGCAGGTGCAGGGAAAGGGGGTAGGGCAGAGAGATGCAGTAGGTAGGAAGATGTGCTTAGGTTTCTTCCTACTGGTTGGGACATTTGATATTTCTTCTTAGGCTTGCCTCTCAATAACATATTCATCAGGATTAGTGCATTGGTAAAGAGGCTCTAATAAGTGAGAGAAGCATCTCAAAGAGGGTGACAGAAAGTTTTCAAATGAGTGTGGCACACTCTTGTGAGACTTGGCATCTCTGCAAACCAAACTCCTCTTGTCTCTATATGTTCCTCTAGCAAGAAAAGTGAGAAGGGAATGGGAGAGTGTAAGGGAGGGAGTGTGGGTTATATAATTCAGGATGTTTGCCCTGAGTGCAGAAAAAAAAAAGCTTGTCCCGATACTGACTGATAATATGATCCCTAGGGAGAAAACTGACCAAGTCATCCATCCTTTTTTCTTGAACAAACTTTACATCGAAATAAAGATCAACACAATCCAGCCACCAGGAGCTGCTCTGCTGCAGCCCCTGCCAACCCTCACAGGGAGACGCACTCCCTATTATTGTGATCAGCTACATATATAGAACTAGATTTGATAAATGGTGCCAAGAAATCAGTGGCAAAAAAATGTAAGCGCTGAGAGCTCTTCTATAAAGGATCCGTGCCCTTTATATAGAATAGTGACTAACTTAATGCGATGGCAATTACGCCTACTGAAAGCAGGTGTAAATGCTGGCACCTAAGTTAGGCGCCGATCAGGTCCATTCTGTAACAATGTGCATAAATTCTGGTAATACCCTTTGAATGTACGCACTATAGTATTCCCATGTGCATCGTGATAGAATACGACGCGTGCGTAAATCCCAATTAATAGTAACATAGTAGATGACGGCAGAAAAAGACCTGCACGGTCCATCCAGTCTGCCCAACAAGACAACTCATGTGTGCTACTTTTGTGTATACCCTACTTTGATTTGTACCTGTGCTCTTCAGGGCACAGACCGTATAAGTCTGCCCAGCACTAGCCCCACCTCCCAACCACCGGCTCTGGCATAGACCGTATAAATCTGCCCAGCACTATCCCCGCCTCCCACCACCGGCTCTGGCACAGACCGTATAAGTCTGCCCCGCACTATCCCGGCCTCCCAACCTCCAGCCCCGCCTCCCACTACCGGCTCTACTATCCAATCTCGGTTAAGCTCCTGAGGATCCTTTCCTTCTGAACAGGATTCCTTTATGTTTATCCCACGCATGTTTAAATTCCGTTACCGTTTTCCTCTCCACCACCTCCCGCGGGAGGGCATTCCAAGCATCCACCACTCTCTCCGTGAAGAAATACTTCCTGACATTTTTCTTGAGTCTGCCCCCCTTCAATCTCATTTCATGTCCTCCCGTTCTACCGCCTTCGTATCTCCGGAAAAGGTTCGTTTGCGGATTAATACCTTTCAAATATTTGAACGTCTGTATCATATCACCCCTGTTTCTCCTTTCCTCCAGGGTATACATGTTCAGGTCAGCAAGTCTCTCCTCATACGTCTTGTTACGCAAATCCCATACCATTCTCGTAGCTTTTCTTTGCACTGCTTCAATTCTTTTTACATCCTTAGCAAGATACGGCCTCCAAAACTGAACACAATACTCTAGATGGGGCCTCACCAACGACTTATACAGAGGCATCAACACCCCCAATAATTGGTTGTTATACATAAACATGTCCCAGACATCAATATGGAGCACAGGTCATAATAAGTAACATTCTAGTATCTGGAGAACATCAGATCTAACTGCCTCACACAACCATCAGAACACACATTTGTTCTATCGCAATAAGCGAAATGGTGTGGTGCAAATCTTCATAGGCTCTCCTCATTGTTTTACAACTATTTGTTTCATTCTTATATTTCTTTTTTTCAAACAATATATAATCTCATGAAAAAACTAGTGTTTCTAAGAACACTTATCTTAAAAAACAGCAGCTTGAAGATAGCAGAGGTATCAAAGATATCAGAGAACCCCCGTTTACTAATAATTGGTTGTTAGCAGCTCCTCACTTTAATATTCCCTTATCTCTTGTTTGTCCTGTTTGTCTGTCCTAATTAGATTGTAAGCTCTGTCAAGCAGGGACTGTCTCTTCATGTTCAAGTGTACAGCCCTGCATAGGTCTAGTAGCCCTATAGAAATGATAAGTAGTAGTAGTAGTAGCTCCTATGTTGGGGATATTTATTTATTTATTGTACATTTATACCCCACGTTTTTCCCACAGTTGTGCAGGCTCAAAGTGGCTTACAATGCAATTAAATTAAATTCAAATAACTTTTCAAAATTATTGGGGGTGCTAAGCCCAGTGGAAATAACCTTTCCCTGGACACATAAAAGGAATTTCCTCAAGCACCCACAGAGTTGGCTCCTAATAAAATTAGTTAGAATAGGAGGAACGGGGAAGAAGAAAATAGGATGGTCCGTAGGTACATGTTGATAATAAAAGGCCGCCTCTGCCTTCTCTAACCTAATCCATTGGTAAGGGGTTGAGGAGAGAGATTGACACTCCCTTTCCCCTCCCACTTTCAGTATTCCAGCAGGACGGCGCCCCGGCTCCTTTAAGAGAAGCAGCATCTTATCCCATAGATCAGGTTAAGAGGTCAGGCTGTCGCGCTCCCTCCACCTATCTTGCTACCTCCTCAACAGTCACTCATCGCCTCCACCGCGTGGGCACTGGCTAGCTGCCGCACATCCGCGTTTCCATTGGTCATGGTGCCTGCACATCCGGGGATCAACCTCTAGCCCTCGGTGCTTGCAGGGTAGGACTCGTCTGACTCTATTCCGCTTCCTTGGAGCAGCTCGGCAGAGCAACGTGTTAAGAGGAGCGTTTGTTCAGCTCTCCTTGTGCCCTGCCGGCAGCTATTGATTGTTTTCTCGGTACAGAATGACGGTGAGTAGGCCTTCGCGAGGAAGTTCCTACATAGCCTAAGTGACATTCATTGAGTCAGTCCGTCATCTATAGTTTGGGTCCAAAAATAATCCCTGGGAGACCGTCCATATGTTTGTAGATGCTTCTTAGCTTGGTGCATCTTAAGGGTTAAAGGAGGCAATGCTTGCCTGTATCTTTCATCATCAGACTGTGGCATAGTCGCATTTGGTGGGGGTTAGGAGATTTTCATATGAAACGGGGCATAGAGCTAATGTTGGCATTAGTGAGGTAATAAATAGAAATAAAACAAAATATTGAAAAGAGAATAAGATGACATTCTTTTGTTGGATAACCTAATACATTATTTTGTTTTGCTTTGGAAGGCAATACCTTTTTCAGATCAAAAATGAACAAATGTTGATAAGTTTAAGTGAAACAAAAGCATTCCAATGACAGCCTCACAGGAAGAGGGCTGATTGGGTTAGGTGAGAAACAGGGAGAACTGGGTGGGTTAGAGACAGGGAGAGATGAATGGGTGATAAGAGAGTAACAAAGCAATATCATTTTATGGTTTATGTGATAGAAATCCCAGATATTTAAGTCCTGTCTGGTGGGTGTCAAAATATTGCATAATTTTGGCTCCAAAGGTCTTACCTCCCTTGACTGTCTTAAAATGTTCATTTAGTATTATTGTGTATTAGGATAATTAGGGCCTTTTACTAAGCTGCGGTAGCATTTTTGGCATGTGCTAAAAGTACATAAGTACATAAGTACATAAGTAGTGCCATACTGGGAAAGACCAAAGGTCCATCTAGCCCAGCATCCTGTCACCGACAGTGGCCAATCCAGGTCAAGGGCACCTGGCACGCTCCCCAAACGTAAAAACATTCCAGACAAGTTATACCTAAAAATGCGGAATTTTTCCAAGTCCATTTAATAGCGGTCTATGGACTTGTCCTTTAGGAATCTATCTAACCCCTTTTTAAACTCCGTCAAGCTAACCGCCCGTACCACGTTCTCCGGCAATGAATTCCAGAGTCTAATTACACGTTGGGTGAAGAAAAATTTTCTCCGATTCGTTTTAAATTTACCACACTGTAGCTTCAACTCATGCCCTCTAGTCCTAGTATTTTTGGATAGCGTGAACAGTCGCTTCACATCCACCCGATCCATTCCACTCATTATTTTATACACTTCTATCATATCTCCCCTCAGCCGTCTCTTCTCCAAGCTGAAAAGCCCTAGCCTTCTCAGCCTCTCTTCATAGGAAAGTCGTCCCATCCCCACTATCATTTTCGTCGCCCTTCGCTGTACCTTTTCCAATTCTAGTACTGAACACAATACTCCAGGTGCGGTCGCACCATGGAGCGATACAACGGCATTATAACATCCGCACACCTGGACTCCATACCCTTCCTAATAACACCCAACATTCTATTCGCTTTCCTAGCCGCAGCAGCACACTGAGCAGAAGGTTTCAGCGTATCATCGACGACGACACCCAGATCCCTTTCTTGATCCGTAACTCCTAACGCGGAACCTTGCAAGACGTAGCTATAATTCGGGTTCCTCTTACCCACATGCATCACTTTGCACTTGTCAACATTGAACTTCATCTGCCACTTGCACGCCCATTCTCCCAGTCTCGCAAGGTCCTCCTGTAATCGTTCACATTCCTCCTGCGACTTGACGACCCTGAATAATTTTGTGTCATCGGCGAATTTAATTACCTCACTAGTTATTCCCATCTCTAGGTCATTTATAAATACATTAAAAAGCAACGGACCCAGCACAGACCCCTGCGGGACCCCACTAACTACCCTCCTCCACTGAGAATACTGGCCACGCAATCCTACTCTCTGCTTCCTATCTTTCAACCAGTTCTTAATCCATAATAATACCCTACCTCCGATTCCATGACTCTGCAATTTCTTCAGGAGTCTTTCGTGCGGCACTTTGTCAAACGCCTTCTGAAAATCCAGATATACAATATCAACCGGCTCCCCATTGTCCACATGTTTGCTTACCCCCTCAAAAAAATGCATTAGATTGGTGAGGCAAGACTTCCCTTCACTAAATCCGTGCTGACTTTGTCTCATCAGTCCATGTTTTTGTATATGCTCTGCAATTTTATTCTTAATAATAGCCTCCACCATCTTGCCCGGCACCGACGTCAGACTCACCGGTCTATAATTTCCCGGATCTCCTCTGGAACCTTTCTTAAAAATCGGAGTAACATTGGCTACCCTCCAGTCTTCCGGTATTACACTCGATTTTAGGGACAGATTGCATATTTCTAACAGTAGCTCCGCAAGTTCATTTTTTAGTTCTATTAATACTCTGGGATGAATACCATCAGGTCCCGGTGATTTACTACTCTTCAGCTTGCTGAACTGACCCATTACATCCTCCAAGGTTACAGAGAATTTGTTTAGTTTCTCCGACTCCCCCGCTTCAAATATTCTTTCCGGCACCGGTGTCCCCCCCAAATCCTCCTCGGTGAAGACCGAAGCAAAGAATTCATTTAATTTCTCCGCTACGGCTTTGTCCTCCTTGATCGCCCCTTTAACACCATTTTCGTCCAGCGGCCCAACCGACTCTTTGGCCGGTTTCCTGCTTTTAATGTATCTAAAAAGTTTTTACTATGTATTTTTGCTTCCAACGCTAATTTCTTCTCAAAGTCCTTTTTTGCCCTCCTTATCTCCGCTTTGCATTTGGCTTGGCATTCCTTATGATCTATCCTGTTACTTTCAGTTGGTTCTCTTCTCCACTTTCTGAAGGATTGTTTTTTGGCTCTAATGATTTCCTTTATCTTACTGTTTAGCCACGCCGGCTGACGTTTAGTCTTTTTTCCCTTTTTTCTAATACGTGCTAAACACTAGAGATGACCATATATTACTATGGGCGTCTCTAGCATTTACCATGCAGCATGCACTAAAAAAATGCTACCGTGGCTTAGTAAAAGACCTCCAATGTGCCTTAGAATTTTTTAATGTGAATGATAAGGCAGACAGTTACTACAACTAATAATGATTGAAAAGTATAGGTTTTCTTTGGTCTATTCAAATCATGATCTCCAAGTATTAGTATATGCATGCTGTTAAAATGCATGTAATTATAGACTACTTCTTAAGTGGGTACATATCTAACAGGGCACCTAGGCTGATGAGGTACATAGGAAATAAATACAAGCACCTTACTCTGAACATTAGTATAAAGTTAATGAGTGAAAGATATCTGTGCCAGTTTGTGTAGAATTTCTTGTCAGTTATTGCAGTAAGATGATGTAAAATGATTACGAAAATGTTTTCCTTCGTTTCAATAGGAACGAAAGGGAACAGCAAAATTAGACTTTCTAAGGAAGGTTGAAAAAGAAATCCAAGCAAGATGGGAGGCCGAGAAAGTGTTTGAGGTCAATGCTTTAGATCCAGAGAATAAGACCAGGTAATATATCACAAGTTTAATATTTGAAGTAATTCTAATTGTCACTCCAGACCAGTCTAGTTGTGTGGTTATATGCTGCCCTGCCAGTAGTTGGAGGCTGGGAACTACGGACAAAACTTTCTCTCACAAATGGGCTCCATGCAGTCCACAGCTAGCCATTATTTGTCAGTCTCCAACAGATGGTTCCAAGCCAGGAGGTAATTTGTGGTAGGCAGTTACCCGTGGAACAGTTGGGGTTTTTTTCCCATTCCACAAACCAAGGAGTTGAATAATAGAAAAAAAAAAAAATCAAGTTATAAATGGGGCAAGGGTCCGAGAGCATCACACTCGTCATCTGTTTCAGGAAGCCAGCCAAAGCCTTCCCTGTGCACAGAGTGATCAGGAAGATGATTATGGCGGAATGGCAGGTTCCAGATGCAGAGCTCAAAATGAGTCAATTAATGGCAAGACTGTACCTGATCCCCAGAGAGGGCAAGAAATTGCATCTTCCGAAAGTGGGACACATTGGTGCCTGCAGTAACCAAGTATATCACCATACCAATGGAAGAGGTGCAGTCCTAAAGGATCCACAGAACCATCGGATGGAGGCACTGCTGAAGCAAGCCCTTGAGGTGTCGGGTAGCTCTTGCCTTGCAGGCGGTGGTTTGTGGGCTCAACAGTTGCCTGAGGGATTCCTGCCTAAATCAGCAGGGGAAGGATTGGAAGCAGCATGCCTCGAAATGGGAACAGCCTTCCTTCAAACATCAGCAAAGATTATGGTTCTGTTGGTGTCCGCACATCACTTACTTCTACTACTACTAATAATTTCTGTAGCGCTACTAGACATACACAGTGCTGTACACATTATATGCAGGTATTTTCTCTGTCCCTAGAGGGCTCACTAAGTTTGTGTGGTGGTTGTTTTTTGTTTTTTGTACCTGGGGCAATGGAGGGTTAAGTGACTTGTTCAAGATGACAAGGAGCTGCAGTGATAATAGAACCCAGGTTGCCAGGATCAAAGCCCATTGCACTAACCATTAGGCTACTCCTTCACCTCTCTTCCACTTCCTGTGGCTTACGTTTTGGTCATCAGATTTGGCCTTGGAGACCTGGCTGAGCAAGTTGTTGTTCAAGGGTAGGTGCAAAGCTGGTTAAGGACCTTGAGGAATCTAAGATTCCTTGGCTCCTAGAGGACTGAGCCAAGTTGACTATGCCGGTTTCCATCACCAGAGGATGCTTCTGGGAAATGAGAAGGTACCATCTCAAGATATCAGTAGTTCCCAGTAAACTCTGTATTGGTCAAGGAGGAACTCCTTTGGGGTGGAGGGAGAAGACAAAGAATCAGATGTGCTGAGGGCATGGGGGGAGGCGCCTCAGCTTCACAAAGAATAAAGTGAGCTCAAGGGGATCCAAGATTCTGGTGTTAGGAGGCTGTCCCTGGTATTTCTGCTGGAGATGGGCCGAGAAAACCGCAGTCTAATGGGTTCTTGAGCTCATTGTCTCTGCCCTGTGCCTTCCTGGAGTTGCCTTGCTGATCATCTGATAAGGGGTCAGTCAAAAGGGTGATGGACAGATGGATACAACTAAGGACAGTGGCTCCAGTTTTGTTTGGCGAGAGAGACAGACAAGAACTCTCTTTACTTGGTGGTGCTCAGAAAAGTGGACGTTTATCAGGTTTGTTATACCATTTCTAATTGAGACGAATCAAAAGTTAACACATTAGAATAAAACTTCAATAAAAGTTTCCAGCCAAAGCTTAATAGGAAAGCACAAACATTCATATCACAATCCACACAACAGATAACCGCCAACCGCATAGCAGGGATAGTCTAAAAATAATAAAATAGCTCATTTCATAATCACTCAAGGGATTAACCTTCTTGCTACAGGACAGTTCGGTAATTAGTGGTCAAAAGCCAGTTAGAAAAAATAGGTCGTGTAAGACTTCGCCAGACATAAATACTGTGGGAGCGAGTTCCAAAGTGCTGGCGCAAGGAAATAAAATGCAGATGTGCATGTAGACTCCCATCTAGCCTTGGATGGAGATGGAATGACTAGCCTGTTGTCAGTCAATGACCGGAGTGTACAGAAAGGTGTATATAGTTTAATCAGAGAAGCCAGATAGGAGGGAGTAGCCATATAAAGAACTTGGATCTAAAGCAGGCTTACAGCGCTAAAGGTCTCCAGTTTTCAAATGGAAGCATCATGGTCAATGGTAGTCGCTGTGTATCAGGGACAGTATCTCACCTCCCTATATTTTAAGGAGGTCTATCTGCATATTACAATTCAGATGAAATAGTGGAGGTTTCTCTGATTTGCCGTCTTGGGCAGCATTTACAGTTCTGAGTGTTCCCATTTGGGTTAGCCATAGTTCCAAGGATGTTCGCTAAGGTAATGGTGGTAATGGCAGCTGTGTTGAGGAAGTCGGGAGTGTTGTTGCTTTCCTATTTGGACGATGGTTCATTCAAGCAAAGTTTATACAAAGAGCACGAGGAGGCCATGAGAAGGGTGGTCCATTTTCTCCAGGAATTAGGGTGGGTGATCAACCTCATCCAACAACAAGCTGGTCCCATCTCGCTCTTTATTTGGATTTTGCTCACAACTTTTTTTTTCAGTAGTAGCTCAAGGTGAAGTACAATCAGGTACACTAGCTATTTCCCTCTGCCTGGTGGACTTAGAATCTAAGTTTATATATCTGAGTTTGTGGAGGGGTAAGTGACTTGTCTAAGATCACCAGGAACATCCACAGGATTTGAAATAGTCTCCCCTGGTTGTCAGGGAAACTCTCGAAAAGCAAGAATAGAAAGATTCTTAGCTAGCTACGGGAAATACTTGTAAACTGTTATTTCCTGCTAAAAGGAGGTGTTATACTTTGTCAGCTTTGTGCATCTAAAGTTGTGCACCTGTCATATTTGCTGTTTTTTATTTGGAATATGTAAAAAAAAAAAAAAAAAACCCAAACCCTGCAAATAACTAGTAATTATGCGTAAAGTTTGCAGAATTGTGTTTAAATTTGGACCATGTAGAGGTTTTTTTCCCCCCCTATATTTTATTGTTTTGTTGGCTGCTGTTTACTTAGGACTGCATTGAACCAAGGGTGCCTAAATTTTTACACACAACTGTAGGTCATCCCGTCCTTTGGAAGCTTGAGTTTTCTTGTGCCGCTAAGCAGATTATTAGTCAGTGCTTCATTACAGTCCTCCCTCCACTAAGACTTCTCTGTCTATCCACATGCTTGTTTTGAATTTTGTTATCATTGTCTTCACCCCCTTCTCTTGAGGGCAGTCCAGGTACCCTCAATCCTTTCTGTACAAAAGAAAAATTCCTGGTTTTCTGACTCTCTCCTTTCTTGAAGCATCATATCATGACCCCTAGTTCTACATATTCTTATTTGCTTAAAAAGGTTTATTTCTTATACATTAATTCATGCCATATTCTGCCTCCCTCCTTTCTGGCTTCTAAAGTAAACATGTCAATGTCAAACTCTTTACTAGCTGGACATGTTATTACATTTCTTTTAATCTGATTTGATTGTAGATTTTTTTTTTTTAATGTATTATTTGTTATTGGATATTTGCTTCTAATATTTTCACAGCACAGGAAAGTATCTTGTGACCTTCCCATATCCGTACATGAATGGACGCCTCCATCTGGGACACACGTTTTCTTTGTCTAAATGTGAGGTATGGATGTCATTTCCTGTGTAATTCTGTTTATCTGACCAAATCAAATTTGGAAAATGTAATCCTATTACCAGGAAACTTTTAAGTAGTCCCTGAACTTGAGAATGGTGCAAATTGCATCAAGTTAAATGTCTGGCAAATATTTTAGACTTGATACGCGCTCTCAGTAGGACATCCTGAGCACTGGGGTAACCTCTAAAACCTTCACCAGGGTTTTCAGGATTTCCCCAATGAATATGCATGAGATTTGTTCGCATACAATGGAGGCAGTGCATGCAAAGAGATCTCATGCATATTTATTGGGGAAATTCTGACTGGATTGTGGCCATGGAGGACTGAGGTTTGACAACTCTGCTGCAAAATTTGACCCAAATGGTGCAAACAGCCTGTTACCTGTTTTTTTTTTTTTTTTCTCCCCAGTATGTCTTTATTTGGATCCTTTTATTGTGGTTAATAAAACTGCTCTGTCATGCTTTTTCTTCCAGTGTTCACCCTAAGTCTGTGTACATTAATGCAATCTCGTGTCCACTGCCTTTCAGCAGACTCTCATATAGATCTCTTCTTGGTTTAATGGTCTACTGATTACTGCTCAGAACTGTTTTGTCTTGTAGTTTGCAGTTGGGTTTCAGAGACTGAAAGGAAAACGCTGCCTGTTCCCTTTTGGCCTTCACTGCACTGGAATGCCCATCAAGGTACTGTTTTCCTTTACTAACTCGGGTTTAGAAATGACCCTTTTAGTAAGAATTGTGAGTGGTGATTTTTTAAAATTAGTATTTTTTTTTCTTTCTGTGTGTTAATAAAGCAAGTGCTGCTTGATTCTGTCCTGATGTATCCATAGAATTATGCTGCTGTATATCTATACTGGAACTGACCATGGAGGTTATTTTTCTTTAGATTTGGTGCTCCACTGTTTTATCAGTCATTCAAGAGATTTATTTTCTCTGCTCTGTCTGACCTGGAATTTTTGGAACTGCAACAAATCTTGTTTTGTCATTTGGTTAGTGTTACCAGGCTGTACAAATGCACATAGTAGTCCCTGCTTATTGGAGCTTACAGATGATAAAATGAACAAGAGGCTTGGAGTAAAATCCGTGAGGATATTATTGGGAAGAAGGGAAAACAAGTTAGAGGGTGGGATTAATCGAGCAAAGCTGCCAAACAAGAATGGGGTGCAGTTAGGAAGGGAAGAGATGAACCAGGAATCGATATAGAAGGTAGAAAAGTTGTACTGTTAACCATCCAAATTACATAGATTGAAAAAACACCAATAGAATAGTGGCCAGAGGTGATACTGTGATAAGGCTTTAAAGGGCGATTGTATAATCTAGCTGCTGGCATGAACGCACCTCTTATGTGTACATGTCTAGGCACCTGCGTGTACGCACCTCATTTTCGTGTACGTGTCTAGAATACTTCTGTGCCCAAGTGCGCACCTATCTGAAAAAGTGCTGGCAGGGCGCCTAGCAGATAAATAGAAGGGGGTGGGTACCTGGGTGAGGCTCCCAGTTGAACCCGCAACTTAGAGAATTCAATACGCGATGCACGTGTGCTGTTATACCTGGGCAGTGTCTAGCACGACTGCGGTCATATGAGTGTTAAGTGTACTGCTATTGGGTTATGCTAGTATTCTATAAGTGAATCTGACTGTGCAGGTTCCCATAGAACTAGACTCCTACCTCGGAGACCTCGCAATCTTGAGGCACCCAGTTATATAGTTACCCGCTTAAGTCTCTTCCATAGGCATGAAGGGAGTGTAGTAGGTTGCAGAAACTTGTTTGCTTTGTAGAAATGCATAGCTGGTTTCTTTTAATGTACTATGGGGCCCATTTACTAAGGTGTAGTAGGCAGTAGCCTTGTGCCTACCATTCAGCAAACAGCACTTCCGCAGAATACACCCATCAGCGTGCACTAATCCCGTGCTGAAAAATTATTTTTTTATTTTTCAGCATGGCAGCCGTGGCTATGGCCAGAGAGTAGGTGTGCCTTGCGCTAATCGGGCACGTTGCTGCGTGCTGCCCGGTTACTGCGGGGTTAGTGCGGGAGCCTTTAGCTCCAACAAAATAGGTGTCAGTAAGGGCTGTCCCGGTAACGGCCATGCGCTGGGAAATTAGCACGTGGCCATTAAAGAAATATATGGCAATGCGGCCATTTTACCGCTGGGCTAAAAGTGGCCGCAGCATATGGAAACCCATGCGCTGACCACAGTGCAAGCTACTTTTTAGCACAACTTGGTAAAAGAGCTTCTATATTCATAGAAAACCCGTGTATGGTTAATCCGTTAAAAGAGAGCTGGTTGCTTATGTCTGTGTCCAGGCTTGTGCAGACAAACTGAAGAGAGAAATGGAACTGTATGGCTGTCCACCTCAGTTCCCCGAGGAAGATGAAGAGGAGGAAGATGTTCCTCCCAAGAAAGAAGACTTGATCATTAAAGATAAAGCAAAAGGCAAAAAGGTAGTGTAACGTGTTTGTATGTCTTAGGGTTATATACCTGGGTTCTTCCTAGACTGTTTCACATAGTTTGACTAATAGGGACTGTCTGTGGTGTTTCTTATACATGATATGATTCTGCTATGAGTTATTTATGACTAATACCGCAGGTGTGTCAGAAGTTAAAAGAGCATATGTTAATCTTTATTGGTGGGCCACCTGTCTGTGCTGGAGGCACATCTAACTGGCCTGGTTTCTGCATGTTGGTAATGGTTATGATTGGGGACCTGTGTTTACAGATCTCTCATGTATAATCCAGTATAAATCTCTCTGCCAGTTAATTCATTTTTAGAAAATACCTTTATTATTTATTTGCTTACAAAACCTAATACCTTAACATATCATTCCTTCATGCACACTCATACACATTTCACAATAAAACCTTAATGGAGCAAACCCACTAATACATGTTATATCCTAACTGTTCAAAATGCCCAGTAACCTCAGCAGGATATTTGTTCAAAACGTTCCTCTGATGCTAGTACTGAACAGTTAGGATATAACATGTATTAGTGGGTTTGCTCCATTAAGGTTTTATTGTGAAATGTGCATGAGTGTGTATGAAGGAATGATATGTTAAGGTATTAGGTTTTGTAAGCAAATAAATAATAAAGGTATTTTCTAAAAATGAATTAACTGGCAGAGAGATTTATACTGGTAGTATTGTTGGTTCAGTTAGCAAGTAGGGTATAGCCCAGTATTGTAAGGATGTGTAATCCAGTGGCGTAGCCATGGGGGTGCAGTTGGAATGGACTACCAGCTGATAATATATACACGGCATAGGCGTTAGTGGTACTGGAGAACCCCCAAAGTTGAACAAACTCTTTTTCACTCTGTCCAGGGAGGAGTCATTTGTATACAGTTCAGCACCCCCCCCCCCCCAATCTTTTTGAACACTTGGTTCTCATAATAGTACATTGAACTGCACTTAATAGGAAGCCTTAGCAGTGAAAGGCCAAAGGAGATGAAAACAAAGTTCTTTAGAATGTTGGGTCATCTTGTTTGTTGTAATTTTATTGTGTTTTTTTTTTTGCTTTTAACCTTTTGCCTAGAGTAAAGCTGCTTCTAAGTCTGGATCGTCCAAGTATCAGTGGGGAATCATGCAGTCCCTGGGCCTTTCTGATGAAGAGATAGTGAAGTTTTCTGAGGCTGAGCATTGGTTGGATTACTTCCCACCACTGACAGTCCAGGATCTGAAGAGCATGGGGTTAAAGGTAATAGTTCACAAGGAACAACTACCACGTTACTAGCTTAGCAAAGAAAATGCAAATTGTCCGTTGATCTTCTTCAACTCTTTAAATACTGAGGCTAGGACTTCAATGCTGGTACTTTGGCAACAGTTGGCTATTTTGAAAACCAGACCAGTTTGTAGCCTTCCAAGGTCAGGGTTCAGAGCTCTGTATTTAGAAGCTGATATGAATGTGAACCAACTGTTGATATTCATTCATATATATATATATCTGTCTCTGAGAGAGAATTTTCCTTATGGGCAAATTCAATAAAAGAATTTAAGTATCTATAATGTCATTTATTTTTATATATTTTTTTAATTTATAGACTACCTATCTCATAATTCAAGGCAGTTAACATGAAAACATACATAACAAAATAGTACAAACTTTACATAATACATAAAAATAGTACAGTAATACAAGTGCAGCAGGGAAAACAAAATAGCAGCATATCAATTTAAAAAAATAAAATGACTTGCAAAAATTAAAGGACAAAACAGCAGTAGCTACACATTTGCAAAAGCCAAAGCAAATAGGCAAATTGCAAGTATGTTTCTCCTGTAAAATTTTATTTAATCCATTTGTAACCTGCAACACTAACAAAAAGGTATTCAGTAGCATGAGTTTGTCTGTTAATGCCATGTCCTTGAATTATGAAAGAGGGCCGAAATCCTCAGAAAATATTGGCCCAGAAGGAACTTGTGCCAGAATCTCAGGAAGATCTGTGCTTGTGAGCACTGACTGTAAAGATGAAGCCTCCTGGGCCTGCATGAACAGGCTGAACTTGAGGGGGACGAGCCGTAGCTTAATGTTCAGACTTTCCCTGTTTGACTTTAGGTTGACTGGCGCCGTTCTTTCATCACCACGGATGTTAATCCATATTATGATTCCTTTGTTCGATGGCAGTTCTTGACCCTAAAGGAAAGGAATAAAATAAAGTTTGGCAAACGGTAAGCGTGTTCTTTTCATCTTGGGGAATAATTTTATAAAGTAGTTGTTACATGTAGAACATGGCTTTTGTACCCCTGTGGCGAGGTAGATGACTTGCTGGGCAGCGTTGTCATGTATACACATTTTGTAAAATACGCACATTCAGATCTTTGGAGCAGGTGTGTATTTGTGAGTTTCTGGGGTTCATTGTTTGAGTCTATTTTATGAAAACCATATAGGCGCTTATGTTGCAGGGGAAATGGACACCTTTTTGGGCTTTCCACATAGGTGCCGTGTTATAAAATGACCTTCCACACGTCAACCCTGGTCATTGGAGATCAGTATGCCACAAACGTTACCAGTATACATCAAAGTTAGCCTAGTGTTCTATTGATCAATATTACTAACTAGTAAAACAGGCCCGTTTCTGACACAAATGAAACAGGCGCTAGCAAGGTTTTCCTCGGAGTGAGTATGTGTGAGATTGACTGTGTGTGAGAGAGAGTGAATGTGTGTGTGTGTGTGTGTGTGTGTGTGACAGAGAGTGAGACTGCTGGGTGCGAGTGTGTCTCCTCTGTCCCCCCTCCAGCCACCCAGCGATTCTACTTTTTCCCTTGCCCCCCTCCAGCCACCCACCCACCCAACGATGCTCTTCTCTCCCCTGCCCCCCCTCCAGCCACTCCTCCACTTTAAACAGCATATATTAAATTCCCCCCATGTGCTACAGAAAAGCACCGAGCACATCCTATATAATAAAACACACCTCCAATGTTCTGAAGCCATAGTTCCGGAATGTTGCAGGAATGCTTCAAGGCTTGAGGGCTTCACTTTCTCGGCTTCAGAATATTGGAGGTCCGTTTTATTATATAGGATTATAAGGGAGTATCTGAGATATTACAGGGCCTAGCTCAGCATTGTTACTGTTACTAATGAGCTAAATTTTCTCATTCATCGGTTCAGCTTATTCTCGGGTCCCACCCCCAATATTCAAAACTATTTAAGCAGCCAGGAATGGCTCCTGCCTGGTTATATAGAGTTTTGGCACCTAACCACGGATATTCGGCAGGAAATAACTGGTTAATATCCCAGTTAGCAGCTAGCTGGCTATACACATATATTCAGTGCCTAACTGGCTATGCTGAGCAGTCAAAATAGACTTTCCATTTAAGCATCCTATCTTTGACCGCTAAAAAGTTAAGCGGTTAGCATTGACCGGATTTTCAATGCTGGTTGCTGGATACAGACTGGCATTGAATATCCAGGTTTAATGCTGGTGGCAGACAGTGCACTGCCCACCATTGGCTGAATATTGGGCTCTGTGGTTTCACATTTGGGCTCATTGTAGTGATTGTAATAAGTTTGAAATCCATCCTATTGAAACTGTAATTTGTGTAGGGAAAGTATTTACAAGTCCGGAGCAAAACCAAAGTGACTTTCCAAAACACGTTCCTGCAGTTGTTATTGCTTCATAATTACGTAACCGCCATCTTCAACCCAACCTGACATCAAGTTTCGGAACATCTAGATCAGGGGTTGGTGTTCTGTCATTTTTGGTGCAGTAGCAGCTACACAGCCACAGTTCTGCCGTTCAGCTCTATCTATTGTCAAATTAATTTCCTCCCTTTAGTGTCTTTATTTATTTTTTTTTAAGAAGACCCTGTTGATGTCACAATTTAAACTACTTTGTTTCCACATTCTGTAACAAATACAACTTGGTTCATTAGTTTTAAAGTGGATGGTCGTCATAATTTTTTTTTTGTTTGTTTTTAAATAATTTAATCCATGGGATTTAATAGCTCTGCATTCAAATACCAAGTAAGGTTCTTTCCAGGCTAGAGATGTTTAAAAAACAACAACAAAAAGCTGATGTATATTGATTATCTTAATGTAATGTGGTTTTTTTTTAATTATTATATTTTGGTTTCCCTGACCTTACCAAAACGTGACATAGAACATCAACAGACTTCCTAAATAGAGAAGTCTGAAACCAGTGGGTGGAAGGTAGTGTTTTAGTCTAACAAAATCCACTTTCCTTAGCGTCCCTCCGGACCGGACCAGGATTGGACTGATGGGTTGTGCTCGCCTACCAGCAGGTGGAGACTGAGAAAAACTCTGACTCTAGAGAGCCCATAGGAGCCCTGGCCATGTGACCTTAGCCTCAGTATTTTCTCAGTCTCCCAGCAGGTAGGAAGCGAGCCCATTAGTCTCTCTCTTTCTCTTTTAGAGGTTTACAATAAGAACAACATTGCTACCTCTTCTTCTGTGCCTAGGAATTCTCTGTTAGACGCTGGTCATATAAACTGCAGTACATCCCTGTGTAGCTATTGTATTGACTTCGGTGTATTGTGTTTTTTAGATATACAATTTATTCTCCAAGAGATGGACAGCCCTGCATGGATCACGACAGGCAAACAGGGGAGGTATTTAAGTAACTGAATAGTGATGTACACATGGAAAACATTTGCACTTTTTTTTTTTTTTTTTTAATTCATGCGTTAAATATATAATTGACATGCACAAATTCACTTTATGCATGTTAATTCAATTTTATTTGCAGAAAGTTTTAAAAACCGTTCTAGGACCTTTGATTTTCAGGGATTATTTTTAACACTCTTTAGAGCCTGACAGAGGCTCCTATTTCTGCCAGTAGGTGCGAACGCAGCAGTTTTGGGATGAAATTCTGACAAACCAACCTTGTTGCCTCTCCTCTGTGGAAGTTGGGGTTTTCTTTCCTTCGGCTGAGATTTCTTCTATTTGGACTACACAGGGTTTTTACCTTTACCTTTGGGTTGTTTTCTGGTGTAATTGGGGTTTTCAGACATTTGGATAAAGCTGTGCATCTGCTGGTGGCAGCAGAAAGTTGGTGTAGTCGGCGGCTTGGAGCCTTCACTAGGCTCTGATGAAAGCTATAAACATAAGCACCCCTCAAAGCCCAACTTTGAATCTTAGGATTAGATAAAAAGTTGTCATGAAATGCCTAGCCACTCACCTGGGGCTAACCCTGCAGCCACTTAGAGGGTCTATCCCTAGCACAGCTCAGGTCTGCCTGCACCTGGTCATGTGCTCTACACTAGCACCCTCCTCCCACCGACTGGGTCCCAACCACCTCTGGGCAAGTCTCCCGCTCTCAAGTTATCCCCAGTGATTTCTAGGTTACTAGGGCCATACTCCCAGTGGTCCCACATTTCCTAGAAAACACAGACCCAACACACATCACCAGGATTCTTAGGCCGGACAAGCAGATTCAATAAACTCAAATTGGTTTATTGTCATAAAAAATACTGAACAGTGAACTATAAAATGAGATGGAAAATAACAGATAACTGAATAAGGATCAATTTATAAGACTAAACATTTTATCACTACCTGGGTAGTGCCTGGGAAGTACAGGAAATATAGCTTCTCACAGGTTACAGAATATAACTGCTCACAGGGTCTCTGCAAAGAGGTCTTTCTTGCTCTACTTCCAAACTGAGACTGGAGAAAAATCTAGTATTTTGAGACTGAATTTGAGCTTCTGGGCCAATTGGAGCCCAGAACAACATTTTTTATGTTTATATCTTTTTTATTAACTGAAAAGTAGCACAAACGTCTATGCACATGTAACAGGTTCATGAACAACATTAGTGCTTCATCAACAGTTCCTCAGTTACCCAGATATTTCCATTTTCACCCCTCCCTCCCCTTATATACTATATTCCATTGCTGCATAACCACAGGCGGTACTAAACATGGTATAGGAACTATCTTGCATCCTTTTCAAGTCTACCCCCCAAGTACCCCTCACCCTCCCATTTCAACCCCTCCCTTGTGCCCTCTTATCACCTCCTGTTAGGCAGTGTAATTCAAAAGTTCAGCAGATGACTACGTGCTGCAGAGGTCATAGTGTCCCAAAACGGGCTCCATCTTCGTTGAAACTTCTCTGCTACCTTGGAGCAAAGTCCCTTATAGCCATACGTTCCAGGTGCAACATTAGTACCATACGGGTGTGCCACTGCTGCCAGGTTGGGGGTTGGTATGACAGCCACTCCGTCAAAATCACCTGCTTGCCAGCGATTATTGTTCTCAATGCAAATGCAGTATAGCCTTTTCTTGGCTTCGCCCCCAGGTTAGGCTGTCCAAAGAGCATAGCCGAGTCATAGTGCCATGGCCGACCCCATATTTTAGCAACATAGGCCAGGATCATCTTCCAGAAATTCTGAATGTCAACACAAGCCCAAAACATGTGACCCAAAGTTGCTCCAGGGGCACCACACTTTGCACACTCTCCCCAGGGCGAAAGCCCCATGTAAAAGGCTCTCTTCGGTGGTATGTACAAGTGCACAGCCATTTTATATTGGATTTCCCAGTGTACAGTAAAGTCCGTGACTCGCCTTATCTGCAAAATATGGGATTTCAGCTGTTGCGCCGTGACTGTTACCTGTAAATCCACTGTCGATAGTTGCGCCAGTCTGTGATCCAGAACAACATTTTTAAAAAATAGCTTGCCACATCACCAGTGTTGCCATATAAAAAAAAAAAATTCCCACCCAAAACAGCCCAAAAGCCGCACACACCCCGCCCCTTCCGTCATCAGCCCCGCCCAATACGTCACCTCGCCCCGCCCAATACATCACCAAACCCCGCGTCTGTTGCTGTTAGCCCCACCCCCCCGCCGGCCGAAAAACCCGCAACCCGCCGTGGGCAAAAGTTTCCCGCGGCGGGTTGCGGAAAACCACCCAATTGGGCGGGAAAACTGCCCATCTGGCAACCCTGCACATCACTGCAGGTTGCTTCTAAACTAAGAAGGAACACTCATTTCTCTGTAAAAGTTTTAAACATAAAACATGCACCACCTGCTGGCCAAACTAGAAAAATACACCATGAAATATTCTTATATGCTGGAAAATTCACTGTTTCGCCACAAAAGTAATTTAGGGACCAGTGATATTTTTTGTAGGGAAGCCATGGTTCTACCTCTCCTCCCACCCTGTTGCAGATAAACGGCACAAAAACATCTTGTATGTGACCATTTTTAAAAAAACAGATTTAAAAAATAGACCTTTCGTTGTTTCAAAAAAGGCTATATTTCCTATTCAGATTTGGAACGTTTAGTGTAAAACATCCAAAGTCTGACTTTAGATGTCATATTGAAAATGCCCCTCAATATAATTTCATTGTGTGTCCCTTTAGTCGTACTTTTTGAAAGAGTAAAAACATTGATTCACTTTTACCCGTTCTACATGTCTCAGAATTTTGTAGACCCACAGTGCTTCCAAGGTTGTCCTCATAGATAATTAAGGAATCAGTGTGATGAAAATTGCTACTGCCTTCAGGTTTTTATGGACTTCTGCAATAGATGGAGACTTATTAGCTAGGCCATATGTAGGGATTTCCCCATCATTTATTCTAAAGCAAGCTAAGATTTTCACAGCATAATCCCAGCAGAGTAATTGGAATTGACAGTGTTTTGCTATACTAACCTCATGAGGCAGTGGCAAATCACAGAGATCTTTTTACTTCTGATGCTGTAGAAGGAAGGAAGAGGCAGAAGAAAGTATGCTTTTACAAAACTTTTCAGTTAATTTAAAGTGTCTTTTTTTTTTTTTTCTTTTCCGGCTTTAGGGTGTTGGACCTCAAGAGTATACGTTAATAAAAATGAGAGTCCTGGATCCTTATCCTCCAAAATTAAGGTGAGTACTGAAATCTATATAGATGGCAGACTTGATGTTTAAATGGTTAATTATCATAGTTATTTTGCCTGCTAATAAACACTGAGGTCAGTATTCATTGGAACTTATTTGGAGAGGCTTTGACCTGGATAGGTCCCGCTGACCGGGTCATACCTGGAGTTTCAGCATCACTGAAAATCCGGTCAAACTGGTTGGCACTATCCAGGCAGTGCGAGGGTGGAGACTGGAATTACCAATATTCAGCCCACTAACTATCTGGACAAAGGTAGGATAGCAAAAAGGCTGATCCAAGGAAGTTTAATAAGACAGGAGACAGTATGATGTAAAAAGGTTGAAGCCAGTTTCCCCACAGCTGTCATATTGGTGTACCCAAAACCAGGGCGTATCTGTAATGGGGCCACGGGGTCCAGGGCCCCCATAGATTTGACCCTGGACCCCCCCTACCAACAGCCCTCGCAACCCCCCCTCCCGCCGCCAACCTGCCGTCGCCTACCTGTGCTGGCGGGGGACCCCAACCCCCGCCAGCCGAAGCCGCCGTCCTTCGTTTGTTTTGTTCTTTCTGAGTCTGACTCGTCTCTGACGTCCTGCACGTACACAATGTGCAGGTCGTCAGAGATGAGTCAGACTCGGAAAGAACAAACGAACGAAGGATGACGGCTTCGGCTGGCGGGGGTTGGGGTCCCCCGCTAGCACAGGTAAGCGACAGCGGGCGGGGGGTTGAGAGGGTCGTCGGACGGGCGGGTGACAGTTGGAGGTGGTTCTGACGGCGGGGAGGGGGGGCTAAAATGTGCCCCCTCACCTTGGCTCTGGACCCCCCCCCCCCCTACTGGCGAAGTCCAGATATGCCCCTGCCCAAAACAAACCCCTCAAACTCCCCAGCTCCCCTCTAGCAGAAAGAATTTCAAAACCAAGGAGGTTTAATAAAACAATATAAACCTCAAACTTGTGAGGTTTATATTGTTTTATTAAACCTCCTTGGTTTTGAAACTGAAAACTTGTGCTGTTATTTTTCAGTAGCATCTATGACTGTTTTGGGTCACCCAATATGGCAGCAAGCTTCAGCCCACATAATGAACCAGATAGGCCCGTGCTGTTTCCTGTCTTATTAAACCGCCTTGGGCTGGTGTTGTTATGCAGGTAATAAGCTGAATATCAATGGTAAGTGCTGGTGGCTGTCAAATCCCAGATATTTAAAGCTGATATCCGGATACAGCCCAGCACTGAAAATCCTGCTGCCTGCCATGGGCTAAATAGTCCCCCAGTTTAGTCAAGATTTGTATGTGAATCTCCACTCAGGTCATTGCCAAAGTATTTCCAGCTTGCCAGCTGCAGGCACAATGGAAAGAAGCCCCTTTGCAAATGACCATGGTTGTTTTAAAATGCACCCTCCCCAGTTCTCAACCTTATCTTCCCTTGGGGGGGGGGGGGGGGAATGGGAATGGACTTGAGTGGTAATTTTTGTCCTTGACCCTTTTGGAACAAATTACATTTCTGAAAAAGTGCTATATATCTAATGTTTGTAGAATTTTTGCACACAGATTGAATTAACACAGGTTTGAGAACATAGTGTCCACTATACAGGGGTGAAATTTTGGCTGAAGACCATAGATGCTAGCTCAGTGGGTGCCGAACACCCCCCCCAATATTGAACAAGCTCCTTAATTTGTGTTGTGTTTAGCACCCTCATTCATTTTGAAGAGTTGGCTCTTATGCCGAGTAATATAGGTAAAGAAATTACCTTTTTTTCTTACTGTTTTTAATATTTTGTTCTTTCATTCTTAGTGGCCTTAAAGGAAAAAATATTTTCCTGGTGGCAGCGACCTTGAGGCCAGAAACCATGTTCGGACAGACGAATTGCTGGGTGCGTCCCAACATGCTCTATATTGCTTTTGAGACCACCAACGATGACATTTTCGTCTGCAGCCAAAGATCAGCCAGGAACATGTCTTACCAGGGCTTTACAAAGAACAACGGAGTAGTACCTGTGGTCAAAGAGCTGATGGGAGAGGTCAGTGGTTCAAGTATTAACCATCTTAT